>NW_028274807.1:79645964-79949810 GCF_037043125.1 Eumetopias jubatus | reverse complement strand
TAGCCAGACACCTGCTGTCCTCCCCTTCCCTCCTCCCTCTTTCCCTGGCTTCCTCTCTTCGGTGGACAATGACATTTCAGTGCCTCCTATGTGCTTAGCTCTGTGTGCCTCCTATGTGCTTAGCTCTGTGCTGAGAGGGATAGCAGATTGTCGTGGACTTCACAGAGAACGGGATCTTGGACTGGGAACACAAAGGGTTACATTTCCAGTCTTGACATACTGATGCTCCTTCTATAAGTAGTTAGCTTTGTGACCTCAAGCCTTAGCTTTCTCATGTCTGATGGGAAAGCTGGACAAGATGACTTCTAGCTCATCCACCTGACCTTCTGTGGCAGCAGGGAAAGCATTCTCCTCTTGACCTGGGCCCCATGGTCAGAATCCCTTGAGGAACCCTGGCTCCCGAGTGGCAGGTTCCCAGCCCTGCCTGCAGAGCCTGATTCCACAGGTCTGGGCTGGAGCCTGGAAGGCTGTAGTTTTAACGAGGACTCCTGGAAATGCCAGTGCTGCCAGTCCCCTGGCCGGCATCCCTTTGGGGACATTTTCTTTGCCCACAGTCCGAGGTGGCTTTGGGGCGTGGAGGGAATACTGCAGTATTAGTGGCAGCAACTCAGCCTTTCTTCCTTGGCGTATCATTAAGACTCTTCAGAAGTGTAACTAGTAGAAGGCAGAGTAGACCTGAGCTAGAGCCAGGAGCACCTCCCCTGCCCCGTAGGCAACTCCGGTCATAGTTCAACAAGTGACTAGGTAAGTCTATAAATGTGGCACATCTCTTCACCCCCCCTTTCTTCCCAAGCCTCTACCAAGTTTCAGAAGCCAGCTCACCTGACACTTCCTAGATGGACCCTCGGTGAAAACATGATGCCTTTTACTTCTGCTAGTACCCAGTCCCATTAGGAACCCCAAAGTCTGTAAAGCCCAGCGTCAGGTATCCCCAAATCTCACCCCCACTATAGGAATAAGTAACATTTAGTAAGCACTTACTAGGTGCTCGGCACTGTGCTGTCTCCATTTTACAGATGAGGAAGCCGAGGGACAGATATACTAAGTAACTTCCCCAAGATCACGAAGGCAAAACCAGGACTTAAACCCAGGCACTTTGGCTCCAGAGCCATATTCTTTACCATTGTCCCACAGCTGCTTTTAAGCTCGGCCCAAGAACGTCAACCCTGAAGTCAAAACCAATCTCAAAGTCAGAACAGACTTGACTCTGAGTGCCTCAAAAGGCTCCAACTGCTTGACAAATACAAAATATAATTTAATCCAAGGAATGAGCAGACATTTTGCCTAGAAGATCTAATCTAAGGAAGCGAACTTTGCTACAAAAGACAAAATATGGTATTTAGTCCCTGGCTGCTAAGCCCGAGGTCACTTTTACTGGAATGACAATCAGGGGCCATGATTCTTGTCTTCGCTGTTTGCCTTCTAGCTGACTGGGTGAATCAATAGACTCAATAGACTTAGTTTCTTCATTAAAAAAAAAAAAGTGTGCTGGGATTAGGTCATGTCTACACTGGGTTCTTGCCTGGGATTCTGGGAATCTATGAGAGGCTGTACCAGGGCACTGGGTTTGGAGATGAGGGTTTGAACCCACTTCTGCTACTTGCTGGCTGAGTCACCTCAGGCAAATACCTGATGTTCCTGTGTTTCAAGGTTGTTTGGAGAATCAAACTAGCCAATATGTTTGTCGATTTGCCAGTCCCTTGTTGAGGAATCAGTAATAAAGAGTTCAAAACAGACAATGCTCTGCCCTCATGCAGCTGATATTCTGGTAGAGAGGACAGGTAATAAACATACTAGAGAAGTAGAATATATTGTATGTGAGAAGGTGACAGTGCTGTAGAAAAACCAGGGCAGGGTGAGTATATGTGGAGAGACAGCGGGAAGGAGAGGGTGTGAGATTTAAATGAGACAGCTGGTGGGTCTCCTGGAGAAGGTGACATCTGCGCACCTTCTGACGGAGGTAAACAACGGGCTTTGTGAATATTCAGGGCAAGAGGTTTTGGGCAAAGAGAATAGCAGTATGGCTGGATCCGAGCAAATGTGGGGGAAAGTAGGAGTTTGCTCACATGATCTGTGCTGGAGGTGACCAAAGAAGGGCAGCAGAAGCCTTCATGGAGAAGAAAGAGGTCAGGAGGTGGTCCTTGAGGCTGGGCAAGACTGTGTCTGGGTGGAGGGAGTGATAAAGCCAGTCTGGTGAAATTCTAGAATCAGCATGAGTGAACCAGAAGCTCTTTGGGGGAAGTAAGCAAATCTTGGCTCTTCCCTCATCTATCTGTGGAAGAGAGGTATCTTGGCAAGAAAGTAACTTCTCCAGCCTCAGTTTATTCATATGTTTAAAAAGGTTATCACACCAGGGTGCCTGGGTGGCTCAGTCGTTAAGCGTCTGCCTTCGGCTCAGGTCATGATCCCAGGGTCCTGGGATCGAGCCCCACATCGGGCTCCCTGCTCAGCGGGAAGCCTGCTTCTCCCTCTCCCACTCCCCCTGCTTGTGTTCCCTCTCCCGCTGTGTCTCTCTCTGTCAGATAAATAAATAAAATCTTTTTAAAAAGTAAAGTTTATCTCTCTCTCTCCTGTTGCAAGGATGAAGTGAGGAACACAGGGGAGGTGCCTGGCACGGGGGTCTGCCACTCAGTAAGCTCTCAGGAACGGATCAGGCTGGAATGGGCTGGCCTAGAGTGTGGCTAGGACAGACCTGTCTTTTTTTTTTTTTAAGATTTTATTTATTTATTTGACAGAGAGAGAGAGAGCACGAGCACAAGCAGTGGGGAGAGGAAGGCCGAGGGAGAGGGAGAAGCAAGCTTCCCACTGAGCAGGGAGCCCAACGTGGGCTCCATCCCATCCCAGGACCCTGAGATCATGACCTGAGCCGAAGGCAGATGATTAACTGACTGAGCCACCCAGGTGCCCCAAGGACAGACCTTTCACAGAAAAGCAAGAGGAACTGATGATACTGAGCACCATTTCTCCAAGGAAGGGGAAAGGGAACAGGATTTCTGAGAAGGAAGTGTATGTCTGTGTGTGCTTCACACAGAGTCCGTCAGAGCTGAAAGGAGGGCCCGTGGCTTCTCTCAAGCTGGCAAGCATTAACTAATATGCTCTTTGCCTCTCTTGGCTGTGGTTCTCCCAGCTGTGAAATGAGACTGTTGTTTGGATGATTTCTAAAGTCCAATCCAGCACTAACATCTCTTCAGAGTACGGGGCCCCTTCTTCCTTACAGAGTCCATGCCTGCTTTTGTAAATAATGATTTAGTGGAACACAGACACATCGTTGTTTGTGTATTGCATGTGGTTGTGCTCATGATTCAATGACAGGTTGAATAGTTGGAGACAATATGGCCCACAAGGCCTAAAATATTTATATCTAGCTTGTTGATCCCTGGGGTAAAATGATGCCTGGAGTTAGGGATAGAAGTTGACTTCTGTTTTTATCTGCACCTCTTGGTCCCAGTGAGTCTTGCAGGGGTATCTAGATTCCTAATTCTGCCTCAGGTGCTGGAAGCAAGGGATTTCTTTTTTCTGGAGAGGGGGAGATGTTGTAGCTGTCAATCAAGCCACAAAACCACATCTGGGGAATCTCACTAAAAACCACACACGATTTCCTGGAGAAAATATGTTACTTCCAACCCCATGCAAAAAATGGACTTCTGAGAAGATCTGCCAAGTCACCTGTACCTGGGTACAAATCTACTTCTCCGTGACTGACCTCTCTCCCAGGACATTTGCATCTGGGTCTTATATTCAATTTGTGTTGTGGGGTTTGAGTTCTGTAAGGAAAAAGGGGAGAAAAGCGAAGGAGTGTGAGCATGCGGTGTGAGTGTGAGTGTGTGTGTGTGAGTGTGTGTGTGTGTTCATTCTCAGAGGACTGAGTAGACATTTTGGAGGGCCCAGGACCTTCTGAGCATCTTTCAGCTGTATACCTGGTGCCTGACTATTCTTGGTACATCAAGTTGTTTCACAATGCAGCGGAAACTTCTCTGGCACCAAAAGTTCGAGGGCATTAGAGGCTGAGTGGTCTACAGAGTGGTTGATGCTGTTCTTAGTAACTTGGCTGACTTGAAGATGCTCTCCACTGTCTAGAGCCCGGAAGGGCTTCTGCCCCACGCTACTCTGGGGAAGGATGCATGTGGCCACAAGGTGGCACTCCAGCCCTGGAAGTCTGACTGTCCCCTCAGTCTGGTCAGAGGAGGCCTTTGGCTTAATTACCTCAGTGAATGCTCGCCTCTGAGCAAACTCCCATTCGCGACACTGGTCTGGCTGAAACTGTCTGTCTAATCCCAAAAGGAACACAGTTCTCTCAGGAATTGAGACACAACAGAACAAATCTCCTTCCTTCCAAAATCTGCAGAAAAGAATCTCTTATTTGACTGAGGGATATCAGTAATCCAAACTACAGGATGAGAGAGTGACCCAAGGAGACAAGAAGTCATCTTTCAAGCTTCTCATATAGTGTTCTATTTCAAAACTCACTAAAATTTTAATTTTTTTTCTATTTTCAAAAATAACAATGCTTTCTTCAGACAACTCAGAAAATACAGAAAATTGTAAAAAAGAAAATAAAAATCACATCGATTTATCAGAGATAGCAACTGTTAAGATTTGGCACGTTTTCTTCTAGTCTTTCCCCAGCGTATTTATGTAATAAAATTAAAATAGCACTATATGTACCATTTTGTATCTGTTTTTTTCACTTAACATTACATTATGCGTGTTTTTCTATTCTGTTGAACTTCTTCGAAAACATTAATTTTAATAGCAGCATAATATTCTTAGAGAAAATGTATCAACATTTATTTTACCATTCCTTTTTTTTTGGACATGTAATTTGTTATTGATTTTTCATTATTATAAAAATGGCACATGACGATCTCTGTTTTATATAAGTTGCTTGTGTCTGTCACATTTTTTAAAACCAAGTGGCATAGCAAGGTGAGAGTTTACTTCTGGAGACTAAAGACAGAGTACACTGGATCCAATAGTTAGAAATGGTCTTTGCTGGTTCTGGTGGGGCATCTATTGGTTTCGTTAGTATCAGAAGGGACTCAGGGGGGTGGATTTTGTGGAAGGTGACAGAAGGTGGCTCAGTAGGTATGTGATCAGCAGCATTTCTGTTTGGGCCTGGCCCTGGCAGAGGCTGGGATGGTCAAAATGCTCATTTCTAACCAAGGAAGGGAGTGATGATGGAAGGGACGCCAGACAGAAGGAAAGGGAGAGAGCCCAGCACCAGAGTCAGGGAGCCTTGATGCTGTACAGAGGGCTCAGTGGGTGGACGGCCTCAGAGGGCTGCCTGATTAATTCCATGAAGACATGTCTATGGAAGCCGGTCAGGTGAAAGGGGATACAGATCCACAGTACCTTATCCAAAACACCTGGGGCAGGAATGATTTAGCTTTTAGAATCTTCCAGCAATTTTAGATAGGTTATGGTCTACGTGTATTATGTAACATCACCAGCAGGGGCTGGGGCAGGAAACTGTCATCAATACATCAATATCTCTGCAGAAAAATATACGACTATTTCCACTAAATGGGACCACTGAACACCATAAATAACTTCACATAAGTTCAGATCAGGTTTTGCTACCAAATTAGTTGAGAAAAGTCAGTGTGCTGCCAAGTTGCTCATAAAGAATGTTGAGAGTATCTTGGGTTTTAGAGTTAGGCCAAAGAATTGTGGACCTGTCTCATCACTAAGGGGAATAATTTCATTTCAAACTATTTTAAATGTGGGCTACAGCATTCCCTGTCTTTTAACTTGTTCTTAAAAGATCACCCCCCGAAGCTTACGGGAAGCTGGGATTTCCTGCAGCAGAGGAAATGGCCAACATGTGTCGTTCTCTCAAATGAAGCCAGATCGTGATGTCAGGCTCCCCCACACACTAAACCCCAAAGTCAAAAGCTTCAGCTAGCTTATCTCAGAGAACCAGAGAGCCTTGAAGGGCATTTAAACAGGCGCCTGACCACACAACCCTCTTCCTCCCTGATCCTGGTCCTCTTTACAGCACAGCATCTACATTTATGGAAGAGATAATGTCAGAACACAGTTGCTGGAATGCCAAAGGTGTCCCTGCGGTTCTCTTCTCAGTAGGAACACTGCAGTGGTGATCCGACACAGTACTTTCACTCACACATAACTTTCCGGCTGGTGTTCAGGGTGGTATCCCCATTTGGTTAAGTGAGAAGCCCCAAACCTTTCACCTTTTGTAGCCCCCCACAGCAGTCAGATTGCCTCGAAAGCCTCTGGCCTGAGGAAGTTGAAGCTTCTTCCCTCACATGAGTTGGGGGCCATTCAGCGTTCTCCTTCTTGAATGACTCTGAACCCTGGTTCTGAAACTCTCCTGACGCAGCTCCAGCATCTCCAAGTGCATCGTCACATTCTCAAAGAACTTTTTTTTTTTTAAAGATTTTATTTATTTGACAGAGAAAGACACAGCGAGAGAGGGAACACGAGCAGGGGGAGTGGGAGAGGGAGAAGCAGGCTTCCCGCGGAGCAGGGAGCCTGAAGCGGGGCTCGATCCCAGGACCCTGGGATCACGACCTGAGCCGAAGGCAGATGCTTAACGACTGAGCCACCCAGGCGCCCCTCAAAGAACTTTTAAGTAGCTTTAATTTCTTAAATTAAAAATTCTTTGTAGAGGGGGCCCCTGGGTGGGCGGCTTAGCCGGGTAAGCATCTGCCTCCGGCTCAGGTCATGATCCCAGGGTCCTGGGATCGAGTCCCACGTCCAGCTCTCTGTTCGGTGGGAAGCCTGCTTCTCCCTCTCCCTCTGCCTGCCTCTCCCCCTGCTTGTGCTCTCTCTCCCTCTCTCAGTCAAGTAAATAAATAAAATCTTTAAAAAAAATCTTTGTAGAGGATTTTCTGGGGAACACAGTGTTCAATGAGCAAGCACAAGAGTTTGTAAATTCTAAAATTCAGTCTTGCTTTAAGGATGGAAGTTCTTTCTCTGATTCATTTGTTAAACCATCTATTGACTCACCATTCAGTTATTCATCTATTCGTTCATCAATCCTTCACTTATCCATTCCACAAGCTTGATTTTTCGTGTCAGTGCTGATGATACATTTGTGGACTTCTCTCCTGGCAGTTTTCCTGTCAGGGTGGTCCAGGCTCCCAAGGCTGCCATTGGTCCTTTTCAGTTTGTGAATGGGTCTGTGTCAAGCCAGGGCAAGAGGTACCATCTAAGCATTTAATTAAAGTGAAACCCAGAGGCTCTGCAGTGGGTGAAGGCAAGGAGCTTGAGGCGAGGCCAAGGTGAAGGGAGGAAAGTGGAACGAGAAGGAGGGAAGGGACTCCATGGTATCTTTGTATATTTCCAGCTTCACATTTCCTATGCCATATTGTAATTGTCTTACTTACTAGTTTTCTCTTGGCTCTGAGAGACTTGCAACTCATCTTTGTCCTGGTGTCTGGCACAGGTTAGGTGACCAACAAGTATTGATTGACCAAATGAGTAAAAAAGGTAATTGATGACATCATTATAAGAAAAGGGAAATAAATACGTGCATGGGTTGGAGAGTGGTAAGAAGCAGCAACTGGTGATTAGTGGACGAGAGGTTGTCCACTTCTGGGAGAGGAGGTGAGGCGGGCCGTGGATGCTGCTGAGAATAGCTGAGCCAGGAGGGGATGTGCTCTCTGTGTGCGAGGTTGTAGTGGCCTAGGATCTGACCCAGAGAGAAGGATTTGGGCAGTGCCAAACATCAACCATCTTTGGCTCTTAAGGCATCAAGTGGCAAGTATTTATTGACGAATGACGTTGAAGTCAGTGCAATGAATGAATGATGCCGAAGTTATTGGAGGCAATCTTGGTTCTTGGGGGCAAGTCACAGACAGTGCATCTGAGGACCACTCTTCTTTTCAAAGAGCACTTTCCTTATCCCCTGAGCAACAAACTCTAGGCAGCTGAAGCTTTCAACCCTGGGAAATGGTTCTGGATAGATCTCTAAAAAGGGAAAAGAAAAACAAAACTCTAAACTAAAAATAGGCAGTTTATTACTCATCTGGGTGGGGCAGGCAGAAAAAAATGTCTGCTCTTTCCTAAATAAGCCTCAGCATCCCTTAACGGGGAGTGTCTGCAGGCTGGGGGGGTTCCCTGCCCCCCCTATGTATTTCCTGGGTGGTCCTTTCAGGCCTTGGGACAAGGCTGGGGTAGCCCTGGGCCAGCCCCACCATTGTTCTTGGAAGGCACATGAAGCCTTTTCTGGGCTTAGAAGCGAAATTTACAGTGGCTCATCGGAAAGGAGAGGCCTGGTAGGGGCCTAGTTTGCGTTTTCCTCTCCCATAAGCAAAAAGGGAAAAGAACTGTGACAGGAAGTCTACAGTATTTTAATATTTGTTGACAGTAGACAAAGGAGTCCACTACCAGCCTGTCCTCCCCATCAACAATCTCCAGGCTGAGGAGGGGAAGGCGTCCCTTTGGAGTTGCTCCGAGTAGAGACATGGGGAGCCAAGAGAGGCTCCGAGGTGAAAATAGGGTTGTGAACCACAGTGAACAAGACCGCCCTCTGTCGCCCAGGGAATGGGTAGGGTGAGGGTGGGCCTGGGGTGATGAAACAGAAGGGAGACAGGGGATCTCGCTCTCTCTCTGTCTCTGGATTTTAGAAATATTCCTAGAAACCTAAACTATGAAGTCAGATAATGCTGGATTTCATCCCTCCCTAGGCCACTGACTAGTTGTGGGAACTTGAGCAAGTCACTTGACTTTTCTGGCCCTAGTTCCCCTCCTCACAAGGGGCGGATGGGAGGACCAAAAGGGCCCTTTGGATCGTCCTTGGCAGACAGTAAGTGCGCAGTAAACAGTAGCTGTAAATGTTATTGGGAATAATTCCTGCCCTTGCCTCCTTCATATGGCACCCCGAGTTCCGTGGGGTCCCCAGGGTGCTCTGGGTCTCCCCTGACCTGCCCACCCACTTGTGGCCTTCTGGACTGCAGGTTCATCCTACCCTGACTACCGATAACTCTGCTGCGGTCTTGCCCCCGGCCAGCTCCCTTTGCCCACCACTAGATGGCAGGACGAGCCTTCCATTAGAAAAGTTGACATCAGCCTTGACCCACATGGATTTCTCCAGGGGCTTTCTTTGAGAACAAGGCTCCAGGAGACAGTTAGATGGTGCATAATACAGCCCTTTGGCCTCTCTCTTTTAGGCTCTCTCAGTCCCCCTCCAAGGTCATTTCAACAAACATGTGCTGGACACTGTCTCTGCACCTGGCACTATGGCATTAAGTGCCTTCTCTGTGCCTACTTTGGGATTAAGGAAAGGAAAGGAAGAGCCAGGGTATTATCCAAAGGCTCCAGCACTGGCCTGACCCACCACCACGGAGAGAGGCTTTCGGGTGGAGGGTGAACCTTTTATGGAAAGAGGGCTCCTGCCCCAGGAGCACAGAGCACTGCTCTCCAGACCAGTGGTGAGGGGGGCAGAGTGTGGGTGGTGCTCCTGCGGCTGGCTTCAATGTCATTCTGTCTCCTGCCTGGGGACCCTTCCAACTCTGTACACAAAAACTGTAAAAGGGGCAGAAACAATTCCCCCAGAGGAATTCAGGGCATTGTTAGGGAAAGAAAGTGCATGCCTGGCAGCCCCTCCGCCCCCCTCCCCCCAAAATGTGCACTCTACAAAGTTACCATCCCCTGGCCATAGAGTCAACTCACGGGCTCCCTGCATAAGTGATTAGGAAAGCAACAGCATGGATTTTAAAACACTCCAGAGAATAAGTTGTAATAGAATTTCTGAAGGAAATACTGAGCTGCTTGTTCCAAGAGGATTAGAAATGTACATCCCTTTTGACTTGGCAATATTACTTCTAGGAAGCTATTTTAAGTAAGGAAACATAAATATTGATAAAATAAAAGTTGCAGGATTGCATATGGAAGTATTGTTCATGAGAGTAAGAAAATGGAAATAATCTAAATGTTCAGCACTAAAGGAATGGATAAATAAACTATTGAATAGTTTAAAAATTTCCTTGAATTTAAAATTCTTTAAAACTAGCATCTGTGGGGTGCCCCGGTGGCTCAGTAGGTTAAGCCTCTGACTTCCAGCTCAGGTCCCGATCTCAGGGTCTTGGGACCCACAGGCTCGGCACTCAGCAAGGAGTCTGCTTCTCCCTCTCCCTCTGCCCCTCCCCCCATTCATTCTTGCTCTCCCTTCCAAATAAATAAATAAAATCTTTAAAAAAAACTAGCATTTGTAAAGAATTTTTACTGCAAAGATGCTTATTATGTTTTAAGTGGAAAATGTTGGATGTGAAACATTATAGTTAGCCTGATTCCAATGATGTAACGTATACATGTACGTAGTAAAATCCTGAGAGGAAAACCACCAAGATGGTAATAGTGGTTTTTATCGAATGGTATGGTTTTTGGATGATTTCTATTTTCTCCTTTTAAGTTTCTCCTTTCCTCTAGTTTTCCGTAGTAAACATAGGTTAATCATATGTTGAAACCTTATGGAAAAAAGGTGACTTTAAAAATTTAACAAATAATCTAAAAAAACAAAACAAACAAAACAAAACAGAAACAGACTCATAAATACACAGGACTGGTGCTTTCCAGAGGCAGAGGGTGGGGGGATGGGCAAAATAGGTGAAGGGGGTTAAGAGGTATAAACTTCCAGTTATAAAATAAATAAGTCACATATTCATAAAATAAATATGCAAAGTACAGCATAGAGAATATAGTCAATAATACCGTAATGACTATGTATGGTGACAGATGGTAACTGCACTTATCATGGGGATCATTTCATAATATATATAAATGTCAAATCACTATGTTATACACTAAAACTAACATAACATTGTATGTCAGTTATACGTCAATAAAAAATAAGTAAAAAATGAAACTTAATAAACAGCATAGATCAACCTAATGCTTCCCTACGTTAGGCAAGCTATAATAATTGTTATTTATGAGTGTTGACTTGGTTTCATCACTATGTTCTGAGCTGTATATACATGCTTTCACGAAGTCTTTGTACCAACGCTCTAAACAAGACTATCTCCTCAATTTACAGAGAAAGAAACATACTTAAGAGAGTTTAGATAATTGGCCCAAAGTCATACAATTAGAAGGTGACAGAGCCAGGATTTAAATTGAAGTCTGTATGTCTCTGAAGTCCGTGAGCTTTCCACCATATAAGAACTTTGATCAACGCAATTCTCAAGTTATGAAAGGCTTGGATGATAACATTCATTCCGAATTCATTTGGCATTTGGGACACATTTGCTCTTAGAAACAAGGTAGAAACGCTAACCGGCCACACTGTATAAAGATCAACCCTCTAGAAACTGGTGACACCTCATCCACTCCTATGTTCCAAAACCACAACATTCAGTAAGATGTTGCTCGCGAACCCTTTTGCCCAGATGAATAATGAAACCGATGCTAAGGTGAGGCAAAGGCAGTACTTGGGAAAGTCACGAGGAGGGTATCCCTGAAGCCGTATATATGTACAGAAAGAGAAAGCGGAGCCAAGGTGTGACTCAGGGTACAGGCAAAACCCATGAGGTCTGAGGGGCCGACTGGGAATGCATCCAAGAAAAGGGTGCTGGGCTTGAGAGTGGCAGCCCTGCATGGAGACCCAGAGAGCCCCCAGGAGGCCTTGGGAGGCATCAAATCCAAAGGTTCCCAGGAACCAGGCTGGTCAACCGATGAACCAGGCCAGATGTCATCAACAGGAAAGGGTGAGGATTGTGGCAGTGAGAGACTGCATACCCACCTGCGGGCATAAAGAATACAATTTAACAGAAAACACAGTAACACCACCATTAACTTACCTCACCTCTTCCTTAAGTGATGATTTTCTGACCCTGGATTTAACAGCTGCAATTTCCAATTTCATGGAAGAATAGGGACCCGGTGAAGCTGTGAAGGCTGTGGGGAGAGTGCTGGAAGATGCGGGGAGGGAGCAGGATTTCAGGGTCTCCTGTGTTGGCAATGGGGAAATGTTGGGCGAGGGCTGTGGGTGGGGGTCAGGAGCTTGTTGGCACCAGCTGTTCCTGTTGTGAGTCATTACAAATGAAGATTGTCTCATTGCTCCGAGCAAAAGTTTGGCCCTGGAGAAGGAGAAAGAGGAAAGGAAACAGCCGGTGTTGAGAGCTGCCCTATTTCATAGTCATTATTTCCTTTAGTCCCGTTATTGCCCTGAAAGGTTGGTGTAGGTGGCAAAGACTAGGTAGATGGTCACCAAACCCGTTTCCCCATCTTCCTGTGGGCACACATCTGGACCTCAGTTCTAAGTGTTCTTTGCAATTAATCGCAGCCACATACCTGTGCTATAGACACTAGCCCGTGAGTGGAAGTGCTGTGTGATGTTTCTAGGCTTTAGTATAAAACTCTTCCACTGTCCACAGTCCTCCATCATCTTCCTCCCACCTTTGGATTGACGGCTACAAAGCCTGATGACCTGGAGAGCCATTCAGAAAATAGGGAGGCCAGACAGAGAAAGGACGTAGGCATGTAACTCCTCTCCTGCGGGAGAGCAGCCTACAGATTAGGAATACCTGTTTTGCACTTTATGCGAATCAGAAACGAACTTCCACAATGTTAGAGCCAAGTAACTTTGTGTGTGTCTGTGTTTATTACAGCAGTTTGCATTGCCTTAACCAATATGCTGTTTTTATGCCCATTTTGTAGCAGAAAAAACTGAGGCTCAGAGAGGTCAAGTAATTTGCCCAAGGTCACACAACTGAATATAAATGAATTTGAACCCAGGTTTATCCAGCTCCCAAACCCAGGCTCTTTCTATAACAACATAATGCTTCCAAGGTAACCAGTAAATTCTGTAGTGTTTAGTTTGTGATTTCTCATTCTATTGTAACTAAGCTACCCACCCCCAAATTTGATGGGTGCCTCCAAAATGCAAGCAAGTGGGAAGAAAAACAGGGGCCGGGGGAGGGCTAGATCACCATCTCCCTCTAATAGCTCGTTGCGGAAGAAGACATGCACAGGGGGCTCCCAGGTCTTTCTCCCGAGAGCCAGGAGGGGCCGCTGACAGAGCAGAGTGTGGCCTGACAATCCTGGGGAAGTGTTTTGATTCCCAGTGGCACTCTTGCTTGCTCCCCTTGTTCATTAACATCTGTGTCCCTCCAATTTGGGCTCTGGCTTGAACTCTGTGAACTGCTCAAAGAGGCCCTTGCTACCTCTTTGTTCAAACAGACAATGGTTGCAATAACAAAGAGGAAAATCAGATGCAGGTGAAAGTTTATTTTTAACATTTCCGAGGCCAAATGGGGATTTAACATGAAAATCAGAGCCCTCACTTCCGCCTGCCCTCTCCAAAAGTGGCTTGGGTACTTTGGGCTGGCCAGGACTCCAACACGCTTGGCCCCCTTCCAAGCAAGTGCACCACTTGATGAAGTCGACAGTTCAGACCTTCTAGGGCCTTCTTTTGGCCAGAAAGGGATGTTTTGTTTGGTGACGGTGTTAAACTTGGGCCCACAGAGTGTGATAAGCTTAGGAAGGCGTGCTGCTCGGGCCTCTCCAAATTTGTGAGGTCTCTCTACGTTTTAGTCAGATGAGACTGAAGTCAGAAAAAACGTAATAATAAAGTGAAAATTCTTGGAAATCGTTAGGTAGAGAGCTCCCTTGGGAGCGGGTCCCTAGCTTGTGCCCCCTGTGTGGCTCCCCTAGAGCCCTGCAGAGAGCAGAGGCTTGGCGGTTCCTGGGACAAGCAGCAAGGACCACAGGGCCCGTCTTCAGGGAGCACCGAAGTTGGGCCAAGTCGCTGACCATGTTACGCCATCATCATACCGTCCCCTGAGGGCAGTCATTCTCACTGTGTTGGATCAGTGAGGAACCAGCAGCTCTGAAACACAACGAGTCAGTTGTGAATCTAAGAAAGATTCCGGAGTCGATCTTCCCGGCATTGTCTCATAGTGTGGATGAGCAGTAGCTTTCTTCCCGCGGATTTTCCACCTACCACAGGGAGGCAGAAACATGCAGAAACGGCTCTGTGCCTTCTCTCTCCTGAGAACCCCACTAGAGGCAGTTTTCCCGCAGAAAGGAAGCAGTGAGATGTTGTGGGTTCACAGCAGCCACGACTGAAATAAAATGTTGCAAGGAAATGAAACAAAAATTAAATGGCGTGTTCTTTTTGTGAGCTTGCTTTAAGCAAAATTGGTTTTCTGGTACAAATGGCTTTCCTTTCTGATTCAGTTCTTTCATTGGCAGGTCTTGGGCAAGTACGGACTGAGGAGAAAAGGAAGGGGAGACTAAGTGGTTGCAAGAGCTAAGCACTGCCTTTCTCTAGGACACTCGGGGAATGGGCCTTCCTCTTGCTTGTATTTTACGATTTTCTTGGTAAAGCAGAGAAGAGATGGAGTGACTGCTGGAGGGGAGGGAGGAGCGGAGAAGGGCGGGCAGAGGAGGTGGAATGAGAGAGGACATCCGGGCAGGACCAAGACTTGGCTCTAAAGCCAGCTCCACCAGATGGATTGGGCTGCCTGGGGCAAAAATGAGGCAGACAGCCTGGGAACGATGGTCCTACTGCTCCATCCAGGTCTCCTCGCCATCCACCTCTTTCCTCTCTGCTCTTTGCCTTCTTGGACTGGGCAGTCACTACCTGCTCCTTCTGCTGCCCCTTTCCCAGAAGAACAGTCACTCATTGAACCCCTACCTCTAGCCAGTACCTCTCACTCCATACTGCCCCGTAGGACTCCATTTGCATCACCAGCAACTTCTATGAAGCTCAACTAGGCAAAGTTATGGCTGGATCTTCTCTCACAAACCAATGTCTCCTTCTTTCTTTCCATTTTTAAAGGGTCATGGCCAGTGTCCGGGACCCTGGGGCTGGAGTCCACTTTGACCTTCCTTTCCTGTGAACTCCCACAGTCCCTCATTCACAAAGCCCTATCTGTCCTTTCTTGCGCATGCTTCTTACATTTCTTATTTTTTCCTAACTCCCTCTCCCGTCCTAACCCAGACTCTTGCATCTGCCTCTTGCACCTGCTTCTTGGCTGGTCTCCGTATAGACTCTTTCCTCTCCAAACTGTCATTCCACTGGGTGTCATTTATTATTCGTTCATCAGGAAGATATTCACTGAGTACCCACTAGGTGCCAGACAGTGTACTAGACGCCAGACGCACCAGTGAGGAAGACAAGCTTGGTCCAGCCGGGGAGGCAAGCAAGGATCAGGCACTTACGGTGCTTTGGGATAAGTGTGGCGACGGGAGAAGTGCAGGCAGCTGGGGCAGCCCACGGATGGGATCCTAGTCCACACAGGGAAACGTGTGCGGGGATCCCTGCGGATGCCGGCCACACTCATTGTCATACCACAAACACTTTTATCCTGTTTTAATTAAAATTGGCCTCCTATTACTTTTTTTCCTTCAGGTTTGCAATGAGCCAAATGTGTCCCACCAAAATTCATATGTTGAAACCCTATTCCCTAATGTGATGTTATTAGGTGGCAGGGCCTTTTGGAGGTCATGAAGTCATGGGGGTTGGAGCCCTCAGGAATGGGATTAGTGCCCTTGTCAAAGGGACCCCAGACAGCCCTCTCACCCTCTTTCTGCCACGTGAGGATACCACGAGAAGTCAGCAGTCTGCAACCCAGAAGAAAATCCCCACCAGAACCTGACCGGGCCGGCACTTTGACCCCAGACTTCCAGCCTCCAGAATTGTGAGGGATACACTTCTGTTGTTATAAACAAGCCGCTCAGTCTGTGCTGCTTTCTTAAAGCTGTCCGAACAGGCTGAGATGAGGTTCGAACTTCACAACCTGAGATTCCAACCTTTTCCTCCTCAGGCCAGCCCCGTCCCCAGGACTTGCTGATGGTAGTCATAGAGGTAGTAACAGTAAACAATGGTGGCAACAGCAAAACTGCATGAAGATCATACATGCCCCGGACCCTCTCCTCATTGCTTCTCCCATGCTGACTCTTCACAGCGTTCTCTGTGGAGGAGGGACTGTTACGGTCAGTGCCGACAGATGAGGAAACTGAGGCATGGTGGGCTAAATGGCAGAATCTGGGTTCAGATCCTGGCGGTGTGGCTCCAGGCCTGACACATACGACCACACCACCATTGCACAGCCAAGTAACCTGCAAGCGTGGACCTTGGGCTCTCTATCATACACCATAAAGTCTCCCTGAGGACCTTTTTTCTGGTCTTCTCTCTCCTGGGAATGCTTGCTTTCTTTCTTTCTTTCCTTTCTTTTTTTTTTTCAGAGAGAGAGAGAGAGTGAATGAGCAGGGGTGCGGAGAGGGTCACAGGGAGAGAGAATCTCAAGCAGATTCCATGCCCAGTGAGGAGCCGGACCCAGGGCTGGATCTCACAACCCTGAGATCATGACCTGAGCCAAAACCAAGAGTCGGACACTTAACCAACTGAGCCACCCAGGCGCCCCCTCTTCTCTTTCTTAGCACACCCTATGTTTTTTACAGAGCCTCGCTCTTTGGAAGAGGAGCTGGGTCTGGACTCAGTTCAATGTTCAACTCCCTTCTCCCTGACCCTCAGTTCCCTCATCTTTGCAATGGGACTATCACTGTCCTCCTCACTGGGCCTTCCCGAGCATGCCATGAGAATAACGGATATGAGTGTGCCCTGCAAACTCTACAGTCATATACAAAAGTAAGGGAGTCAGCATCATTTTTTCTTTCTGTTTTCCAAGTCGGTCAGAATATTTCTTCCATACCGTCTGCACTTCACTGTGATGAAGTTTGCTTACACATTCCCTTGGCCACATGACTTCACCTTTCTAAACCTCAGCTCTGTCATCTGTGAAATGGGCATAATAACATTTGCCTTTTAGAGTGATTTGTGGCGATTAGATGCAATGGTCTTTCTAAAGGATTACATGCATTATAGCCACACAAGAATGTGCTTCACATTCGCACCTTGACTTTTCTCAAGCTGCCGGGGTTAAATCATTTTTGTCTCTCACTCGAAGGCCATCTAGAGTCATGCCTTCTCTCATTCTCCATTCTTTTAATAAATGAATGACACTGTCTTCTTCGAGGCTCACATAATTCGGCGTCAGTAGCGGAGTATTTACTTAGCAAAGAAAACCACTCTTGTCACTCTTGTTGCCTGCGACACACGTACGCACCGCCACATTTACCAGCTGCCGCCCCAAGCCCGTTCCCCAGCGGCAGGACGTTTTGTGAGCACAGCAATACTCCGTGACCCTCTGAGTGCTTGTTCAGCTGGAATTACTTGTGTCTGGCACAGACCTTCTCTTTTGATTTTGGCAGAACTTCAGGGAGTGAAAAAGCTGGGTTAGTGTGAGGGCTGGGATTAGAATTTGAGACTCAACAGATCATACTGTTAACACTTCTTCTCTTTGCTAACTTTATGAAGTTCAAGAAAAGCTTTCTGGGGAACGGCACCAATTTATTTGCCAAAAGCTGAGATGGGCCAAGGAAGATGTAGTCAGCATTTGGAATCTCCTTGCTTTAGAATTTAACAGCTAAGGAGGGAAGAAGGATATGCTGGGGAGCCGGGGAGCTGGGGGGCTGGTGGGGTAGGGATGTAAAAGGGATTTGGAAGGATTCACAATGCTGAACAGGCTTGGCTTCTTGTGCTCCCACCCCCAACATCTCTCAAGCCATCCCTCCCTGTCCTCCTCTAGCACAGCCCCCTGTCCTGGCCCTCGTCACCCTCACCAATGACAGGTATACTTTCTGATCTGCCTTCCTGTCCCTCTGGTTCTTCCTAAACACTGCTGTTGTCCAAAGCTCCCTAGTGTTTATCAGATAAAAGCCTTGCCTTTAGCACTGTGTTCGGGCGACCCAAACTCACAGCTGTCCCCACCTCATCCCTTACCCTGCACAAACCTCACACCCCCAGGTAGGTCAGTACTACCCCCCCCCTCCACCGCCGTGGGCCAGTACAGTCTAGTCTGTGAGCTTTGCCCCAGCTGCTCCCTGTGCCCGGGTCGCTCTCACCTGGTTCCCATCTTTGCCAGGTGGATTCCTCCTGGTCCTCGAGGACACTGTTCTAATATAGCTCTTTCTGAAAAGCCTTTCTCCCTTCCTCCAGGCAAAGCTGATGCCACCTCATCTCTCCTTCATGGGACTGTGTGCTGCATTTGCGTATGGGTACCACTGGTGACTTTGGGGCCAGGACTAAGCTTTATTTATGTCTTCCCCATCCCCACCTAGTGTGTTCAGTGTATTCTACTTTATTTGAACTTTTGAAAGCTGATGGGACAAACTCCCATGATGCTAGGGAGGAGCCAGGGCAGTAGACTGAATTTTTGGCTGGGTCGGGCTCACTGATTCTGCCTTCCCTCACCTCCAGAGAAGTTTAGCACATGGGCTAAGTGCCTCCTCATTTATCACAGGTAACTGCTCCCTGAGAATGTGTCTGTCTCCAAGAAGGTGTTCCAATTGGCAGACATTCTGCTGGGGAAGGGGGGTATTCTACTGTATCTGCAGCTACTCCTACCATGGTTTTCAGTAGGTGCATCCCAGGAAAATGGCCAGAAATGCAAATTTTAAGACCCCACCCCAGATCTCCTGAATCAGGAGCTCCGGGGGTGAGATCCAGCAATGGCCACCAGCTTCTGATGCACACTGAAGTCTGGGAACTACTGGGCCCTGCTCATACAAGAATGAAAACCAAATGCCATGGTGGCTTAAGGAAGGAGAAATAATGTTTGATTAGAAGATGAGGAAAGCCTTAAGAGGCCTTTCAAGAAATAACAAGTGTTCATGAATATGTGGAGAAAAGGAAACCCTGGAGCACCGTTGCTGGAAATGCAGACTGGTTCAGCCACTGTGGGAAACAGGATGGGTCCTTCAAAAAGTTAAAAATAGAACTACCCTATGATCCAGTGATTCCACTACTGGGTATTTACCCAAAGAAAATGAAAACACTAATTTGAAAAGATATATGCATCCCTATGTTTATTGCAGCATTATTTATAATAATCAAAATATGGAAGCAACCTAAGTGTTCATCAATAGATAAGTGGATAAAGAAGATGTGGCATATATCTACAATGGAGTATTACTCAGCCACAGAAAAGAAGGAAATCTGGCCATTTGTGACAACATGGATGGACCAAGAGGGTATTATGCTAAGTGAAGTAAAGTAGACATAGAAAGACAACAACTTATGATTTCACTTATATGTGGAATCTAAAAAGCAAAACAAGCAAACAAAGCAGAAACAGACTCATAAATACAGAGAACAAACTGGTGGTTGCCAGAGGGAAGGAGGGTAGGGGGATGGGCAATGTAGATGAAGGGAATTAGGAGGTACAAACTTGCAGTTATAAAATAAATAAGCCACGGAGATGAAATAGGGAATGGGAAATATAGTCAATATATAGTCACTATAGCATAGGGAATATAGTCAGCAATATTGGAATAACATTGAGTGGTGACAGATGGTGACTACACTTATTGTGGTAAGCATGGTGTAATGTATAGAATCGTCAAATTACTATGTTGTACACCTGAAACTAAAATAGCATTACCTCTCAATTATACTTCAATAATAAGAAAAAAAAGGAGAGAAAAGAAAAGAGAAGTTCTTTGAGGTGGGTTTTGAAGATTGGGTAGGTTGCTTGAAATAACTACAAGTTCACACGTAATATTATAATTAATTGTAATATTGTAAATATAAAAATCTTTTACCCCAAAACATCAACAGTTTGCTTGTACCCATGGTCTTTTCCATTCCTGGTCCGTGAGAAAACTTACACTTTATTTTTCTATAACTAACACAAATACAATTTTCTTATTACCAGTTTTCTTCCTGCTACATTATGGTTTTTCTTACTCAAGCGTTTTGACCACTTACAATGAATGGCTTTGGGGAAATTCATTTAAAACAACTTTAGAAATTATCTACGGACTCATCACTGTAACCCAATCATCATGATCATTTCCTTCTAGTCCTTTTCCCGTGGAAATTGTTTGCGCAAGAAGGATGGAAGCAGAGATGTATTACCCACACGTACTTTACATTCTAGGGCGAGCATTCTTCTTCATTACTGAGCTGCTTCATTCTGTGCGAGAGGCCAGCAAATCAGTGTGTCATAACTTATTTAACCCATCTCCTATTATTGAACATTTTGGTTGTTTCCATCTTCTGCCATGATAAACATTTTTGCATGTGAAGTGTTTCCTCCCACATTTTGGGTTATTTCCTTAGAATAGATTTCCAGAAGTGGAATTACAGGGTCACAGGAACAAACTCTTTTATGGTTCTTGATGCATGTTGCCAAATTCCTTCCAAAAGGTTTGTACCAATTTACATTGCCACCAGCAATGTGTGACAGTGCCAGTTTTCCCATATCCTTGGCAGTTTGTAGCATTTTAATTAAAAAAAAATTTTTTTTGGCCAATTTAACAGGGGAAGAACTTTACCTTGTTTTAACTTGCAATTTATTACTTTACCTAATGTTACTTAATAAATATCTTGCCATGTTGCTTTAGTGTTCTTAATATGCTCTTTTATGGTTGCAATGTCTTTTTTATGGTTTAAATTTGATGAGTGGTGGGCATTCCAGCTTGGAGACCACCATGAGTCAGAATGCAGGGTCAGGCAGCTCAAAGATAGCCTGTCAGGAATTGGACTCATTGTTCTCAGCACCTTCCTCCTTCCAGGTTTCTCATCTCAGTAAAGTACCACTAGCTATGTATGTAATCATTCAAACCAAAGCCTGGGTGTCATTGATGACTTCTCCCTGCTCTTTATCACCTACATTCAATCAATAACCAAGTCCTCTAAATTGCTCTTGAAACTCTACGGCTACTGCTTGAGTTCAGGCTATATCATCTCTTTCCAAAACGATCGCAGAAGCCTCCTGATGGGTCTCGTTCCCCTCTCGGACATGCTTCATCTTGCAGGCAGACCTATTGTTCTCATATCCAAATATGACTCAAGTCAAGTTTAACAACTTCCCATTACTTTTGGGAGGAAGTCCCAACATTTCTTAGTTCATTTGCATGGCCTCCATGATCTGAACCCTGCCCTACTCTTTTCTAAGTGGTGCAGTTAGAGGGTTGTGTACATCTCTTTCCCACTGAGCTGTGCAGAGACCATGGCCCAGACCTTTGAGGACCCAACCATGGCTGGCTGGGCTGGGATTAAAAGGTGGGAAGCATTACCTGGTTCATATGAGTGGTCTCACTATCCTGCCCTATATCCAGACCAACCACCCGGATGGTGCTTTATCTGGAGCTACTCCGAGTAGCTCCAAGATTTGTTCATGAAGCATGTATTACTGGTTCACAATGGGGTGAACACAAGAATAGAAAGTAGGTGGTTAAAAACTGTTCTAGCAATTTGATAGAGTAATTTTATGTTTAGAATCTAATAATTAAAAAGTTGTATTTTGGGAGTCTTTTAAAAATTCAATTTGTCTCTTGGATTTTCTTGGATTTTACAAATTATTGGTCTATCAGAAGATTAATTGGAAATTTCAAAATAAAAGCTCTTGACCACAGATAGTTTGACTTGAATTCTCCTGGAAAGTTTAGTCTGAAACGAACAATCTTCCCTTAAGTGTGTAAATGCACTTTTTGGAGTAAAGAGATGTTTGAGTGCCCACCTGGGAGAGTGTGTTTCAAAGACTGAAGAAAAGCATGGAAAGAAAGAATTTGCAACCTTAATTTAGGTTTTAACTTCATGATTTTCGTAGATAAACTGGTTAAAATCGAGAGCCCTGGCTTCTGGCTGTCACGATGTAACAGTACTTGATATAATGAATGGGATGGTAACTGGGAACACCTAAGAGGGGAAATTGGTTTTAAGAAATTCCTCGTTTTCCACTGAATGACTAACTCGACTAATTACAGTAAAGATAAGTGGGGGGGAAAAAAAAAGAAATTCCTCGTTTTCCTGGTCTGTAAAATGAAGGGGTGGGCTGAAAAAAACTTCTGATATCCTTTCTGCTCTAAGACCATGTGGTTTTCTTAATTCTATGCTTGACTCTTTAGTTTAAAACTTTTCTAATAAAGCTATGTAACATGGAGAAATGAGGGCTTGGAAAAAGCAGCCGATAGAGAATCATTATTCTTACTTACAATTTTTCTTTTCCATTCTACAAATTCAACAACTCTTTAATGGAAGAAGCTGCCAAACACTGAGTCATTCATCAGTGACCTGGGTTCTCCACTCCTAACTAGCTGTGGGCCTGAAGACAGATGACTTCGCTTGTTTGTGTCTTCTGCTTTGTAATCAGGAGGTTGGACTGTTCCCAGCACCCCTAGAGTGTCGAGGGGTCTCGCAGAGGTGTGAGGGAGGATGGGGAGAAGATTGGGTCCTTCTTGGCATTTCCCCATTCTCAGCCAGATCAACTTCTCTTTGTATTTAGAGATCAGGCCTTGTGTAAGATTTCATTAGAAGAAACACTTCACTGTTATAAAAGGTTTGGAAAAGCTATCTATCAGTCTACATGATTGGCAGTGTTCCTTTTAGATTTATGTCTACCTATTGGCATTGTACCATTTTGTGGCAGATGCCCGACTTGCAGTCATGATGTCTAGGTAGAGGGGTAGAAGATTCAAATGGAAGGAGACAAGCAAGCTATGAAGAAGGCTGGAGTATAAGCCCAATAGGGAGCAGTGAGGATTGTGGTGAAGTAGGAAGTGCATGCCTTATCTAAAGAGAACCTCAGAAATTCAGCTTCTGCCCATTGTTGCCATGTGGGGATGTGGACACTGGCCTGTGCATCCAGTATGATTTCTGGGAGCAAAATGTGACTCATCTGCCTCCAGACTATGGCCACCTGAAGTTCTTAAAATTTTTCATGCTAATTAAGTAGCACACATGAACTCATGGGCTAGTGGCCTGATCATCTTCCCAACTGTTTAGCACTGTAACTGGCACACAGTAAACAAGACTTTGGATGTTAGCTGTCATCACTATTATCATCACCTAATAATGATGTAGCAGACTGGGATCTGTTAATAATTGCAGTTGAATTGTAACATAATTATACAATTCTGTGCTATTCAAGCTTAATTCCTTTAAAAGCCATATCATAAAACGAGCATTTCGGAGCATTACTGACAAGAGGAGAAAGGCAATAAAGGATGCCTCACTATGAACTTGAGTCATGTCCAAGATAGGTCCCATACTGTTCTGCCAAGCGTGGTCCTTCAGACTCATCATGGCTCACAGTGAAAAATGTGTGGGTGTCCAGCACCATTAAAGACTTGGATGTACTCACTGTGTGTGTGTTTTCAAGTCAGACCTATTCCAGTGATAATAAAACAACACAGTCACACTCAGTGAGGTGTTGGGGTTCTTGGCTTCCCTCTCACTCACATAATAACGATAGCTTTAAAAGAAGTTATAATATCTATAGAATAAGGCCTTCTTCCTTACTTTTCCCCAAAAATGTCTTGGCTTGTCATTTAAGCTTATAAATTTATTTTTCCAGATAAACTTGCTTACTCATATGGGACATAAATACCCAAAGCCTGATTTCAGATATCACGGTGAAATCCTGTCCAGGCAATTGAGATTCTGCCTTAAAAAAATTGTAAAACAAAACATAAAAGAAAAATATTTTTAAAAAAATGTTCTCTCAGTTTCACCAGCCTAACACAATAATTGTCATTTCTCTGCATTCCCCTCATCACATATTCGTACATTGTTAAGTAAATTAAAGAATCATGACTGTATCGAATTTGTTAGTGGCTGGTGAAGAGGTAGGTGGTTACAAAACTGAGTAGGACACAGTTTCTACCTCAAAGGGAAGGAGATGAAGAGGTAAAAAAACATCTTAAAATAGAATAAATAAAGCAGAGGATGACAAGGGTGGCAGTTGGCTAGGGAGAAGGAATTATAGAAGAGAAGAGCCATGGAACTACCTAGCCTAACGTTCACCAAATCACTTTGAAACCTGCTCTAGTTGAAGGTTTCTGACGCTGGAGTCCCACCTGGGACCAGGGACTAGAGTTATATTTATCATCATGTACTGTTTTGTGTTTTCCTCTTATTAAATTTTATATTAACAAGTAAATCATTTCTCATGTTGCTACAGCGACTTTCTAATTATTTTTTGTAATCTACTGAAACGTCCCCTTGTATTAGGTATGTATGTCATATTCAGTTTCTCACTAATATAAATGACAGTGACAAATACCTTTAGACATGTAGCTTTTTTTCTTCATTACAATTACTTCCTTAGGATAAATTCCATGGAATTGGGATCCTGGATTTAGAAAGATAACTATTGTTTTGAATTGTGTCATATTGCCTCATTGTCTTCCTGGAGTCTTATATAAATTTACATTGCTACTAGATGAGGTGGGGTTTTTAATTTTTCTGTAGAATTCCGAGAATTGGATTTTATAAGTTTTTGTTTTCATTGCTTTGATTTTGTGTTTTGGAGACTAATGAAATAGAGGATCTTTGAAAACTTCCTGTTTGTTACTCTTTTTTTCTTGTGTGAATTGCTTCATGTCCCTCACCATTTATCAAATGGGGCTGAGGTGATATTCTTGTATACATTTGACCCTACGATAAATAATAGCTCTTTGGTCGTTATTTTTACAAATAGTTATACTTTTTAAATCTTAGTGTGACTGTGTTTGTGCCAAATATCCACTGGGCTTTCTTGTACTTTGCTCCTGTCTCATTACGGTTCTTATCAGGTTGTGTTGCAATTATTGATTTATGTACCTCTCTCCCCTATTGAACAATGAGCTCCTTCCCATACGCCCACCTTACACAGAATCTGGCACATCATTATTTGCTCAGAATTGCTTGTTGGGTTTGGAAGAAAAAGAACGCTTGATTGGAAGAAGTAGATGAAGAATGCTTTGCAGTGATACTACCATTTTGAATTTCTAGAACTACAGGGAGACCTGGGATCTCTTCCTTCAGTCAGGAAGAGCAAAGGAGAACCTCTGGCTGACCCTTGGGGAGGGCTAGCGGTTGGAGAGCAGGTCTTCCTCTCTCCCCTGGGGCTTCACCCAAGACTCTGGTCTTACTTGGAGAGACCCTGGGGGTCTGGGTGGGCAGCTGCTTTCCTTTGGTGCCACTTTCTGGGCAAAAGGTTCCAGTGTTTGGATTTTATTAGCCAGTAAAATTAAGGGGGAAATGCTGGAAAAAAAATCACAGCACACTGTTGTTACTCTTGTGAATGAATAACATAACTCGCAACTAGACTATTAATGTCTAAATGGATTTTCTGTGCTCCAAGCCAAAACACATTTCATAAAGTTGCACAGAGATGGACGGTATCCCAGTTAATAAAAACACTTGTGGGCGAAGGACGCGTGGTCTGATGGAAGGGAAGCTGATTGATGCTAAGTTGGGGGGATTGTTGCATCTCACTGGCATTTTATTTATTTTTAAATTGAAAAAAAGACCACTTTATTAAATAATTGAACTTAAACATTGTTATCAAAACTTAACTCAAAAAAGAGAATTTACAGAGCAAGTGTTTAAAGATACAAATACGTAGATGGAATTTTATAAGCTATCTTGAGTAATTTTCAACATCGTATTATCAGCCATTTTAATCCAAATCCTAGTTTGTTTTTAATCATAAGTAGGGATGTTTCTTTTAAATTTTAAATTTAGGGGCACCTGCGTGGCTCCATCGGTTGGGCTTGATCTCACCTCAGGTCTTGATCTCAGGGTCATGAGTTCAAACCCCATGTCGGGCTCCATGCTGGGTGTGGTGCCTACTTAACAAATAAAATTTAAGGGGCACCTGGGTGGCTCAGTCATTAAGCGTCTGCCTTCGGCTCAGGTCATGATCCCAGGGTCCTGGGATTGAGCCCCACATCAGGCTCCCTGCTCTGCGGGAAGCCTGCTTCTTCCTCTCCTGCTCCCCCTGTTTTGTGTTCCCTCTCTGGCTGTCTCTCTGTCTGTCAAATAAATAAAAATAAAATCTTTAAAAAAAATAAAAATAAAATTTAAAAATAAAAAATAAATTCATGTTTATTTGGTGGAATAATAATATCGCTCCCAGAATTGATGTGCAGCTCCAGATTTTTAGTCAATACTTAAAAATAAACAACTCTACAGATTCTGATAGCTGCAGATACCTTAGCTCAAAGTATTATTTTTGTGATTATCTTCCTTTACAACCTATTGTGATAATACATTTCAGAGTTTGATTTCTTTAGAGCCTCCATTCTGGTGAGGTGAAGGAGGAAAGAAAGAATGCAAGTCACTGTACAGAAAGCCGAAAAAAACCTGGGGCTTTCATCTGAAAAGGTAACTTTTCATTCTATTCTTAGAAAAATTCCCATTGCAGTGGATCTCCGTGGTGATTGGTGGCTTGTGGCTGGATATCACTTGCAATTGCACCTGCCTCTTCCAACAAGGCTGTTTGTAATGAGACTAAGAAATATGTGGTATGGGACACTGCTTAGACAAAATAGTTAGAACCATATATATGTATATAATTAATATACATTGTTTTCCTTTCTTGTTACATATGTAGTACAGGCACAATGTAAAAACAGTGATAAAATATGAAAAATAAATGATGTATATGTGGAAATGCACCAAATGTGACCAGTGGGCTACTTCTATGTCATGGAATTAGGAGTGATATTTGTTTGTTGTTTGTTTGTTCCTATTTTTTCTGCATTAACCCTGAAGTTCTTATATTAGAGAAAACGAGCTATTTTTCCTTTTCTTTAATTTTGGAAAATTTTAGACTTGACTAATAAAGCTAGACTGTCACCTAGAGCTGTGCAGTGGATTTCAGACTCGCTTGGGACCCGTGACCCCTTTATGCTTTTGCCCCCTTCTTTCTCCCTTTTGGACTGAGAATACCTATCCCATGCCTGTCCCACCACTGTATTTTGGAAATAGATGAGTTGTTTCCTGGTTTCACAGCTCCACAGATAGAGAGGAATTTTGCATCAGGACGTACCATATCCCAAGTCTCACCCATAAATGACTTAGATGATGAAATTTGGGCTTTTTGGAGTTGATGATATTTAGATGAGATTTTGGATTTAGAGATGATTCTGGAATGACTTAAAACCTTTGGGGACGTTTGGGGATATTTAGTATGTGGGACAGATGTGAATTTTGGGGAGCCAGCCACCAAATAAACAGACTATACTAGGTTGGCTAGTGTCTCCCCCAAATTCATGTCCTTCCTAGAGCCACAGAATTTGACCTTATTTGGAAATAGGGTCGTTGCAGATGTAGTTAAGACCTAAGTTAAGACAAGGTCATGTTGGAGCAGTGTGGGCCTGTAATCCAGTATGACTGGTGTCTTTATAAGAAGGGAATATATACATAGAGAGAGACACAGGGAGAAGACCACGTGACAGGGGCAGAGGAAGGAAG
Organism: Eumetopias jubatus; assembly: GCF_037043125.1. NCBI lineage: Eukaryota > Metazoa > Chordata > Mammalia > Carnivora > Otariidae > Eumetopias > Eumetopias jubatus. Next base: position 79,922,590 of record NW_028274807.1, on the reverse strand, counting down.
AGCAAGGACTGCCATTAACACCAGAACCAAAGAGAAAGGCATGGAACAGATTCTCCCCTAGACCCTTTTGAGAGAGATCGTGACCCTTGCCCACACTTTGACTTAAGACTTCCAACCTTCAGAACTGTGAGACAATACATTTCTGAGGTTTTCAGCTGTGCAGTTAGCGGTACTTAGTTACAATAGCCCTAAGAAACTAATATAATTTGCACATAGGCTCCTGTATGGGTATATAATGCACATTACAAAACGTACACAGAAATAGATATTGAAGGGGTGCCTGGGTGGCTCGGTTGTTAAGCGTCTGCCTTCGGCTCAGGTCATGATCCCAGGGTCCTGGGATCGAGCCCCGCATCGGGCTCCCTGCTCTGCGGGAAGCCTGCTTCTCCCTCTCCCCTTGCTTGTGTTCCCTCTCTCGCTGTCGCTTTCTCTGTGTCAAATAAATAAAATCTTAAAAAAAAAGAAATAGATATTGAAGAATGTGTAAAGATGAAAAAAACTAACATTTTAAAAAAACTTGTATTTCTCTTTTTTTAAAAGTAATCTCTACATCCAACATGGGGTTCCAACTCACGACCCCGAGATCAAGAGTCTCAGGTTCTCCCGACTCAGCCAGCCAGGCGCCCTGAATAAACTAGCATTAAAAAATAATTTCAACTTACTTATTGTTTGCAAAGAGTTTGGCATAAGAGAGCAATGGTACTATTTGCCGTTTTTAAATAAACTTATCTTGGGATAATTTTACAGGTATAGAAAAGTTGCAAAACAGTGCAGAAAGTTGGCCAGAGACTTGCCTGGTGTGGCTGGGGGTGGGGGCAGGAGACAGGGCCTGCTGGACGACAAGCAGCTGTGATATCTGGGAGAGAACACTGACCTTGGAGCAGGAGACCCACGTGAAAGCCTCACTCTGCCGCCCACCATCTTCCTGCCTCCCTCAGTTTCCTCATGAGGGAGAACACGGGCGACAAAGCTACTGACAGAGTTGTGAAGGTAAAGTAAATCCTCACTCTGCCCTGTGTTAGCTAAATGAACCTGGAGAAGATATTCGACCCCCAGAGGCTCAGTGTCCTCCTCTGTTAAAGTGGGGAGAGTCCTGTCTTCTCTATAAGGTTATAAGGGGGGGTTGTTCAACTCTAGGCCACCTGGTCGTCTGTTCTTCCCTTTCTTTGTCCCTCAGCCACGTTTCCTAGGCTTTCCCTTAAACAGAATTCTTGGTTACAGTTGCAAAAATGCCAAAAGGCAGCTCAAATATTTGCATGGAATGTTCAGACATACCATGAAAACTTGCTCCGAAACATACAGCTTGTGGCGCTAACATTATTGAAGTGTGTGTGTGTGTGTGTGTGTGTGTGTGTCTGGGGGTGGGTTGGTGACCCCTTAAAGACCTTCCAGTCTTAGGATGCTTTGTTTCAAGAGAAGCCGAATCTAGGCTTGTTGCTTTTATGCTGCGAGTAGTCTTCAGCTCTGTCTGGAAAATTCCAGGAGGAGGCTTCTTTAGTACATATGTCGGAGAAGAGCTGATTTGTTCTAAAACTAGCAAGTGCGTGGGATGCTACGCACCATTGCTCCTCAGCACCCGCCCCTCGCCCCCACTTCTGCGACACCAGCCTTGCCTTCAGCTGAGGAACCTCTGCCACCCCCGCTCCTTTCTCCCCAGACTCCCTCAGGGGAAGGAGGCACCCTCCAGGGTCTGGACTTCAGCCCTTTACTCCTTTTTTCCCTTGATGACAAAGATCACTGAACAGGGATTTTAGAGCAGGTTGTTCTTACATCGGTTAGTCTCTGTTTCTCAATCCTGGCTACACTTTAGGATCTCTTGGTGAATATTGTAAAGCATACAGATTCCTGGGTCTCACCTTCAGAGATTCTGGGGAGAAGCGCAAACACTGGTATGTTTGAAAAATCTTCTCAGGTGATGGGGGTGCCTGGCTGGCTCCATGGGTGAAGCGTTGTGACTCTTGATCTCGGGGTTGTGGGTTCCAGCCCCATGTTGGATGTAGAGATTACTTAAAAATAAAATCTTAAAAAAATAATAAAAAGCTTCTCAGGTGATTTTAAAGTCCAGCCAGGATTGAGAGCCAGTCCAGAGTTTTCTGACCACCGCTCACTGAAGGCAGAAAACTTGTGTCTGTTGTGTACCACAGTATCCACTAGCAGCACAAATATTTGTTGAATTAATGAATGAAACAGACTCTTCAGAGCCGTGGGCAGTTCCTTGGATGCCCCAGAGTGTTGGGAAGAAGAGGGCTAATTTACTGGGCTCCAGGCCCCCATCCTTACTTCACCTGAAGTGCTCACATTTATCTGTTAAATTTTAAATATATACTTCCACATAAGACATGGTGGAATTCATTACTGATGAATTCTGGTTGTTTTAGATAGAAGAGTAGGGACAATGTCTCCTGATGCAGCACAATGGCCTAAGAACAAGTGTTTTCACGATAAAACTCCAACACATGTTCATTAACAAGTTTTATAATTTAGTAACACATTTGTGGAGGTCAGTACAACCTTTTAGCCCGTTTTCCAAACAGATTTTAATTTTTAGAATAGTTTTAGATTTACAGAAGAGTTGTGGAGACAGTACAGAGTTCCTACGTACCCTGTAGCCAGTTTTCCCTTACTATTAATATCTTACATTAGTAATATACTCGGTTACAATTAATGACCCAATATTGATACATAATCATTAACTGAAGTTCATCACTTTATTCTAATTTCCTTAGTTTTTACCTAATGTCTTTTTTCTGTTTCAGGATCCCACACTACATTTAGTTTGTCATGGTACCCTTATATTTTTCTTGATTGTGACAATTTCTCACATTTTCTTCTTTTTAAAGACTTTGACCAGTTTTGAGGTGTGCTGTTTGGGTTTTTTAGAGTGGCCCTCTATTGGGATCTATTTTTCTCATGGATGGGCCAGGGTTATGGGTTTGGGGGAGGAAGGCCACAGAGGTAAAGTACCATTCTCATCCCATCATAGGAAGGGCACAGACTCTCGACATGACTTCTCACTGTTGGTGGTGACCTCCATCACCTGGCTGAGGTGGTGTTTGTGTGGTTTCTCCACTGTTCCGTTGTTCCTCCCATCCCTGCCCTTGCCCTGCTGTTTTCTTTGGAAGGCAATCTCTTTGTGCAGCCCACACTTGAGGGGTGGGGAGTTATATAACCCTCCTTGAGGGGGTAGTATCTACATAAATTATTTGGAATTCTTCTACTCAGGAGATTTCTCTTATTCTTTCTTTTTATTTATTCAATCATTTATTTATAACAGTATATGATATATATACTCTGGATATTTATTTTATACTTTGGGCTATAATCCAATACTTCTTTATTTTGTTTTGCAGAATGTTCCAGCTTTGGCCATTGGGAGCTCTTTCAGTTGGCTCAAGTGTCCCTCTGACATGTGACCATCAGTTTTTTTCTTTTTTTTTAAAACACTTCCTTACTTTTTGGCACTACAACATGCTACAGGCTCATCATGTCCTAAATTGTAGCCATCTGAAAATGTATTTATATTGTTGTTGTGTACTCCTTGATTTCAGATTAATGTATATTTTTCTCAGAATAATTGAAAAATTTAAAAAGTGTTAGACAAGTGTGTCAGGCTGTTAGAGATTTTATGATGTTTGTCAGCTTTTAAAATTCATAATTTTCTGTGCTTTCTTTCCTTGGTCAAAATAAATATTATTTTTATACCTAATTTGGTATTCATGATTTTGTTTGTTTTTCTTTTAAAAAGTCCCTCCAATTATAAAAGTTTTAGGCTCTGGGGAGCCCTTGGTGCCCCTTGCTTCTTCAAGTGAGCCAAGACATTTAGGAATGAAATCTAAGTCTTCAATAGTCAAGGTCAAGTGAGAGAATGACAAAATACGAACATGGGAAAAAGCTGGCCCAGCTCATGGGCCAGGACAGCTGAGCCTTCTCTTAAACTGGTTGCTGACCATGGGCCTTTGCTAAGAGCACTTCTTTGCCAATAATGTAATTTCAGTTGTTATTTTACTAAGCACATGGTACTAGCGATTCATTCAATAAGTACTCAGTGAGAACATTTATGTGTTAGGCATCTTTCTGCATAGCTGGAGATAATAAGACAAAGTCTCCAACTCAAAAGATGGGAGGGACATGAATAATTACAAATGGAATGTGACAGGTGTTCTGGGGCCATAAAATTCTCCAGGAGAGACTTATTCTCTCTTGAGTGGTTAGGGAAGGCTCCATAGAGCAAGGGATATTTGGTTTGGGTCTTGACAGATGGGTAGAAGTTTACCAGGCAAAGAAAGGGTCAGTTAGGTTAGGGAGTAGGGTGGCTGCATGAATAAGACTTAGGGTTGTGACAGGGCCTGCCAGCCACAGTAGGAACCTTACGGAGTCTAGTGAGCCCAAAATATAATTACTCATTCTTTCAGTGTCCTTGACTCAATTAACAGGCCCTGTGCCAGATTCATCGTTGTAAATTTAGCACCTACATGGTTCACGGTGAAGAGTAGGTGCTCAAGAGCAGTGGTTGAGTGAAGAAATATGGCACTCGTTCTAAATTGACTCCTTCAATGTACGTGAATATTTGGCTATAAAGATGTCCAGTGTAGCATTATATATAATAATAAAAATCTCAAAAGAACTTAGATTCCCAACAAAAGTGGATTGCTTAGACCAAGTATGGTATCTTCACTAATGCAATAGAATTCTATATAGCCATTAATAACAATAAAGATAATATTTATGAATATGGAGCAGTATTTATAACATGTTGAGTGGAATAGGAGATTACAAGAACAAAATACACAATATGAACCCAGTTTTGTAAATTACGTGTGTGTGTGTGTAGAGACACACACACATACATATAGGTGTATATACGAAAATTGGGCAAGGATTTTTACAAATTATAGATTATTTCAATTTTCTCCTTTTGGTTATCCACTCTTCCTAATTTCTCTATAATGCATGTATGTTAAATATGTGATAAGAAAAATGTTTCCAGAAGACTCAAATTTTGAGAAAAAATGTTTCTTGAAAAGCCATAAAGCAGTAACCAAAACGAGTTCTCTGCTGAAATGCAAATCCTTGTGTGTGCATGTGTGTATTCATGCAGGGGCATATGCTTGTGTATATGGTGTAGATGTACCAATATTTTAACACCTTGTTGCCCCACATTGAATGGTCTTTTCTTAACCATTGTCTGATTGCATCCTTGCTGCAGTCCTTGGTTAGAGGCCAGGCTGGCATTACTGTGGGTAGGATTATGTAAATGTTATAAACTCACACTCGCAGCCTCAGTCCTGCCTCGGTGCATAGAGCACTAACTACCTGGCTGAGCTGAAACTCGTCCAGGGCCTTTTGATGCCTGGGGGCCAAAGCATTCTTCTTTCCAGGTCCGGAGATGATCTGATTGGGAGGGAGGCAAAAACCAGCCATATTAATATCCCAGGGCTTTTTCCTGCATCGTAGTCTTTAAAAGTCATACCGTAGAATATTTGATCATATACAGACATGTCCATAAAACATTCTTTTTTTTTTTAAAGATTTTATTTATTTATTTGAGAGAGAGAGTGAGAGACAGAGAGCACGAGAGGGAAGAGGGTCAGAGGGAGAAGCAGACTCCCCGCTGAGCAGGGAGCCCGATGTGGGACTCGATACCAGGACTCCAGGATCATGACCTGAGCCGAAGGCAGTCGCTTAACCAACTGAGCCACCCAGGCGCCCTCCATAAAACATTCTTAAGTGAAAAAAGCCAATTACCAAAGTGTGATCCTGTTTTAGTAAAAACTAAAATGTTTGCAGAAACACAGGAAAAAATCTGAACTAAGATATATGATCAAGAGCAAAAAGCAAGATGCAGTATATGTGGTCTGATGCCGCTTATAGTAAGAAAGGTGTAAAACAGGAAGTTATGTTTGTACTTGAACTAGCATTCAGGAGCCCTACAAGGATACACAAACAACCTAAAAGACTTCACCTGAGAAGGGACAGGGGGTGGGAAACACAGCTGGGGTGGAGGCAACACTTCTCAAGGAATATCTATTCAATACCACTTTGTTTTGAACATTCAAAAAAAACGAAAATTACATTAAAAAAAAAAGTAGACATACCAAAATGCTAATTTTGGGTGGTAGAGAAACATGTCATGTTTATTTCCTTCTTTTAGTGCATCTGCATTTTCTCAATGTTTTTCATGTGTCAGAAAAGGAGTTATTTAAAAACCTTTTTTTCTAAACTTAATTAAAGTCTTTGTACCTTTGGTTGAAAAGAGGAGCTGAACGAGATTTCTAACGGATTTTGGGGAAAAGTGGTTCTGTCGGATACCATAAATGTGAATCCTTCTTTCACCTGACGCTGTTTATTACTTCAGGCTGCCAGGCTGCAAAGAAACATTCTGGACATGGTTTCCATTGTAAGAAGAGCAGTAGGCCCTAGAATTCTCTCCAGAACTGCATTTGAAATCCAGCTCTGTCTACAAGATGAAATGCAGATTTTCCACCACAGGCCAGTCCTTCCCACTCTCCGCCCCCAAAAGTTGATTCAGATAATACTTTAAAAAGAATCCCACACCACCTCTTTTCAGAGAAATGGAAGAAGTCTAGTCCAGAGACATTCTCTGGGCCTTAAGCATTTTTGATTGATTGTGAATTTAATATATTTTTAACTCAATTCAAGTGCTTCTCTCTCAAGAGACTGCTCCTCTTTTTTCTCGTCTGTGTTGTCTGGGTTGTAGTCAGTGGAGTTTGGCTGCATGTTTGTTGACACATTTTCTGGGCAAGGCTATTTGAGAAATACTGACATTTCCTCTAACTTTCTCTTTAGGCATCAACCCAGTTTGTCTCCCCATCCCTGTTGGGGCTCCAGTCTCTCTTTCTTGGAAGAGAAGAATCAGCTTTCGTCTTCACAATCACTTTCAGATTTTTTTCCTCTTTCTTTCTTTCCTTCTCCAGACTTGTCTCTATTCCATGGCCTGGGCATCTGCCCAGCCAGCTTCCGAACCATGCTGTGTCCTGAAGCATGGAGTCCTCTGCTCTCAGATTTGGAAGGGACCTCAGAGATCCCTTTAATTTGCATATTAGGAATCTCCTCTATTATATCCTTGCCAGATAGTCACTCAATGTCTTTTTAAACACCTCTCGTGACAGAGAACTCACTACCTTTCAGACCAGTTGGCTATCTATTGTTGGTGTTAGAAAGTTGTTTCCTCAGGAAGCTGAGAGCAAGCTTGTGGTCCTCTTACTTGCTCCTTGGGTGATTTCTGATCTGAAAAGAATCACCTGAGACAGGTGGACGGGGAAGAGAGATCATTGCCCAGCCTGGACCAAAGGGAACAGAAGTCTGGCATTTGCCCCGAGGGCAATGGTGAGAGTGGGGGTGGGGCGGAGGGGAGGCCAAATCTTCTGGATTTGGCCTTAGAAGACAGGGATTCACCCTGTGCCATCTTTCACTTACTGACCCAGTTATCTGGAGAAGTCATTTGTACTCTGAATCTAGTTCCTCTCGTTTATAAAACTGGAGTTGTAATAACTACTTCCCTGGGCTAATGGGACCACTGAATGAAATAACCCAGGCGAAAATGATTTGTAACTACAGACTTTTATGGAAAGCACATTCATCATCTAAATTCTAGATGCATAGCTTAGTAAGTCCGTGAACCAGCCCAGCCTGAGGAGGTTACATAGTGGAGGGTTTGGGGATTAACTCTGCCTACACCTGTGTATCATTGGTAGGATCAGCTCGTGACTGTTGTTGGTCACCTCTGGGGGGGCCAACCCAATGTGATGACAGAATCTGGGCATGTCAGAGGCTGAAGGATGTGAGTTCCCATCTGGTATAAAATGCTCATTTTCAAGACGAATGAGAATTGGTTGCTTGCCTAGTCACATGGCTCAGTAATGGTGGGCTGGCTGACCATTGACCCCAGAAGCCTGATTTTTAGGCGTAGCTCTTGTCAGTTTTTCTGGCAGAGGTGCACTGGTATTTTGGACAGTACAATCTTCATTCTGTAGGATTTCCTGGATCACTGTAGCAAGTTTAACATCTCTGCTCCCCATCCACTGAATGACGGCAGCATCTTGTCGTCTTTTGTTTTTTAGATTTTATTTATTTATTTGAGAGAAAGAGTGAGAGAGAGAGAGAGAGAGAGAGAGAGAGAGTGAGCACGAGCAGGGGTGGGGTAGAGGCAGAGGGAGAAGCAGACTCTCCCCTGAGCATGACCCCAGCTAAAGGCAGAAAATTAACCGACTGAGCCACCCAGGCATCCCTCACCCTTGAACATTTATTCTCTTTTACAATCTCAAGCAATTCTTCATCTTCTGTTCTTACTCTCACACTTGTTTATTCTTCCTCACTCTCGTGCACACTCCCCCCCCCATTTACCACCCAATCCTTACGACTGCTGTCTGTATTTAACTATACTTAGGTTTCTCTCATTAAAAATATCCCTGGGGGCGCCTGGCTGGCTCAGTCTGTGGAGCGTGCGACTCTTGATCTCAGGGTTGTGAGTTGGAGCCTCACATTGGGTGTAGATATTACTTAAAAATAAAAAAATCTTAAAAAAAATACTCCCAAACCCCCAAACTTTTGACCAACTTCTCTATCCTTCCTCATTACAATCAAGACTCTTTAGGAAATGACAAGGTAGTATAAAGACTTCCCACATACTTTTTGCTCAGACTTCCCAAATGTTTCCATATTACCACATTTGCTTTCTCTCTCTGCATCTAATTTCATCTAAACATATAAATGATATGTTTGTATTTATATATTTTATTATTTTCTCCTTAATTTATTTATTATGTTTTTATTTATTTTTATTTCTACTATTTTTCTGTGTTCTAACACATTGATTTATTCTTTTTTTTTTTATAGGGGGGTGGCAGAGCAGAGGGAGAGAGCGAATCCTCAATAGGCCTGAAGTGGGGCTCAATCCCAGGACCCCGAGATCATGACGTGAGCTGAAATCAAGAGTCTGATGCTCAAGCCACTGAGCCATCCAGATGCCCTGCACATTGATTTATTCCTGTATATATATATTTTTCCTGAACTGTTGCACACAGGATGCTCTCTTACCCCTATACACTTCAGTGTGTATTTTCTAGAAACATAAGTCAATGGTCAAAATCAGGAAATTAGGGGCATCTGGGTGGCTCAGTGGGTTGAGTGTCCGACTCTTGATTTCTGCTAAGGTTATGATCTCGGGGTCAAAGTCTGCTTGTGATTTTCTCTCTCCCTCTGCCCTCCTCCCCAGCCCCACTTGAGTGTGCTCTCTCTCTCTCTCTCCCTCTTTCTCCCTCCCTCTGAAATAAATAAATAAATCTTTGAAAAAAAAAATCAGGAAATTAACATTAATATAATGTTATCTGATCTATAGATCTTATTCAGATTTATCCATTGTCCCAATAATGTCCTTTATAGCAAAGGAAAATTCATTTGTCATGTTTCTTTAGTTGTGTTTTTTTTTTAATCTGAAACAGTTCCTCAGTTTTTTCTTACTGTTTTATGATGCTAACATTTTTAAAGAGTAGAAGCCAATCTTTTTGGTAGAAAATCCCTTAGTTTAAGTTTGTCTGATGTTTCCTCATGATTAGGAATTCTGTAGGAATACTACAGAAGGGATGCTGTGTTTTCTTAGTGCATCATATCAGGAGACATGGGGTGTTGATTTGTCTTATTATTGGCGACATTAACTTTCATCACTTGATAGTATTAAGCAGGTTTTCCTCTGTAAAGTTACTGTTTTTTCCATTGCAATTAATAAGTATCTTTGGGAAGATACTCTGAGACTATGCAAATATCCTTTAGTCCTCAAACTTTTCACTTACTAATTTTGGCATTCACTGATGGTTCTTAGCTTGCATTAATTATATTATTGTAATGGTTGCTGAATTATGATTTTCTAATTTCTTTATTCTTTCTACATTTATTAGTGATTTAAATGCATACTCTTTTGTCAAATGCCTTTTCAGCGTCTATGGGAATGATCGTATTATTTTTCTTCTTAGATCTAGTAATATGAATTATATTGATTGATTTCCTAGTATTGAACCATCCATGCATTCATAGAGTATCCTCATGTAGTCTTTTTTTTTAATTCTGCTGGGTCTGTTTGTTAATATTTCATTTAGGATTTTTATATCTATATTTATAAATTACCTTGACCTGTAAATTTTGTGTATGCAATCCTTGTTATTTATCTGTATCAATGTTAAATTCTCATTGTAAGAGACATTTACAAGGTTTTTATTTTTTCCAAAGCTGTGGAACAGTTTAAATAACATTGGCATTAGCAGCTCTCAAGAAGTATAGTAAAAATTCCGTGGGGGATTCCCTGTGAAATTCTCTGAGTTTGCTGCTTTTTGAGGGAGTAGCTCTGATAAATTTCTCCCCTCCTTTTATGGAAATTGGTCTATTTTTATTTTCTACCTGCTCTGAGGTCGATTTTAGGGAATCATATTTTCCTAGAAGTTGGTCAGGTTTTCAAAGTCAGCAAATCAGTCTCATGACCTTTAGTGTTCTCTCATTTAGGTGTATTTCTCCCTTGTCATTTCTTATTTTGTAAAACTGAACTTCCTCATTGTATTCATTTTCTTTGGTTGCTGTAACAAATTACCACAAGCATAGTGGCCTGTTATCTCACATTTTAGTAGGTGGGAAGTCTGACTTGGGGATCTAAAATGAGGATGCTGACAGGGCTGCATTCCTTTCCAGAGGCTCTGGGAGAGAAGCTCTTTCTCTGCCTTTTCTAGTTTCTATAGCTGCCTGCGTTCCTTGGCTTATGGTCTTCTATTTCCATCTTCAAGCCAGCAATAGCACACCAAATTCTCACATACATCTCTTGGACCCTTCACCCATCATTACATTTCTCTCTGACCTCAACAGGGAAAGGTTCTCTGATTTTTAAGGACTCCTATGATTAGGTCGAGCCCACTTGGATAATCCAGGATGCTCTTCTGTCTCAAGGCCCTTCACCTTAATCAATATGCGAAGTCCCTTTTTGCCATGTAAAGTAACATATTCCTAGGTCCTATGGATGACAGTGTAGACATCTTTGGGGGGGCCATTATTCTGCCTACCATACCCGTTTTTTCCCTTAATAAGATTGGCAAATTTTAATCTATTTTATTATTTTCCCCTTATTTATTCATTGTTTTAATTTATTCTTATTTCTATTTTTTCTGTTTTCCAACTTTGATTTATTTTTCTTTCTAGTTTCCTATAGTTTATGTTGTTGTTCTTTTTTTAATTTTGGAGTCAAATGTTCAATTAATTTGTTTTTCTTCTATCTCCTTTATCAGTTTAAATAAAATTATGAAATTTTCACTGAACACTGTTTTAATACTAGTCCATAGGTGCTGCTATGTTGTTTTCATTGTTATTGCTTCTAGATAGACTAGAACTTTAGTTGTTACTTTTCCTTAAACCCAAGAAATGTTTAGGACAGAATTCTAATATTTTTAAAAAATTTCTGAAGGTGGGGGGCTCCTGGGTAGCTTGGTTTAGCATCTGTCTTCAGCTCAGGTCATGGTCCCGGGACCCTGGGATCGAGGCCCAAGTTGGGATCCCTGCTCAGCGGGGAGCCTGCTTCTGCCTTTGCCTCTGCCTACCACTCCCCCTGTTTATGCTCTCTCTCTCTCTGTCAAATAAATACGCAAAATCTATGGGTATTAAAGAGGGCACGTTCTGCATGGAGCACTGGGTGTTATACGCAAACAATGAATCATGGAACACTACATCAAAAACTAGTGATGTAATGTATGGTGATTAATATAGCATAATAAAAAAAAAAAGAAATTAGGGCCTCCATGCAGAGAAGGGTCTGAGGTGAGATTAAAACCTTCCAAGAAGTATTTCCAACTATATTCTACAAAGCTTTTGACCTCTGTTACATTTTTCTTAGTGTATGGTCTGTATAGTTCCTAAAGTGTACTTATTTAATGAATCTCAACCTTTCTGAAATAAAAGAACCTACTAGCTAGTGTGATTAAAAAAATAAAAATAAAATAAATACACAAAGTCTTTTTTAAAAAGAGTTTGTTTAAAACAATTTCTGAAGGTGGAAGGGTCTTTTTATTTTCTGATTTTATTATTACTGGGTATTACTGTACACTGATCTGAGAATGCTTTCCTATGGTCCAATTTCTGATCAAGTTTCATGAATGTTTCAGGGGCCCTTGTGGGGAAAGGGAATGTATTCTTTATTTTCAGGGTATAGAGTTGAAATTTTATCTATCAGAACTTGTTTATGAATAGTTACATATGTAAAGTCTTATCTGTCATTGCTTATCTACCATCGTTCATCCACTTGACCTGTCACGGACTGAGAGAGGTGACTGAAAGTCTCCTACTAAAGTATTTGTGTTTATTTCTTCTTGTATCTTTTCTAATTTATGCTACATGATGGTCATTATTACATTTCTTGGTGTATAGATTTTCATAACTATTAGATCTTCATTGTAGATCTTCCTTACCTCATTCAGTGTGGTATTTTTGATGTATAAAAGCTTTTAAGCTTTTATGTAGTCAAGTTTTATCAATATTATCCTTTTTGGTTTCTGTGTTTTGTGTCATGCTTAAAAAGGCTATCTCTACTCCCAGTTTTTAAAATTATTCAGTCATGCTTTCTTCCAGTACTCTTGTGGTTTTGTTTTTTTGCATAAAAATTTTAAAAATCATCTGGAATTTATTTTGATGTAAAGAGTGAATAGGTGCCTAGCTTTGCTTCCTACTCTTGAATGTTGGTCTTTTCAGATGGCTTATCAGATGTCTAAACATCTTTATTGGATAATCAGTTATAGGAGACATCTGTTGTTTCTGCCTCCTGCCCAGCATCCTTTGCCTCGCTTTTTAATAACAGCCCCTCCATTTTCCCTGGGGAACTACCTCTCAGTCCATATGGTTTGTCTGGAATTGATACTAACTCCTGCTGCAGGGTTGGGTATATAAATCAAACTCGGTGTCATCTCCCTGGCCACAGTCATTGACTTGGGGATGGGGCATGACCTAATCTAAGACAATCAGATTCAAGAAGACTTAGTTCTAAGACTTTTATTGGTATTATTTCAGAAGACATCATCTTTTTCTATTGGACTTGAAGCTATACAAGTATGAGCCTGGGTTTAAAGGGACCACCATCAGGTATAACCCAAGAACGAAACCAACAAAATGAAAAGCAGAGCCTTGTGTGATAGAAAAAGAATAGGTACTGGTGAATTTATCTGAGCCTCTGGATTCAACTTTGTCTTAGTCCTGGACTTTTCTGTGACGTGAGCCAAGAGGTCTACTCACCTTTTAAGATATACCAGAAAATTAACATCGGACAACCACCAATGTGTATATTGATTTACTCAGGCAAGATCATCAGAGGATGATAAAATCATCAGGGGAAATTTAATTGGGGAATGGTCTACTTATTAATCCCATAGGGGAAAGAGTAATTTTAAAATAGAAAGATCTAATGTGCCATGGTGAGTGCTGTGAATTGTGTAAGACTGATGAATCACAGACCTGTACCCCTGAAACAAATAATACATTATATGTCAATAAAATAAATAAATAAAATAGAAAGAACTGGTGTTACCACCTTAACCACGTGATCAGCTTCAGGCTCAGTCCTCTCAGGGTAAGCTGACATCATGTGCCTCTCAAGGTGATGGGATAGGAAGTACACCAACACTTAAGTAGTATTCCTGCCCAAAATGTTTAGTAGAATCTAGTCACGAGAGACTATCAGACAAATCCAGCTTGTGATGTATTTTCCTAGACAATAGGCTTGGTAAAGTTCTTACAACCTAGGCACTTTCATTTTATATACTTTCATAAATAGGTAGAAGGCTAGATGAATTTAAGTGAAATGTTTGCATGTGTCTATTATATTATTCTTTCATCTTGTCATAGATTTGAAATTAAAAAAAAAAAGACAAATTTGCAAACAAAGTATCCTTCATGCAAGTACACCAAAATAGGTACTATATAAAAATCTCATGGGCTTTCAAATTTGGTATGCCTCGTTCAATAAAATAGTTCAAACCTCTTTTGTCAAATCATATTATGAGATGTGCATTGCAATTATAGTCAATACTCATCTTATTTCAGCTTATAATAAGATTTTCCAGTTCTTATTAACAAAAAATAAAATTATACACTAGCTGCTGGACCAATTAGTTTTAGCAGTATATACCTTTCTTTTTCATTAAATACATGGGAAATTTAATCATAATGTCTAATGAAATTAATGGAGCTATTTTGGCCTTTTTAATGCATTATTTTATTGCATTATCCCCCCAAAGCTGTCCACCAGAGTTCAATACACACATGAACACACATTTACTGAAGGAGTATCTTGTTTTCAGTAATACTCATCACATTAATAATAATTGATAACTTTAGTCACACATCACACTGAATAATTATAAAGTAATGAGTACTACCATTATCATCTCGTTCTGGTAACTCATACGTGATCAATTATATTAGACATGCATCAGTTTGATCTTGACTGCTTTTAGTAATCTTTCTTACCATATGTGCTATAAAATGTATTATTTCAAGTTTTAATGTATTTCTTAAATTTTGTATTAACACATTTATTTAAGCTGCAAAATGACATCTGACTTTTTCTGACAGAAAGTAAGTCATAGTCCGGTTTGGCTGGTGGGTTTGACCATGAGGCCCAGCTTTGCAAAAAATTATTCTAGTAAATATTTTTCAGCATGTTTATTATTGAATGATCTAAAGGGAACCTCTGAAGTTCGATCAAATAGAGTTCACGCAAGTGATGAAACAAAGGCACATAAACAAAAAGTCCTGAGTGATGCAGCAGACAGAGTTTAGGGCACTTCCCTGGTATTCTTGCCCCGGTGTAATGTCTTCCCCTTCTGTGTGGGCGGGACCTAGAACTTGATTTTAGCTAAGGGAATATGGCAAAGATGATGGGATGTACATGACTACGTTTATATGATTTTGTTACATAAAAGCATAACTCCAGTTTTATTAGAAGAGACTTTGCCTTGCTGGCTTTGAAGCAGCAAATGGCTGTACTGGGCTCACGTCAGTGTGGCAAGGAGCTGAGGGTGGCCTCTAGCTGGTCGACAACAGAGAATTTTCTCTGTGAATTTAGAAGGGAATCCTGTTCCATTTGTGCTTCCGATGAGACTTCTGTCCCTTCTGGCACTTTGCAGCCTTATGGGACCCTGCAGTAGAGGACCCAGTTTAAGTCATGCCTGGACTCCTGACCCACAGAAATTGGAAGAAAATAAATGTGTGTTGTCTGAAGCCACTAAGTTTGAGGGTAATATTGTCATGTGCTAATAGGTAACTAATACAAATGGCAAAGATATGTTGAAATTAATATTTCAATATTTGAATGCTTTTGGGGAAACTATCAGATTAAATACAGGTCCAGGCAAAAGAATTACAGGTATAACACACAGTAGTAATTCTCAAACCGGAGCATCAGAATCACCCAGAGGGTTTGTTTGGTAAAACACAGACTGCAGGTCTCATTCCCAGAATTTCTGATTTAGTAGGTCTGGGTGGGGCCTAAAATTTCTAACATTTTCTAACATAGAAATTCTAACATTTCTAACAAGTTGCCAGATGATACTGATGCACTTGTCTGGAATCCACACTTTGAGAACCACTGATGTAGAAGCATTTGGTAGCTAAGTCTTGGTAAAACCTTTTTGGTATACTTATCAGAAATGGAGGAAATGATTAGACTCTAGTGAGTGGTAACTTCCAGTTTTGTTTTGTTTTTTTAAATATTTTATTTATTTATTTGATAGAGAGAATGAGAGAGCACAAGCAGGGGGAACAGTAGAGGGAGAGGGAGAAGCAGGCTCCCAGCCAGGCAGGGAGCCCAATGTGGGGCTCGATCCTAGGACCCTGGGATCATGACCTGAGCCGAAGGCAGACGCTTAACCATCTGAGCCACGCAGGCGCCCACAGTTTTGTAAGTTAAATTGATTCCAATCTTTCCTTTTCAATGAAATTGAAGGAGGACCTAATGGAATTGTCAATTGATAGATCATTTAAAATAATTTCTGATGAAGATCAGTATGTGGACTTTGGCATATAACGTGGAAGGACTATTCTATAATGGAGTGGCATTTCAATCAATTGAATACACACACACAGCTTATTCCATTCTTAAGGATTTAAGTGAACAAGATATATTAGTTAGGGTAAGTTAAACTGCGGTTACAGATAGACTTAAACATGGTTCAAACATTATCAAAATTTGTTTCTTAACTGGCAGATGCTCTTCAGCACGTGGTGAGTCAGAGACCCAGGCTTCTCCCATCTCGTGCCTCCACCATCCCCCAGGGTCTTGTTATCATCTACATCCAACTGGAAGAGGGCAGAGAGGAAGTACACATGCTTTTTTAATAGCCCTAATCCAGAAGTAGCTCACACTATTTCTACTGAAAGAGACCTAAGCGACATGTCCACTGTATCTATCTGGGTCCAATCAGAGGAGAGAAACCATAAAGTAATTTGAATAAGGAGAGTTTAATACGAAGAATTAGGAACCAATACAGGAGATTGGAATAATGGGATTGGCGGTTCAGAAGTAAAGGAATAGCAGGTATAAAGAGTGAGTACTAGCCCTAGGGTGAGATAGAGCCCCAAGGAAGGGTCCCAACACCCTCCTCTCCCCTCAGGGCTGAGATTCAGACTTTACTGGAAAGGCATATATATATTTCTTTTTAAAGATTTTATTTATTTATTTGAGAGAGAGAGAGAGAGAGTGAGAAGAGAGCACAAACAGGGGGAGTGGCAGAGGCAGAGGGAGAAGCAGGCTCCCCACTGAGCAGGGAGCCCGATGCGGGGCTCGATCCCAGGACCCTGGGAACATGACCTGGGCCGAAGGCAGACACCCAACTGACTGAGCCACCCGGGCATCCCTACTGGAAAGGTATATTTGAGAGTCCCCAAGATCACCCTCAGGTTCCCTGATTTGTGAGAAGGACTAACAGAACTCAGAAAAGCTGTTATACTTAAGGTTATGGTTGATCACAGTGAAAGGCTACAGATTAAAATAAGCAAAGCGAAAAGGCACCCGGGGCACTGAGTCCGGGAGAGACCAGGCACACTCTTCTAGTTGTCCTCTCCCAGAGGGATAGCACACCATTCTCCCAGCAGTGGTGTGTGAAAAACACTCACGAAACATTGCCAACTCAGGAAGTTCACCTGAGCCTTTTTGTCCAGGGTTTCCACTGGGGGCTGATCATGTCTGCTTGGCTTACTGCCCATATGGCTGACCTCAGTTACTCAACCCTCCAGAGGTCAACTGAGACTACATGGTCCAAAGCCCCCCAAGTATAAAGCACATTGTTAGCGTAGACTATGTGGCTTGGCACAAGGTCCTAGGTAAACAAAGACACTCTTCTCAGGCAGAATATTCCAAGGGCTTAGAGGTTATCTCGGGAGCCAGGCAAAGGCCAAACCATTTTTTGGACCGTGCAAGGTTTGGAGAATGCAAGCCTGCTAAGGTAATTCTTTACTGTCTTGGAGGGTATGGCTATGGCTCGCTGTAGGACAGAAAGTTGCTGACCAGTAGAACTTGCTGGAAATCCACCCTCTTGGGTGCCAGAGAAAGCTGCTCAAGGTCCTTTGCTACAGAGCTGACTGGGAGGGTACAGTACCGAGGGAAGCTGCTGGCTGCTGGCTGCTGGTTGCTGGTTGCTGCTGGCTACTGGGCACCACAGGAGCCTAGACAGAGCATGGAGGAAGTGTGAGCATGGTGGGAGTTGCAAACATTCTGCTTGCTATAAAACCGCTGAAGGTAGGGGCGCCAGAAAAAACCGCTGGAAGCTGCTTGCTACGCAGCAGCTAGGTATTAGAGAAGCTGGGATGACGTCAGGAGCCCACACACACACACACACACACAGGAACTGGGAAGTAAAACCCTTTTTCCTTCAGGGTCACTCCAGTGCCTTCTGCTGACAAAGCGTCACCGCCTCCTGGCAAAGAAGGAATGCATGTGGGGCCCAGATTCATTTCACAAAGCAAACAGAAAGGATGAACTTGAGCTGAGAAACAATATATTGATAATGGGCACGGCAACAGCAAGGGACGCTGGGGAATGTAGTCTAGCCACGTTATGGCGACAATCTTATTACCAGGGGAGAAGAAAATGAATTTGGTGGACAGCTAGCACTGTCTGTCCCACAGTGTATCTTTGCACTTATTTAAAATTGAAAATCAGGACTAGAATTGACACTAAAACCCATCTCATTCATACAGTGAACTAATGGAAAAACAGGAGTACTCCCGTCCCAGGGATCGCTGACATTCATTTTTGATAAATTTTTACTTTTTAATTTTAATAAATATATCCCAGATTTGGTTATATAGTTATATTGCTTTGATCAATTGTGAACTATTAATTTGGTAATCACTCAATACAGAATAATTTTTCAACATGTAAAGCCTTGTTGCCAAAGGAAATTATTTAAAACAATTTATGGTATACAGGTATGATAGAGTAAGATTAAAAGGCAGGATAAAGACTTCCCAGCATAAAAATAGATTATATCGGGATAAAATTCTTTGGGGGGTGTACATGGAAATACGGATTCAAGCATAAAAAAGAGTGACATCAGGGCATCTGGGGGGTAGGTTGCTTAAGCGTCCAAGTCTTGATTTCAGCTCAGGTCATGATCTCAAGGTTGTGAGATCAAGCCCTGTGTTGGGCTCTGTGCTGGCTCAGGATTCTCCCTCTCCTTATGCCCCTCCCCACTCTCTAAAAAAAAAGAGTGGCATAAAAGTCTGTGAAAGAAGAGACTGTATAGTTTGGTGATAATCAATGATGAAATTTAGTAACGGTGGTAATTAAATTGGTAGCATTATTGAATCTACTGTTAAATTGGAATAATTATATTTTAAAATGTCAGAATTTACAATACATTGGAGATTATATCCTTTTCAACTTTTCATAATATGATAGAAAATATTAAATGTTGACTTAAGACAGTGCTAACAGGTGTCTGGTTTTTAAAGATTCTTTTCTAGGGCATGTGAGCAAAAAATGTGAAAACTACTGATACCATTCATCACTGAATTCTAAGTAGCTGGTTTGGTGCATGGTATGTAATAGGTGCTCAATAAATAATATCTGAATAAATAAATTAAAGAAAAGAAAGAGAGAATGGCAAATTGAGGTGTAAGCATAAATAATGTCTTGCCTAGACAAAGGGTGTAAGAATCAAGTACGAATCACAGTCTTTTTGGTGAACATTTTGCAGTTCATACAAATAACCTTGAAATATGCCTATCCTTTGCTTAAACGTCCATCTTCTAGGAATTTATCCTGAAAGTCACAAAAGAACAAAGACGCTGATTACTGTATTTA
Organism: Eumetopias jubatus; assembly: GCF_037043125.1. Lineage (NCBI taxonomy): Eukaryota > Metazoa > Chordata > Mammalia > Carnivora > Otariidae > Eumetopias > Eumetopias jubatus. The sequence continues at coordinate 79,903,248 of NW_028274807.1, read as the reverse complement.
CTTGTTCAATAGATCTTTTTTTGTTTGTTTAAATTTTATTTATTTATTTGACAGAGAGAGAGAGAGGGAACACAAGAAGGGGGAGCGGGAGAGGGAGAAGCAGGCTCCCTGCCGAGCAGGGAGCCCCATGCGGGGCTCGATCCCAGGACCCTGAGATCGTGATTCGAGCAGAAGGCAGATGCTTAACCAACTGAACCACCCAGGTGCCCCTCAATAGGTCTTTCTTATTCACCTCCTCTGGATTGGAGATAAAGCTGTTAGCAAAGTATACAGGGTCCTGCTTTCATGGAATTTACAGTCTATTGGGAAAGACAATGAACTAATCTTGCAAATAAATGAATAATTAAGAATTGTGAGAAGTGCTATGAAAAAAAGATAGTGTGGGAAAAGTGGATAATGGGAGAGGAGAGCAAAGGTGGGAAGGCCAGGAAATTGAAATTACTCACTTACTCGTGAGAGTAGTTGATTGCTTTCCCCTGGGGTGACTTTTGAATTGAGATTAAAGTATGTGTTGAGGTTAAGCTGGTTGGAGGTCAGGGATGGTTTTGAAGGCAGTGTCCCATTTCAGGTCCAGGGAATAGTTTGTGTCTGGCTGGAGCAGGAGGGGGCGAGGTATGGTTGAGGCACCAGGAGGCCAGGGAGGCTGGAACATCTACAGTAAGAGAGAATGGGCCAAGATGGAGCTGAGGACATAGGCAAGGACTCACGTTGTAAGGCCAAGTTAAGGACTTTGGTTTATCCGAAGAAATGACTAGAAATATTCTTTTGAGGACTACTTCACATGACATAAAAAGCACAGACTTCAGGTGTTCAGTTTGCCAAGTGCTGACAAATGGACACTTAACAGCCCCCGAAACCAACATCTAGAGCATTTCTACCACCCCAGAGCATTCCCTCCACCCCTTTCCAACCAGTTCCTGCTCATTCACACCTTGCTATCACTTTCTGATTTCTTTCCCCACAGCTCATTCTTCTTCTTCTTCTTCTTTTTTTAATTGCTGAGTAGCATTTTGTTGTACGGATACCACAACCTGTTTATCCGATCTTCCCTTGATGGACACTTGGGTTACTTTTGGTGGCTATTGTGAATCAAGCTTCTCTAAATGTTAGCACAGAGGTCTTTTTGTGAACACATGTCTATATCTCTCTTGGCTAAATACTTATGATGAGAATTGCTAGATCATAAAGTGGGTGCATGTTTACCTTTGTAAGAAACCACCAGTTTTCCAAAAGAGTCGCACCATTTTATATGCCCTCAGCACTGTATTCTCGCCAACATCTGGTGGTATTAGGCTTTTAAAATTTTAGGTGTTCTAGTGGTTGTTGATGGAAAGGTGCAAGTGAGGGAGTGACTTGGGCTTAAAAATCATCACTCTGACTACAGTAGGGAGAAGGGGTTGGGGGAGGTAAGGGTGGATGTGGCAAGGCATGTTACAGGGTGATGGCAATAGTCCAGTGAGAGGTGATTGTGGATCAGTTATGACAGTGATGGTGGACGTGGATTTGAGAGATATCTAGAAGGTAAAATTAGTAGGAGTTGGTTGTTAATTGGGAACACCAGAAAAAGCCCCAATTCTTTTTCTTTAAATTTTTTAAATTAACATATAATGTATTATTTTTTTCAGGGGTACAGGTCTGTGATTCATCAGTCTTACAGAATTCATAGTGCTCACCATAGCACATACCCTCCCCAGTGTCCATCACCCAGCCACCCCATCCCTCCCACCCCCCATCACTCCAGCAACCCCCAGTTTGTTTCCTGAGATTAAGAGTCTCTTATGGTTTCACTCCCTCTCTGGTTTCATCTTGTTTCATTTTTCCCTCCCTTCCCCTATGATCCTCAGTCTTGTTTCTCAAATTCCTCATATCAGTGAGATCATATGATACTTGTCTTTCTCTGATTGACTTATTTCGCTTAGCATAATACCCTCTAGTTCCATCCACGTCATTGCAAATGGCAAGATTTCATTTTTTGATGGCTGCATAATATTCCATTGTATGTATATACCACATCTTCTTTATCCATTCATCTGTTGGTGGACATCTAGGCTCTTTCCATAGTTTGGCTATTGTGGACATTGCTGCTATAAACATTGGGATACATGTGCCCCTTCGGATCCCTACATTTGTATCTTTTGGGTAAATACCCAGTAGTGCAGTTGCTGGGTCGTAGGGTAGCTCTATTTTGAACTTTTTGAGGAACCTCCATACTAAAAGCCCCAATTCTTGTTTTTTGTTTGTTTGATTTTCGAGGATAGAGATCACTTGGCTTGGTTTTGGATATATATTTGTGGTGCCTTAATCTTCAGCAAAGGGACTGCTCAAAAATGGTAGAGTATATATGTAGTGTGGAATATGATGCAGGCACTAAAAATGATACTGTAGGAAAAGACTTCCTGATCTGGAAAGATATTAAAAATATATTGTTTAAAAAATAAGTTAGAAATCTATGTTCACTGTATAGCATGACCTTATTTTTATAAATAAATAACAATACAGCGAAAAGCCATGTGGATGGGGCTCCTGGGTGGCTAAGTTGGTTAAGTGACTGACTCTTGATTTCGGCTCAGGTCATGATCTCAGGGTCCTGGGATTGAGCCCCCTGTTGGGCGCCTCGCTCAGTGGGGAGTCTGCTTGAGGATTCTCTCTCTCTCTCTCTCTTCCTCTGCCCCTCCCCCTGCTCACGCTCTCTCTGTCTCTCTCTCAAATAAATAAATTAAAAAAAAAAAGAAAAGCCATGTGGAAGGATGTATGATAAAGTGTTACCTGTGATTTCTAGGTGGAGTTTTCAGAATAGTTTTAAATATGGGCTAAGGTTTTTCTGTTTTTCTGTTTTTCTACAAAGAACATATGCTAATTGTGTAATATGAAAAAAGGTTATTTAAAAACACTTAACATTTCGAAAAAAGAAATTTAAGAGCACAGAACAAGAACAGAGTCCCATAGGAATGGCAAAGATGGTGGTGACAGCAATGTGATCTCTCCTCCTCTATCCCCGAATCGCTCACCAATACCTTCTGGGCAGGACACCTGGCAGGGATACCCAGGGCTCTTTCAGACTTTGAGAGTCAGGGAATAGAAGGGCTAGTGAGAGAGTCTGAGCTGAACTCAAGCCCAGGATTCTGAATCCATGGAGCCTTCTCTGATCCCTGCCTCAAACCGCCTTCGAATCATTCGGTTGTGTCTCTTTCTCTCACTCTGTGGAAATTCGCAAGTAATCCATGACCTCCGTGTTGCTAATTCCGTCCTCACCCTACTGACAGGGTATCAGAAGCATCTGCCATATTGATTTCTCCTTCCACCTGGAGATACTGTTCTGATTGTCCGTACCTGACTAGCCACTTTCCCCCCTTCTCCTCTGACGGTTCTTCTCCATCGCCTCAACCTCTTAATCTTGAAGTCCTTAGGGCTCAGTCCTGGGAACTTTTCTTTTTTCTATCTAGACACATTCCCTTAGTGATCTCATCCAGCTTCAGCTTTAAATACACACTGACGACTTCTTTGTCTCTGCAGTCTGGATCTTTCCCCTGAACTCCTGACTTGTATATCTGAATTGATGTTCCCATTTGGATTTCTAATAGGCATCTCAAAGTTAATATGTTCAAAATAGGATGCCTGTTCTTCCCCCACTCACACCCCCAATTTCTCCTCTTCTATCTCAGTAAGTAGCTGTAAATGGCAACTTCTCAATTCCTTGTACTCAGGCCAAAAATCCTTGGAGCCACACTGACTCCTCCCTTTCTCTCACTCTAAACATCTAAAACCTATTGGCTCTACCTTAAAAATATACCCAGACTATGGCCCCTTGGCGCCCTGGACCAAACCACATGTTACCTCGCCTGCATTACCATATAGCCTACTACTTGGTTGTGTTTCCTTCCCTGTTCCCCTAGGACCTATGGTCAACTCAGCGGCCAGAGTGGTCCTTTAAAATATAGGTCAGATTATGTCACTTCTCTCTCAAAACCTCTAACAGCTAGACATTAACAGAGCAAAAGCCAGAGTCTTTAAAGAGCCTGCCTGGCCCTAGATAATACAATTCCTTCTTTCTGCCTTTGTCTCTTAGTATGCCCCCCATCTCCTCCCTCTGATCTGGAGTCACAGGCCTTGCTATTCCTAAATAGTCCACATGTATTCAGTTTCAGGGCCTTGCACTTGCTCTTCCCTCTGTCTACATGCTTTTCCTTCAGATATCCATCTGGCTACTTTATTTTTTTCAAGTCTTTGCCCAGCTGTGAGGTCTTCCCTGACATCCCTACTGAGAATCGCAATCCCCACACTTCACCATTCACTATTTCCCTTTCCTACTTTATTGTTCCCCCTAGTACTTAACACCATCTAATGAATACCGTGACTATTTGTTTCATGGGTTTTTCACCCCCTTCCCCAGATGTAAGATCCCTGAGAGCAGAGACTGGTACCTATTTTTTTTCCTTCCACTAATCCTAGAGCTGTGCCTGGCATAGCATAGGCCCAATTTATTGGATGAGTAATAGTAAGTTATAACTTGTATTCTAGTTTCATGTAGAAAACCATTTTCCCCACTAGCCTGTGAGCTGTTTAAGGGGAGGGTGGGTTTCTCTGTATGACCCTCACCCCCACCCCTGCCTCAGAGCATCTATTGCAGGGTCTTATATGAAAGAAATGCTTGCTATATGTTTGTTAACAGAATGAGGGAGGCAAAGAATCACCCACCTTAAGTATGGAGACCACAAAACCAAGGTCATCCAGGAGAGCCCTGCTAATGTGAGAAGTAGGTGTAGCCACCCGCCCCATACCTGCTCCATGTCCCCTCAGCCCACCTGAGTTACTATGTCCACCGACAGCTCCCTGCACACGGACCCCTGGGCCTACCCTCTGTTCTTCCTGGTAGGAAGTACACCGAAGAGTTCACATCCCTGGAAACCACCCTCAGCCAGCTGGGGCAGGAGTTGGTGGAGAAATGCCCACCCTCCTCAGCCTCTGGTCAGTGTGGTCCAAAGAAGGTGGGGTCAGCGGCGTTTGAGTCTGAGCCGCCATGAGCTGGCGACTACAGCATTTAAGGAGTCATAAGGTATTACCGTGCCATGAACAGGGCTTTATTTGAAAAATGCCATCTGAAATCATTTGTTTTCAGCATCCAGCAGTGCCTGCCTTCTAGCAGGTGCTCAGTAGAGGCTTGGGAGATGAACAAACATAAACCTTTGATGGTGGGACTCAGCAATCTTCAGAGCTTCCTTAAAGGTAAAGAGGATGTTTTTAGCTGTTAAACCTTAGCAGGCATGTGTATGCAGACACACACACACACACACATACACACACACACACACACACACACACACACACCTTGAATTCCCAAAGGAACTCCTTTCTCCCATACCTCCTAAGAGATCCCGAATATCGGCTTGTCTCGTCAGTGCCCTCACTGATCTGGGAGGTTAGGCCAGGATGGCCCTGAGATCACTGAGTTAATCCAGTCAGTCCCGGAGCTGGGGCCAGAACCCCTGTGTCTAGTCCTCGTCCCACGGTAGCTACTGTGAACTTTCCAAGAAAGTACTTTGGGAGGCTCACAGCCATATTTTCAGATTCAATTTCAACAGAGTGTTACCATTTAAGAAAGTCTGCCGAAAAGACAATGGGGACGAAAAAGTGCTCTGTAAACTGTTAAGTGGCATTCAAAGGTTAGCTATCTGAGCTTCACTGCCAAGGTCAATGAACCAAGGTTTGGGTATGGATTCAGGTCTTAAATCGGAGGAGCTGAAGAAAGGCTGGTCGCTCAAGGACTCGTGTCTGGGACCTCGGTGTATTTGCCGGGATCAGGACGCCCGGGCTTGTTTGTGCTCCACTCTCACTCCCACCGCCTACTTCAAGTACGGGGCACTTATGCTAAATAAATTCAATGCTTACATATATATGTACTAAAACTGATGCTTTTCTGGCCTTTTCCCCTTTTGCTTGTGTTCCAGAGGCCACACACAGAGCTCCAGCCACCTGCACCACCAGGCAACGGATTGTGTAAGGTGTCCGTCTGGGTACATGAGTGTTTTTCTTCCACATTAGTTTACGTTTGTCCCAGCTGCATTAGAATTTAGATTCTGCACATACCCTGGCTCTCGTGATCACATTCTTTTGCCCTCACACTACCTCTTTGTCATCTAACAACTGAGTAAGCATTGTTTGCCTGGCCTGGCTCATGAAAGGGGACCTCGATGAAGAGTAAACTTCACATTTTCTGGGCTTCCTTATCCTAGTGCCCAACGCTAGAAGGGCGGCCCAGTGTTTGGTGACCTCCCGCATTAGGTTAACGATCTGGGGCTGGGCCCGGGCTGGATAATGAGCCCATGAATAATGGGAAACTGATTGTCATAGCCTTATCGTGGTGAAGCTCGCTTTGTCCTCGGCTCCCTTGCCTTCTCTCCAAGCATCTTTTCTTAATCTGTCGAAGCTAATGGGTTTATGAGGCAGGGATTCAGGCCTCACAAGCTCCAATTCAAGCCACTGTGCATGGATTCAGTCTCAGATGTTTGTACACTTATGGGCTTGTAAAACAGTGAAAGATAGTAGATAAACTTACAGAAAGCCTTCTGTTAGAGGCCTGAAAAAAGGTTCTAGTTATTTCTCTCCTGTAATAGGAGTCTTGAAAAGCCCAAAGGAAGGTGCAGAAAAGCGTGAAAAAGGAACAGGGAACAGCCCCGCCCCGCACACAGCCCGGCGCACAGCCCTGCACCCTGTATTTCCTTCCACCACACCTGCCCCGCGCGATCAGTACATGCCCACCAGGAGAAGACGCACTGGGAAAAAAAATTCCTTTTGCTGCATGTCTAGGAAAAAAACAGGCCAAGACTTTCTGAAGTCTTTGTTGTCCTTCCCAAAGGAACAGCCTGGTATTGGTAAAAATTTTGATTAAAGCTTGTTGGGGGAAAATTAGTAAGGAGGAACTTCTTAGGTGCTTACTGTTTTTGCAAGTATGTATCCAAGAGGCTGAGCTAGAATCACTCTGGAACTCACAGTCCTAGCCTAATTAGTAATCTTGCACACAATCCAGGGTCCAAACAGGAGCTAAGCTTTAAAAAATGGTTAATAATTTTGAGCAGGTAGGTGGGCTCAAGGAGATGGGGTGGTCTCAGCTCACCATTGGCTGAGGAAGAGGACCTCTCTACCTCCTAGTGCTTCCGATTCAATTTTTAGCTAGAGTTTAAGAGGTGAGGCCGAAGAGCACTATGCACTTCTATTTCCAAGTAACAGTTCCTTTAATTAGTCTCCACTCCAGTCCACTGGTAAGGCTAAATAACTGAGAGGGACAGAGGGAGAATGGGGTGGGGGGGGAGAGAGATAGAGAGGGAACGAGAGAGAGGAAGCCAGGTGGCTTCTGCTTGCTTTCAAATTAGACCACAGAGGGCAAGAAAGAGGCAGGTTTCAGGCACTTGGTAAACTGAAAGCAAACTTCTTTATTGTACACAGTACAGAATATAACGCAGCTTGGCAGGATGCATACGGCCCTGCGCAGGGTAAAGTATTTCAAATCAACTGGCAGGTTAAAGCCTTTCTGCACTGTAGACTTTCCACACTCTGGAAAAGAAGCAAAAACAAAACAAAACAAATAAAAAACCAAAACCATCCGGGAGGTGCATGAGTCTAATGGGGATGCAACAGTGATGCGCCATCCTGTGTCCCGCGACAGTACAGGCCCCATAGTTACAGCGGGGGGGGGGGGGGGGGGGCTCAGGCTACAGAGGGTTATTTTCATACTTGCTAAGACAGCATAAATCCATCAAAAAAAGGAAACCCAAACCAGGATAAGAAAGAAAACAACAACAACAACAACAACAAAAAAAAACAAAACAAAATCCTATACAGCATTTACAACAAATAAATCTCTAGCCAGCTGGGGGTAAAATATGCATCTATATATAGACTATGTGTAGGTTAGAGAGCTATAAATATGGTTGGGAAAGAGTCCTTTGATTAGAGTACAATGCTAATTAAGGCCCAAGCTAGAGGTTCAACACCTTGGCGGGCTAATTAGCTTCCAATAGAGGAAAACCTCATGTGTTCATAGCTATAAAACACACCCCTTCTCCCTATGAACCTCTTCGCAAACGTGCTGCTGCTGGTCAGAAGGCGGACTGGCGGAGACGGGCGCACGCCCCAGTCAGAGGCAAACAACTCAAAGCATGTTTCTTCCCCTCACCGGGTCAGCACTGCGTGGCGCGGACGCAGCCCAGCGGTCATTCTCAGCGCGCTAAGTGCCGCGGGGGGCGCGGGATCCTATCAGCGGAGCAGGCAGCAAGACACTACCACTTCCTAGGAACTTCTCCTCTACTCTGAGGCCGACTTGCACTTCGCTTTAGCTGGGTGGTGGAAAACTTTTCCAATATCATACAGCAACCGGAGTAAACCTTTTTCTTTTTCTTTTTTTTTTAAGGTGGTGGGAAACTAAAATGCTAGCACTGTTTTTTACCTGTCAGTGTCACACGTACATCTCAAACTATTGAATCATATGCAAGGTTTAAAGTCCAAGGATTAAAGAAAAAAAAAAGAAAAGAAAACAAACTGATGAAATGGAAGTTGTCATCGGTCATGCCCGGGGAGACATCCCCAGGGTTCCCACCGGGTGGCCAGGTGTCAAATGGACATGACGCGTATTATGTACATATGCTTTCCAGAGAGGGCGTGTTAGAGGACACGGGGAACTATACACATAGAATCTAAGCGGTGTGTCCGGGCTGCCCTGCACACCTCAAAAATGTACAACTCAGGTGCAAATGTTCCGTCAGGCTGTCTGGTGCAGAAAGCACAAAGCAGGCAATAGAGTGGGCTTGTGCGCGGCTAAGGGGGTGCCCCCAGCAAAGCCCCTTTCAAGCTGCAGCGTCTTCATCAGTCAGCACCGCCCTGCTAAGGACGCAGTGCACAGTTACCAAAAGGTTTGTTTTTTTTTTTTGCTTTAAATACCAAAACTACAAAAATCAGTTTATAAACTGTTTTTCCAAAACAACCACCAAAACAAAATGATTCCCCCGAATCAAAGCAAAACAAAATACTGTCAAAAGTGTAAATCATCCTTCTAAAATGAAAGCCATCCACACACAGCCGTGTGACTGGGAAGAGAAAGGGGGCTTGTTCTACTCGGTGACCACATGGCTAGAAGGTTCCCAAGAGTAGCAACGGTTTATTATTTGAGAACCATGGAGTGGGTAACAGCTGTTCTGACTTTCCCCCCTTCTTTCTAGGCCAAGGGGGAAAACATTTCAGCTTGAGCTAGAAGAACTCTCCGAATTTTAAGATCTACTTTTAACCCTTTGCGGGTTGAGCCTCCCCAGCTTCTTAGCCGACCGTTCTATGCGTTTGTCATTTCTTTTTCAATAAATTGTGCAAATCAGAGCCCTTCTATGTAAAGGCATTTAGTAGTCCATGATCAATGCAGATTGTCACACACTCTTGCCCTGGTTTGTGGGCACTAACCTGAACAAGGTATTGCTTTGCATATATTGTCCATGGGAAGGAGGCTCCATTGCAATCTCTTCCCAGAAACCTTGTCAGGATCAGAGCTGAGGCACCAGCCTTTTGATGGCATTTCCGCCCCTGCCCTGTTCCCACTCCCCAGCCAAGGTATCTGTCTTTAAGGGTGCCAATCCAGAGACAGCTTGGGTTCTCCAGATAATACTCAAAGGGCAAGCTTTAGGAACAGCCAAAAACACAAACAAAACCACTGCCCTCGTTTGCCTGAATGGGAACTGCTAGCTCTAGGGTTCGGCCGCTCAGCCACTCAGAAACTTAGTAAGCAAAGCCCTCGGCATAGGGGAGGCTGCTGCAGCGATCCATGTCCAGGAGGTAAGCCGGGTTGTCTTCAAAGTGGGTCAGCGGCAGGGTATCCTCCTCGCTGAGGTGACACTCGGACTCTGCTTTCAGGAACGGACGCTGGTTGTCAGGGAAGGCCATGGAGAAAAGGGCATCTGGGTCACAGACAAATTTATAGACGTATCGCTCCCCAGCCACCTGAGGGAGAGAAAACACACCTTCTCAGGCCCAGCTGGAACAGGGCACGGGGGGAGGGGGAAACCCAGGGAAGGATGGTGAGGTATTTGTACGTCATCAGGTTCTCAAGGAGCCAGGGACCAAAGGAGGCTCATTAGTAGCTGACTGTCCAAATCATTCAGATTTATTTTGACAAATCTCGGGGACCTGTTATCTGCCAAGTGTTTTGTTGACACCACTGCTCAGCAGTTGAAGACATCTGAATTTCAAATTCACAGTAGATAGGCTCACCATTTATTTATTTATTTACTTATTTATTTAGGTTCTTTTAGAGGAAAATTCTCACTGTGCTTAGAAAGAAAGGTTATGTCGAGGCCGGTGCTTGGTGTTATAAGGAGGATTGAAAAGTGAAAGTGAAAGAGGACACGGGGAACTATACGCATAGAATCTAAGCGGTGTGTCCAGGCTGCCCTGCACACCTCAAAAACGTACAACTCAGGTGCAAATGTTCAGAAGTGCAAATGTGCAGAAGTCAGACCCTGTTTTCAGTTGCCACCAAAGTTCACAGTCTTCACAGTACGGCTTTGTTATTTGGAAGGGCTAGGAATCTGATCAGTAGAGACTATGTGGAAATTTAAATGTGTTCCAAAGCCAAATAAAATTGCTTTTTGGCTTAGCTGCGGTTTTTAATTATGCATTCCATGGTTCTGGTACACTGAAGAACTGCTAACTACCTTTTTATGAATTTTATGCATTATAATATTATTGGACCCAAAGGTTTTGATTCGAAGGCCTCATGATGTAGTTGATGAGCCATCCAGGTCAATGGGATCAGCTATTCTCTGCTGGTCGTTTAGCATCAGTGCAAGAGGACCCCTACCACTGAAAATCAAACCTGATAATGCGCTTTGCTTGGGTAATGCAAAGGGGCAACGGAAGGCCGCTGAAATTACTGATAAAATGAATATTTTTAGGCTCAAAAATTCAAAAGGTTGAAGTTAACCCTGCGCTCTGGTCATTCTGTTGTGATTCTAAAATCTCTTTTAATTGCAGAAATATGGCTTTGCTTCCAAATCTTGGGTTTAAAAAATCTGTTGCTTACGGTGGCAGCTTGTAGAGGTAACAGCAGAATTCTCCTAATGGGTCCGAAAGCTTATTTTATGGTGACATGTCTGTCTAGTCACCAGAACATGGCTGCCAACGTTCTTTGGAATCCGAACACTAGGAATCAGGGGCTGTGGGAGTGAAATGGGACAAGCGGCATCTTCGCCAAAGCAAGTCTTAAGGGTAGCAAATGTACACAATCCATCAACCCTACTTAGTTTTTTTAAGCTACAGACTTACACTAAATCTCTTGATGCCCCACCCCAAAAGCCAGCACATATACATAGCAGAGGGAGGCAAAAGGGCATAGTAGAAATAATATGAGATCAGGGACCAGGAGTGGATGGCTTCCCATCCTCGTTCAGGCACTAATGAGTCTTAACCTCTGTGCATGTCAATCTTCCCTTTCAAAAGCTGAGGGTTTGGGACCACAGCTTTTCTACCTCTCTCCCCACACGGGCATGCTATCATTCACCTTTAATCAGTTCTCTTTTACTCATGGGTCATGTCATAATTATAACAACAATCCCTTACATTGGGTAGCACAGTATTATCTCTGGAACATTTTCACATATATTACCCTGTGAAATTATAGCATTTTTTTTAATCTCCACTTTTATTGGGAAGAGAGGCTTTGAGAGGTTACTATAAAGCACCCAACTAATAAATGTGAGCATTAGGATCTGAACCCATTCTTGTGCCTTCCTGTACTCTTTGCCTGTCTTGTTCTCAGAAATGAAGTTCTCTTCTACTTCCTGCAACAACTGACGACCTAGTCACAGGGACAACTCACTGTCGGTACTTCAAGTGATTATGTCTTGTCACATTCCCTCAGATTGGATCTGGAGTTGGGAACAGCAAACGAGTAATAGCTCTTCTTCCTGAATTTTAGGATTCCACCTAATAGTATTAACATTAAAAGGGAAGAGTGTGTGTGTGTGTGTGTGTGTGTGTGTGTGTGTGTGTGTGTTTGTATGTGTGTGTGAGAAGTTTGGGGGAAATGGAAAGTGATTGCTAATGGGTTTGGGGTTTCTTTCTGGGGTGATAAGATCTTCTAAAATTGATTGTGGTGATGGTTGCACAACTCTGTGAATATATTTAAAAAACCACTAAATTGTACACCTTACAAAAAGGGGAAATCGAGCAACCACCCTTCCTAGATTATCAACTCTGTGCCAAGCACTGAAGTCAAACCCTCAGCTCTGCCCCACAGGAGCTTACACTCAGTACAGAGAGAAGGGCCTGATAGAGAGGTGTGCAGGTGCTACTGGAAGCAGGAAAGGACACCCAGTCCCAGGACTTTAGATTCTTGGGAGTGATGCAGTGATGATTGGCTGGCCAGGTAATGAAGGCATTCGGAATGTTCTAGTTCTTAAATAGGATGATAGCTTAATAGGTGGGGTTTTTTTTTCATTTTCAAATATGCTTGATGACTTCCATGCACATGTTGTATATTCTTTGGTAAACAAATACTATATTAATTAAGAGAAGATGGCCGTGCCAGTGAGAGCAGTCAAGTGTGGGTGAGGAAACAGGAGTTGGGTGATGGTGCCCAGACCGGGAATAGCCTTACAGTCTGTATGAAGCACTAGAAAGTCTGTAAGATTTTATCTTTATCTTCACCTTTCTTTTTTATCCAGAGGACCATGGCAAGCTGTTTAATATTTTTTAAGACGGTGAGAGGAATATGGGGTCACATTACCACCTGCCTATGAGAAAGATCAGCCTGCCTTCGGCACAGACAAGTTCTCAGCGGCAATGGCCATATGCTTCTGCCAAGTGCATCTTATTGGCCACCCACCACACAGCCTGCCTAAATGTGTATATGCTAGAATCTGGGTAACAGCACGACATAAAATATGGTGGCTAAGAAAGATGAACCAGTGATTAACCATTCCCATCTTCTGCCTATCCACGGGAGTTTCAGATTTGTGCTGGTTTCCTCAAAATACGCCTTATCCTTTATTTTGCAAAGAGCAAGCTGGTACTAGGTGATTCTGCTGCCATTTTACAAACCTAGGTTTTTTTTTTTAACTTGAGTTCCAGTTTTTTCCTGTAAGTTCTGAAAGAGAAATAGGATTTCCTTACTCCTCTAATGCTATTGAGAGTCTTAAACCAAGATATTTAGAGGTCTGGGTGTTTTGCCAACTAAAGACTTCAACTCAGCTCTTATGGTAGTGGAGGCCTTCAAGTTGATTCCTTCATGTACTCCTTTATGGATGTAATTGTTGGCCTATGTTTCTGGACATTTTTGTAATTAGAGGCAATTTAAGTAAAACCAGGGAGCCTAATTTTCCTATAGTGTGTTCCACGTGCAACCTCTGGTGTTCGTTTTCCCAAGAGCATTAAAGTACTCTTTATATCTCATTTGACTCTTAAGTTTGTTCTCCCAAGATTTTTTCCTACCACAGAATCACTTACAAGGCTAACATTTTCTCCTAGCCATTATAAACAGTCACATTACAGAAGCCCTTGACATTTTCTTTGAAAGTGGTCAGAATGGTCTAGGTGCTTCTTGTAATGGCTCACCTTCTGCATGATGCCCTTTTCGTAGTAATAGCGTAGAGAACGGCTGAGCTTGTCATAGTTCATGGCTGGCCGGTTCTTTTGGATGCCCCAACGCCGAGCAACCTAAAGAGACAGGAAAGTAGAGAGCAATGCAAATTCATTCCCTGGGCCTAGTGGTATTCTCCCAATCCCAGGAGTGCCAGTTCTGTGATTTGACTGCTTTGGTCAGTGGTCCACTTCCCTGACCTGGAAGCAAAAATACTTAATTCCCTCAAGACCCAACATTCAACAAAGGTGATGATTCAGTCGCGACTGCTAAGAGAGGTGAGATCCAGAGGTGGAAGAATCCTAGCACTTTAAGATTGCAGAGGGCTTGGCTAATGTCCCAGAGGAAACAGGCTCTCTACTGTTTCTCCACATATGAATTATTGACCAATACCCATAGACCATTAACATGTTGCCATTAAGTGCTATGGTTTCTGTAGCAGTCAATAAGGAATAATTAGAATGGTCATTCCTGAAACATTAGGAACACACTAGTGAGTTGCTAATGGGCCAGCAGAGCAGAAGTTCAATTCTAATAAGATTGGCGAGGGGCTGGGAGCTGTTTACTTACTGCAGCTCATGGAGTAAGGGGGAACCAGATCATTCCAGCCCACTGCCATCCAATCCCCTGCTCCCAGCAGACTTGCAGAATGGACATTAAAACATGCAGCACCATTAGCCACTTAATGAAAAATTAACAGGGCTTCCCAAACAGTTCTGAAGTGCATTATATCCAACCCGGTCCACCTGAGGTGCAGTGATGGGGAGATGTAATTGGAGCTTTGGGCAAAGAAGCCTTATAGCAAGAAACTTCCTAGTGGAGTTTACCCAATTGTCAGGACAGCCAAGCAATTTCTGTTCTCAAGTATCTCAACATCCAAATCCTACTTGTAAGGACGACTGTCCGTGTAGGAGAAGAGTAACTCTAGAAATGGGAGTCTCCTCAGAGGTCTTTAAATGTATGGAAACCAGGGGTCATGTTTTGAATATTTGAGGTCACTTTTGGAAACTTAAAAAAAACACACAAAATAACTATATTCCTTTGAGCTTTAAAAAAAACAGATGTTACACATGGAATGGGAAGTAGGGAGACTGCAAATGGGAAAAGCGGATCATAAAAAAGCATTTCACTTAAAATATTTCCTTAAAGCATCTGGGCAGAATGAAAGCAACATCTTCTGAAATCAGGATTCTAAAATGACCTTTAAAAATACCAGAAATGATCTGATAAGCAAGGAAGAATGCGTCTGTCCTAATTACATTAGAATAATTCAATAGCCATGATTCCCCTCTGCCTTGCAACAGACTGTGTGAAAGCGAAGTTTCCATTCGTTTGCCTTGGGCCCCGTATGGCACGCACGATGTCCCTGGCTCTCCTTCTTTCTCCATACTGCACCCATTCAAGTCTCTCTTTGAAATAGCCAAAAAGGCACAATTCACCAAAACTCCATCCCTTGGTTAGAGAAGATAAACATTTTAAACCAACAGAAACAGTGGTGCAAGGGAGACCTGCTCAACCAATACATGTCCTTCTACCCTGTTCCAAAGAAATGACACTATGAAGCTGTCCTTGAACTGCTGTGAGCCCGCAAGTGATGCAGGGCACCCGAAAGGAAGCCCGGCCTCATCTTCTTACTGGATTCAGTGGTGGAAATCAATTCTGGAATATTCTTCACCTTCAGCCTTGACCTCTCTTTGCCGTCACTTGCATAGGCAACCGCTTACTGGAGTGAGGTTCTGTACATGCACTGACTTCCGAGCAACTCTGGTAGCCAAAGTTACCGACTCATTCTCTTGGACCGGGGCCCTGTGATTCCGTAGCCCTCCCCAGGGCTGCTCCTTCTCCAGTAACGCATGATGCGGCACAAGTGCAAGCTGTTGGAAATGAGGGCTGCCCTACTTCTGCGGGGAGGGGAGCAGGCAAGAGCTTGTTAGCAGCTCTTTCTTTCATTTTCCCATTCATCACTTTGATCACACGCACCTTGAGGACAGAGGCTGAGAAAGAGTTAAAAAAAAAACACCTCACATTTTTTTCCTCCCTTTTCAAGAGAGAGCAAGCCATAGCACGGGGAGCAGCTCTTTCTCGCAGCCCATCCTTTTAAACCTCCCCATGGCATCAGTTATCTGCCACATGTTCAACAAACAACCCTACCCCCCAAAATATTCATTAATGCAGATTCACAGTTAAAATGGCTCCAGATTAAAGCCGAGTCAGTCATAATTGAGAGGGTGCTAAGCTGGATGACTATCAAAAGACATTTGATTAGGGGGCCTGCCAAAACGCAGTTCTAAAACCACAATTTCCATGCACAGTGTAATGGATATTATGGATAATTACCCAGAGTGCACTACTCAGCCACACAGCTGCCTACAATTACGTCCCAAACAGCTTCCTCCTCCGCTTCACCCTTCAAGCTCCCCCCATGACAACGTCTTCCAGCTTTCTCGAGGAGTTGGTATCTTCCTGACTTTAACAAAGAGTGGGGACGGCAAAGTTATACAACCAGTAGGGAAAGAGCTCAACCAATGCTGTACTCTGCATGTCCTGTGGCCAAAGTGCGCACGCGGAACAGAAGCGGTTCTGGAACGTCAGAGAACCGAACCCTCAGAGCTGGTGGAGCACCGGGGGATTTCAAGGTGGGGTGGAAAGAAGTACTTCCTGCTGAAACGAAGCGGTCCCATCAGCTGAGAGAGGTGCAAGGCCACCACAGGCCTCTCACGTGACTTGGCTACTTGGCATTTATGAGCATTTTGGATTAATATTAGTTTCTCTATGAAGTATGAAAGCAGGTGCCCTTTACCATCTGTTCATCATTGTCTTTCCTGCTGGTAGGAGAGCAGAAGATTCAATAACAGCTTTACAGAGGGTCATAACCAGGTTTACCTGCAACAGCACAGGCTCTGCTTAGGCCCGAGGCAGTGGCAATAAAGTAATAAAAGCTCCTGTTTGTGAAATGAGATAAATCAGTGTAAGGACTGCCCCCATGGCAGACGTGCTTGCAGCAAGCCTCAGTAGTTCAGGCAACATGCTTTCTTCAAGCCTCCTATCAACCAGGCCAAGAATGTAGGGTGGACAGCTCTCGGGCATGGCTCCATTTCCACATGACTTGCCCCAGGAGAAAACTTTGAAAAACACAGGCGTACCAAACTCTGGCTTTGAAGGGAGACACAGTCTTAAAGGAAACAGTTGATGATAGGAGACATTGACACACTTTCATTTTTATGAAGGATACAAGACAGGGAACACCACAGATCCTTCTTTTATAACTGCCTTTAGCGAAGCCTTCCTTACCTTCCTACCAGCCGGGATTCTTTAGATTTTTCCAATCCACATAGTCTCCTTTTCTCATCTTAACTTTCAGACCATTTTCTTCTTCCAAATCAAGGGCCAAGTGGCTACTTCCTGCTATTAAGCCCCCAGGGCCAACAGATACTCTTGGTGGGCTGAAGCGAGCCCTGGACTTAATTGAACATCTACAACTGCCATTCTTGCTCAAATGCCTTCCAAAGGGACTGTTCCCATTTCATTTACACCCAACCCAAAGATACATTTTGCTCTGCTGGTTTAGCATATAATACCTAGGTATACGCTACCAAAAGAAGCCTACGTCAGATTTTCAGGGCATTTTTTCCTCCATTTATAATCTCTCTCGAGTCTAAATCAAATAGAAATTTAAAAGCAACCCCTTTGGAATATGCCAAACTGAGAACATGATTTAATTTACTCTGCTATGTGATATTCAGGAAAGGGGTTCTGTAGATTTTCCCCATTGAAGAAATGGTACTGGGTGCTGTCTGTAGGCCTTTCTGTCAATAGGTCTGGTGGTGTTTCTTTCTTTATTAAAATAATGAAGGTTTAGGCTACCTCTCAACTTGTGATGACACATAATACACTTAAAAATCTAAGCTCATAAGATTGACCCATTTCTGATCATTTTATCTCTCTAGGGTAGAGCCATTTGAAATATATGGTTGGGTATTTGCTTCTGATATTACCAAAATGTCATACTATTAATATGTTCGTGTAGCCGCAAATATAGCCTGTGACATACGAGGACCCACACCAAAACAAGTTGGTATCACTGAAACAACACTTGAAAAAGACTTTCCAAGATGGAAAACAGATGTTTCTGGATGCATGTCTTCATGGCCTCACTCTTCTGATTTTGCAGACGTGTTACTAATACTTTCTGTGTTTTCTACAGTGGAGAACTCTGCCTGTTCCCAAATTGTAAATTGTCCTATTACTAGGAAGAGAACTGCCAAGCCCATTGGCCAGGCCAGAATTTGAATGAGAAGGAAGAGCAAACTTAACACAGTAAAAAGCCTCAGTGGAGAACTAAACAAGAGCAGACATCATCATCATCATCAACCAATCAAATATCATCCAAGCCCAGCACCAGTGCTTACCTCCTCAGGTTCTATCAGCTTAAATTCCATGCCACGGCCCGTCCAGGCAATAAAGTGGGCATTGGCTGGGTCATCAAGCAGGGTAACCAGGAACTGCCACAGCTGAAGAGAACCTCGCCTCTGGTAAGGAGGCCCCTCCCGATACATGGTGGGCTCTTGTTTGACTTTGCCTATTTGGGACGAGGATATAGATGCAATACTTTAGTCTTAGGTTTCTTGGACAATCTGGGCATGACGGAGTTGTTAATGCCAACTTGGCATTCACAAGACTGAGGTGTTCCGATATTTCTGACATTCCGGCTTAGCAACAAACTGGAGGTGCTACTTACCTTCCAGTCTCTCAGGAACGACACAAGTGTCGTCAAAGTACAACCGGGGATCTTTTTCATATGAAAAACCTGAAGGAAAATTTAAAAAGAAAGACCATGTTGCTTAATAAATTCTATCTGTATTCTACTAAAACTCTGGCTTTAAGGACTAAAATGGAATTCTACTATTTCGGGTCCTAAGCCCTACTAATTGCCAAATGTATGCCAGACTGAATTGTAGGGGGGGGTTCAAAAGGACTTAGGTGTTCGGGTTCTGATGCCTCAGTCAGAGAAGCGTTGATTCCTGCTATTCAAGCTAAGACTGCAGGGAAGTGCTGAGTCACCACTAAGTTCCTTCCCATCTTGTTATGAGGTCTCTATAGGTCATTGATGCTGTGACTAAGCTTTTATATCTGAAAAGACATCTCATCTATTTCAGTTGGCCTAGCCGGGAGGATTTGGGTGATCTGTACATAGTCTTGCCATTTTCCTTTTAGCAAATATTAATTTCAACCTTTCCCAGGACTTGTCGAGGCTGCCCGTGTACCTCATTCAATTATGAAAGAGCTTGGAGGGTAGACAATGCTGCCAAAATGAGTAAAGACTTGGGCCTGTGGAGGATTGTGACCAGCAATAACTCTAAAAGCAAGTTGGAAGTATTATCACCAGACATAATGGAAGAAATCTGAAGAGACTTTCTAGCAATAAAAACGTATTCATTATAGAGACAACAAAACAGAGGTCCAAAAAGGGGAACTGATGGGCTCAAGGCATGAAAGTGGAAATGAAAGGAAAGGAGGGCAAAAAGTGAAAGGGGTCAAGAAGAAGGAAGGATGGCCGGCACTCGCAGTCCACATACCCTTAATATGCACTACGTGCTGACCACCCAGTCATGTCACCAGGGACCCTGACAAGATCAGCGGTTAAAATCAAAGTCAGTTAATAGGCTTGATGGGGACCCTATCCCTCCCTGTGGCCGAGCCTGCTCCTCTTCCAGCAGACCCCTTGGCAGAGAGCCCCAGCAGCTCCCGTGTGCTCAGCCCAGCGCCCTGGCTCCATCCACCTGGCTGGGCAGTACAGGGGTGTGGGTGCATGTGCTGGGGGGTGCGGCAGGGGCAGGCCGCGAGGCTGCGCTGCAGTGAAGGACTAGCCTGAGATTCTGAGAGGGATTTGCTAGCACTTGAAAAGTCCACGGGTAAAGACACCAAGGAATAAACTGGCTGTTCTTTCTTCACAATTGGCCAAGATCAAGTTCTTCTTGGCAGGACCAGTGCCGTGTTTAAAAGGCCTGGGACTGGGAAAGCACTGCCCAACTTGGAAGAAACTGAGATTATCTTGAGGTTTGTATTATTCATTTTTGTTTTCTCAGCCCCAAGCGCTATTTCTCTGTTTGCTTCACGATATCAAAGGAAGTATATTTTATTGACATTTATTTATTATTTAATCCAATAAATATTTATGCCAGGCACACAAAGAGGGTGGATAACAAGAAAATAGAGACTCGGTGCTTGCTCTCATGGAGCTTGTATCCCAACGGGAGGAGACATATAACAAAGTAGGGAAAGAAAAGTGAGACTCGGTAGTGTGGAGCATTATAGAGTGTGGGCCATGGAGTCAGAATGACGGACCTGGATGGGCTGTGTGACCTCTCTGTGCTCCAGCTTCCTCATTTGCAGACGGGAAGATGCTTTAATTGTATGAGAATTAGTGTGAGAGCATTATGAGTTATTAACATATATTCTGTTACATTGATCTGTTTACCTTTATACCTCAGTGTCAAGAGTAGTTCCTGGCACATAGTGTAAAATAAATGAATGTTAAAAAAATTAAGATAGTAATTGTACACTGATAAGTACTATTAAGAAATGAATTGTAGGGGCACCCGGGTGGCTCAGTCGGTTAAGCGTCCAACTCTTGATTTTGGCTCAGGTCAGGGTTGTGAGACTGGGCCTGAAGATTCTCTCTCTCCCTCTCCCCCTCCCCCCCAAAAGAAACTAACTGGATAATGTGAGAGCTTTATCTTATATAGTCTCCATTATGGATTCTAAATTCCTTGAGGATAAGGACCATGTCCTGAATATAGTATCCTCATATCACCTCATACATAATAAGTGCTCAACAAATACTTGAATGAATATGAAAGACTCTCCATTAAGAAAAGATTTAAGAATACAATGCTAGCTTTTAAGTCAGGGTTTCAGCGACTCCTATGATAAATTTATTTTCCAGTCTGGTACTAGGAAACTGACTCTTATGACAAATTGTTATATTTTATATTATCAACGAGAATTACATAATCCCTTTTCTTCCTTCCTTTTTTTTTTGCCTTGGCTGCCAGGAAGCTATAAATTTCCTGACTTTCCATTTGGATTTTGACACTCCAGTGATGTTTTAATGGCCTCATTATAAAGTCATTATAAGTAAACTCCTTCAAAGTTTACACATCTGTCAAACTTGCCGTGTTATTTTTAGTGCTGTTCTTCCTGTTCTTCCTCTAGGTAAGGATAATACATTCACAGCATACAGGAAAAAAAATGTAAATCTCAATGAAATTCTAGGTTTGGTTTTCAAACCAATCAGATGAGGGCCTGCCCATGAGTGTCGTTTCGGTGTATCTGCGGTTTCTAGTCACTGCCCCACAAGCTCCTCGAAAACATCTGCAAACTGCTGTTGGCTTAAGTGAAATTAAGTCAGTTGAATTGGCCCCAGCAGTTACAGCAGTTGTGGCCACAACCACCCCACCACTCAAAGGTGGCAGGAAGGAAGAACCTGTTTGAGGGGCCCAGTGGAGAGGAAAGATTTACCCGCCCTGCAGAGATTCCAGGTGAACGAGCACTAAGGCAGGATGGCTATCTTAGTAATCGCAGATGCCAATCAGAAACACTTGTCTCACTAACTGGCATCCATGGTGAAGCCTATAGAAGAAGGAAGGAGAAGCCACATCATGGTAATTTAGAGTAATTAAGAATGCAGGTCTCTTTGAAACTAGCTTCTCCGATGCATGGGGGGGGGGCGGTCAGGGAGAGGAATGGGAAAGAGTAGGGGGAAAACACACAAACTCTCCAGATATTGTGTGTGTAGTAAGCAGTCCAATGCTTTACTAAAAATATTTCCTGTAAGAGCATGCTCCTTTCTAAATGTTGTAATTATGCACAATGTTTTCCTCCTTCTCTTCCCCCACTCCCTCCCAGTTTGCCTGCTGCAGACATCAGTTGCTGCCGCAGAAACATTTGGGAACCTGGAAGAGAGCCCCACACAGCTGTGCCGATCGATCACAGTCAGAGGTCCGGTAGACAGCTCTTCCTTCCCAGGGCTGGACAAACACTCAGAATATTCTCGGGCACGCAGTGCAACCCCACTGGGTGTTCCCTCTCACCAGGTCAGCGGGAAGCAGCTACCCATAGAAATCACGCTTGTGAAACAATCACTTAAAAGACAGCAGATGCTTCCTAGTACTGTTTTATGAGCTTTTCAGTCCTCCTTGGATGCACACTGGAATCACCTGGGGACCTTTAAAAAGGACTAATGCCTAAGCCCCACCCCAGAATTTCTGATTTACTTGTTCTGAGTGAAGATCAGACACCAAAAGTTTTAAAAGCTCTCAGCTGATTCTAACGTGCAACCAAAGCTGCGACTCCCCATGCTAGAGTAGTTCTCAAAACTGAGCGTGCATCAGGACCCCTTGGAAGGCGTGTCACAACCCAGAGTGCTGGGCCCCTGGAGCCTCTGAGTCAGTAGTGTGGGGTGGGTCCCGAGAACCTGCATTTCCAACAGATCCCAGGTGAAGCTGATGCCATGGGTTTGGGGAATCACACTGCCCTGGGTATTTAAGGACAGATGTATAGGACAAAAAACAACTCAGTCGTTAGGCGTCTGCCTTCAGCTTGGGTCATGATCCCAGGGTCCTGGGATCGAGCCCCGCATCGGGCTCCCTGCTCGGCAGGAAGCCTGCTTCTCCCTCTCCCACTCCCCCTGCTTGTGTTCCCTCTCTTGCTGTGTTTCTCTCTGTCAAATAAATCAATAAGTAAATCTTTAGGACAAAAAACAAGATGTACTTCTGGGGAAAATGTTCTAAGAAAAAAACCCTTCCCCGTTTCAGTGTTCAGAGAAGTCCTAAATGTACCATCTCAAGTGTTCACACATTCCCAAGTTCTAGTTCAGGCTGATAATGTTATAAACAGCTACATACACCTCCCTGGATGGAAGTGGGGAAACCAGATTGGTTTATTTTTTCTTCATATTATCCCGTGACCTCTGAAAAGTGAGAGTCATTACTATTGAAAATGATGGTGGCCCTCACTGCATTCAGGAGTGTGCCTCAAAATAACTGAAGGTTACCATCAACTAGCTCTCATTTTCATGACTTAAGAAAGGTTTAACCTATCTATGATCCCAAATCTTAGCCTGGAAGCTGAGAAATTTTAAGCTTGCTTGAATATTATTTTTTTTTAAAAGTTACTTACCTTCATGGCTGCTGGAGAAATACCCCCCTCTGATATAGGACGACTGGCAGTTAGGCACTTCTGAAAGAGAAACAGACACCCACTCTGTCAGTAGCTTCTGTAGGTGAGTCAGCACATCTCTTGAACTGCAGCCCTGTAGTGAAGCCCCTAGACTTTCTCCTGCTCCCAGATCATGTCTTTCTGGTCTTGACCTGGGAGAGAGGTGCCACCCTAACAGGCAACATAGGCAACACCATCACCCACCATTTGAAAGTAGGATTCTTGGCTCCTGATCAAGAGAACGAGGAGGAAAATATGATGCTTCATTCTTATAACTTGTTCATTACAGAAATTAGTTAACACCAAATCTGGGGAGAGAGTTAATGGTATAAAAAGAAACTGGCTTTCAAAAGGCCGAGCTTGGCCTTCTGTCTCTACTGACTCAGGGGCTTTGGGGGTTAGAGCGGGATGAGGGGTGCTTTAGATCTTTCCCAATTTGCTCCCCTTTACAGCCGGTGGTCACATCCAATTCTGCGCCAATGGATGAGGGTCCTTTTCAGGCCGAAGAAGTTAGGGGATTTGAGGTTAGGAAGCAAGGGCAAGGCCATTTGCAAGGACGTTTCCCCATGCTGGAGGTGTTGGAATGAAACCCGAACTCAAGTGAGCTCTTTTTCAAGCATCAGGTTATCCAGGTGTCCACTGAGAGGAAAGCCGGTGGGTTGAGTTGTGCCCATGTGGGACACATGAATTGCAGATATGGTAGTATCGGCTGAGTGTCTTGCTTTAAGTGGGGTGGGTGGGGTGGGGTGGGGTGAAAAAACTCTTCAGGACAGATTAAAATGTCAATCCCCAAGGAAAAATATTGCTGGTCATGCCTGTTCCTGAGAAAAATACATCAAAGCTTTCAGGAGGAATGCCAGTGGGAATTTTACAAGCTATCAATACCTATATGCTTGGTAATTTTTTTTATCATAAAGCAACAGATGTCTCCCTTCTGTCTACCTCCCAGCCTTTCCCATAATCCATTTCTGCCTGAATTGAGCAATCTATGTATTATATCTCCCAGAAGGCCAAGAGCAAACTACATAGCCTGTTCTATTTGCAAAAGTCATTCAAATACATACTGCCCCACCCCTCCCCAGGGTCTTCCAAGAAAAACACCCATGGAAAAGGCTGAAAACCTACCCACCACCCTCAAATTCCTTTAGTACCAACTGCAAGAAAAGAGTGAGAAAGTTTAAGTAATTTCTGAAAGAAGAGGAAAAGAAGAGGAGGAAACAGTTTCTAAATGTGCCAAATGCAGAATTCCAATTCTTCTTACCAATGATCTCATTTAATATGCCTGGTCTATAAGACATGTAGTTCGTGAATGAGCATGTGTGGTGGCGGAGGAGGAGGGGGGACCCCCCAAGTACAGCTTAAACTTCTTGATATGCTTATGTTTCTAGACAAGAGGTAACCCACAACCAGACAATGGGTGCCCTGATGTTACCTCTCCCTGTGTACATCAGCAGCCTGTGAAGGACACCGGGAACTTGCCCAGATGAAAGCAATCCAATAGGGCAGTGAATCCCATGAGGCAATCAGCAAGACAGCCTTTTCCATGTTGTACCCAGCACCCCCTACAGTCATGACATACTAGGTGATTTCTCAGAATACCATTCATTTCAAGAATAGAAAGAATCCCATCCTACGTGTAAGACTCTTCCTTATGCTCATATTGGGAGTTTGTGAGTCTACTCTATTCAAAAGGAAAGCCGTAAAGCTAGGGGCAAGGACTAAAATGCAGAAATGATATTTCCTAGGTCCAGTGACCCTTAGATAACAGGTCTTAAAAAGGGCATCGCCACGATTGGGTCTTTAGGCTTGGACTCAGAGGTGTGCTCCCCACCACTTTTGAAAAACTACTGCACTTCCTCCCACTGGATGGCTTTTCTGTTTTGTTTTGTATTTAGTTATGAATGAACAAGTCGGCTTTAGTAGCTCCTAAGTTCTTTGAGGGTGATTTTTTATAAAACTATTCCCTAAAGCCCTGTACATAGAAGACAATAACGACCAGACAGATCAATGAGAGAACGAAGAGAGAAGTGGCATGAGTCTGTGCTAACCTGAATCAACGCAGTAATCCCGGGGCTCCTGCTTGATTCCCATTGGTGACTGGAACCCATGTGCCGGGGGGCCTGGCATGCCTGGGACCCCATGTTCATAGAGTGGATCATGGTATTCTTGTTTGAATCCCTGAGGGGGCGGGGGAGCTGCAGGGACAATCGGTTCTGACATTTGCCGGTGGTAATTGGGGCGATTATCTCCAGGAACTCCCGACTGAGGAGGGAAGGGGTGGCAGGGTTCTGACAGTTGTCTCTGAAATCTGCAAGAAGAAAGTAGTTATAGTTGTTAGCTAAGAACATGATATATGCTTACTCTGATTTAGCACTGGGAATTAGAAGTTCGGATAAATGAAATTATTTGCAAAGCACTTATTAATGCCTATTTCTGAACATTTTACCCTCTTCCCCAAATTAGAGGGCATATTTCAGACCTCTTGAGTCAGGGAGTGGCAAAAAAGCAATGACACAGTAGCCTCTTGTCTCCCGTGCATGTTTATTTCATACAGTCCCTCTGTACAGGTGGGCCAGGTTATGTGTCTAAATATATAAGACCACTTACTTGCAAATAGGACTAACATATACATATGTTTATTAGTTCATTCCTTCTTTTACCTGTAGATAGAATCAAATTTTAAAGACCAAAGAGTACAAATTGACCAGTTAGAAAATGTGATTTAAAAAATCCTGTTCATAAAGCAATGAAAAACAGAAAATCTCTAGGAATAATCAGGAAATGTGTAGGCCATATAAGAATAAAACCTTAAAACTGTTTTTTTTTAAAAGATTTTATTTATTTATTTGAGAGAGAGAATGAGAGAGAGCGTGAGGGGGGGAGGGTCAGAGGGAGAAGCAGACTCCCCGCCGAGTGGGAAGACCAATGAGGGACTCGATCCCCGGACTCCAGGATCATGACCTGAGCCGAAGGCAGTTGCTTAAGCAACTGAGCTACCCAGGCACCCCAAAACTGTTTTCTGAGGAAAAGAAAGAGAATTTAATTAAAGAGAAAACATTTAGAGGACTTTGAAGCTATTGATTCACTGACAATTATTCTTTAAAAGCAATGCCTTCCCAATCAACTTGATAAAATGATTCTATACTTTATTTAAAATAGTAAACAATTTTTGAAAAGAAGTAACGATCTATTAGATATTCACAAATTTTCTAAAACTGCAGTCATTAAAACAGCAATACAAGGAATGAAAGATAGGTATATCTAAGGAATTGAATGGGAAGTCAAAAACTTTCAGGTATACTCTAAAGTTTACTACTTGTTAAAGTTAGCATTTCAAATTAGTGGGGGGAAGGTCCCTGTTTTATACCACATGTCAACATAAATTTCATGGATTTCAAGGTTTCAATGTGAAACCTTAATGACCGAGAAAATATATGTGGAAACACATAATCTGAGAGTGAGGGAAAACCTTTTTACACATCATACCAACAGTGGAAATCATCAAGATAAATATGGATATTCCTCATTGTATAAATTTCTACAGTTCAAAAAGCACCAGAAACAAAATCAAAAGAAAACAAACTGAGGAGAATGTCTCTAACAGTCAGAACACATCAGAAACAAAAACCAAAAACAAAACAAGCTGGAGAAAAATCTCTAACAGGTACAGCGATATTGCTACATAAGCAGCTTTTAAAAATCAGTAGAGAATGAATATCCCAGTAGGAAAAAATGGGTGACAGACATAAATAGGAAAATCACTAAAGAAGAAATACTAACGATTGTAAACAAACGGGAAGTTCAACGTCATTAGTGATCAAAAAAGTACTGAGAGAGAAAAGGTTTGTTCTGGGTACTTGGAGGATGAATCGGTAGTTAATAGATCTGTGCCTGGCACATAAAAAGCACTGAAATCACAAATATGATGGATGAGATCTAGTTACAGGGATGGTCACCAGTGCAAGCCCTCCAACAAGGGAACTGGCTAAGCACATTGTGATATAGCTCTTTAGTTGAGAGCAACAATCAAATATGATGTAATACACAAATATGTAAGAACCTGAGAAGATATTTTTGACATACTGTGGAAGTTACAAAGAACATCAAATTTTTGCAAAAGTAAAAATTATTTATGAACAAAAGTATGGTGTACAAATCTTGGAGAGGGCTGCGTAAGTAAATGTGAATACTGTTTACCTTTGGTTGGTTATGATATTAGGGGATCTTCTTTTTTTGCTCATCTACAGCTTAATAAATATACACTACCATATAATAAGACAGAACAATAAAAGCCTTTTGTTATTAATTGAATAGCATTAATATCCTTCAGCTGTCAGAAAAATCCGAAAGTACGTCAACTGCACTTTCTCTGTTGGAAGGGCAGTATAGTAAAAGGGAAAGTGATAGATGGCAAATTTTTTTGGCTTCAGTTTCCTCATCTGTAACATGGGGATGCATTATGCATCAAAATGCTACTGGAATGATAAAATAAAATCATGTCTACAAAGCATGGTTTGTACCACAGCTGTATGCACTAACAGACTTCAGGAGGATGGGTGTAGAAGTTCGAGACGGCAACCCTCAAGGTGAGGTCTCGATCCATGAAATATGTATAAGACACTCACCTCTGTGCGTAAAGAAAAGCAGCTGTGAATATATGCCCTCGGGTAGAAAGCAGGAGCCGAGGTTCAGGTTCAAAAATAAAAAATTTACAACAATGGATTCCAGTGGGTTATTTAAAATCAACAATAGAATCCTGTAATATTAAGGTCTTACTCTAATTTTCACTTGAATCCTATGAACAGCTTTCATAAAATAACTTGAATTTGATTTGAATCAATCTGTGGCAACAGGTGGCCAACAGATTTCTGGAATATCAAGACTCAAAATCTTCCCCTGAAGAGATTTGGATGCAGAGGAAACACTGTTTAGATCAGGGTCTAGCAAGGCACTCAACTCACTCTGTGGGGATCCCTACTACCTTACCAAAAGCAGTGCTGCGAGGTCGTGTCATAACAGGAAGATCACCAAAGAGTTTTACATATGCTTGTCCCTTTATCCCAGACGCCAACGGCATCAGAATCTGCCCGGCCAAGGTCCTGAACAAGCTGTACAAACCGTATTAGGTTTGCGCGGGGTTGAGAGCCTTTCCCAGCGGGGCTGAATGCCTTACGGGGGTAACTCCTTCAGGAATGCGGATTTTCGAGGTTGCTGTTATTTAAGGAAACCCTTCCAGGGTCTTTGAAGAAGTGTAAATTTGAAACCCAGGTTTAGGCTTAACGTTTAGAATATAGGCAGCAGCGGCCCACGGCAAGCCTGACTTTTTTGAAGCGAATTCTGAAGAAGTGGGCAGAAAAGTAAGGCGAAGATATTCTCAAGGCCTTATTTTTATCAAGTACCAAACCTCCCAGCCAAGTACTAACCAGGCCCAACCCTGCTTAGCTTCCGAGATCAGACCTTACACCAGCAGGAAGGAACAGTAACAAAGGCACCCATCTTCCACATTCTCTCCCCTCTGCCACCATCTTGGCTCCTTCAAAGGTGACCTCCACAAATCACTTCCTTTGATGGCTCAGGGAGGGCGCAGAACCGCTCAGTTCTGTAACCAGAGCCCCTGCAGCTGACAGGCCCAAGCCCTTCACTTCCTCCCGGTGCCTAACTTCTTACCTTCCAGAATGAAACTCTAGAGTCGGCCTGGTACGGCCTCTTCAGGAAGAGGTACTTCCATATGGGTACCAGCCAGCAGCCCCTGCCCCTCCCTCAAGCCCCACTTTAAGGGTTCTTGGAGCTTAGGGGCCGGGGATCTGCAGAACAGATTCTATAATTGGGATGGTTCAGTCCTGGTTTGTTTTGAGGGAGTGGCATGGCAAAGGGGATCTTAAGGGTAGGTCACAAAACCAACATATTTGGAGAAAGATTCACTCAGAGCTTGCGGCTGATAATGGCTTTTATTTGCAGAGATCAGTAAAGTAATTCCGCTCTTGTCCTCAAAATACATTCTGTGAACTTTACTCACTGACCTTCATTTGAACCCCCTTCCCCTTTCCGCAATGCTTTTGAAGTATCTAAGAATGTGTTGTATATATAATACGGCTAGGACAAAATGCCTCTTGTTTACTGAGGCAGGCAATCGTTTTCGGTGGAGGAGCAGCTCGGTTCCTCACAAACCCCTTCTTCTGCTCACCCCCTCCCTCCTCCCTCCCACACCCGCCATCCCAGCAGAACTCCTCAGGCCGTAGTGAACTCACAGTTGGTAGTTGGTTGGTGAGCAAAAGGAGATTTCCGACTATCAAGTGAGCTTAAATTCAATAGGTTACAGATTAAGGCTTTTTCGGTGCCAGTTTATTTAAAGAACCAGTTATTTATTTATTTGTCAGATTTATATAGCGCCTTTCCTCCCAAGAGCTCACCCACGCTACCAACATTTGGTTTACGTTATGAAAACCGTTAGATGCTTTTTCTGCATTTCCTTTTCGGTTTCTGCTGCCAACACACAGAGTAAACACAATGCTTAGAGGAAGAAAGGAGAAAAGTGTGGATTTGACGAAGGCTACACAGTGGCTACGGATGCCAGGTAAAGTAGCCGGGGCTCAGAGAGGCCGGCAGGGAGATGATAACATAAAATCGGCCAAGAAACCAACACCATGTACTTAATGTTTCCATTAAGGCTAAGAGAAGACAGAACAGGGAAGCAGCACAGCCGGGTACGAGGCTGTGGCGGTGAAGGCAGAAGATCCTGGGCTGAAATCCAATCTTTACCACTTACCGGCTGTGTGACCTTGGGTGAGTTATGTAACTGCTCTGAGCCTCATTTTCCTTATCAATAAAGTAAGGACAACCAGGATACCTGTCCAAAGGTTTGTTGTAAAGGTTACAAACGCTAGTGCATGAAACAGGGCCTAGCTCGCTGTTCTCAGTATACATTACCTTCAAACACCACCATCAACTGCCCATCTCCTCCCCCACCCCCCAACAAGCAAAATTCAGAAGCTAGACAACTGTAAGGGGAGATTAAGGAATTGGGAGAAAACTACCACATACACATAACAGAGTCCACTAGTTGCCTACCCAATACCCACTCTCCTTTCTCAGAATGAAAATGCTGATTTTTATTCCCATTTATTTCACACTAATGTTTACTTTCCTGCCATATTCCAAGAGCCAGACACTGTTACCAAACAGAACTCGAACACTCCCTGAAAGCACACTACAGAACTCTGAAAAAGCTCTCAGGGCTCTGTGAGGTCTGTCAGCACTGCCTCGACTCAAATTTGGCCCATCTAAACTGTGACACAACACTGATAGATGAGGAACAAAATATGTCCTTTAAAGGCCTAGATGTTTGTCTGATTTCCTAACATCAAACACAGAAGGAAGACGGGGATGGAAATACAGGATGTCCTCAGAATATCAGCTGGTGAGAGTATTATTAGCTTTATATGTACAACACTAATATGTCTGATGATGAAAAGATTAGGGATAAAGGGAGCTTTACACGGTAAAAACTCACCCTTAACCAATGAAGCAACAGAAGTTTCTAAGCTGTGCTATCCGCATCATTTTAGGAAGATTCCTTTACGGAATACGACAGTGATCTTTAAAAAGTGTCACAGAAGCTAGCATTTACTGAGCACCTTCTCTGTGCCAGTACGACGTCATTTAATCCACCCGATGATTCTGTGTGGTAAGTAACTAGCGTTCTCCCATTTTCAGATGAAGACACCAAAGCTTAGACAAAGTGAAGTCATACAGATAGGAAGTAGCAGAGGTGGGAGTCAATCTCAGGCCCAACTTCAGAGCCTATACTGTTTCTGTAACTACTTTTGAATACTCTCTTGATGATATTTAAATAAAAATCATATAGTCCAGACAGCTAGAAAACTCCCATATGTTTGGAAATTAAGAAATATATTTTTAAAGAACTACAGGATTGAGAGAAAAAAAGAAAACACTTAGAACTGAGCTTTTAAATTAAATCAGAATTTTAATTTAAATCAGAACTTGAGGGATGCAGCTAAAATGCAGGACTTGGGTAGGGAAATCAAATAACTGATTGTCCAAATCAGGACATTTGGGGGAGTAAAAAGGAAAGCTATGAGCAATAACTTCCATTAGGCATAAACCATAAGTGACCTGGGACAAACTCCAATATGTGGTCATCCCAGCCTTAGGAGAAGTTTTATTTGGTTATATGTTATACTATAAAGAAACAAAGCTAAAAAATTAATGAGTGAATCATCCAACCAAAGCAGTTAGGAAAAGAAAAACAATGAAAGAAAGTAGAAAGAATAAAAAATTTTAGTAAGAGCAGAGAGAAATCAACGAAATAGAAAACATCTAATAGACAGGATGAATAAAACCAAAGTTGATTTGTTGAAAAGACAGATGATATTGTCTGCCAAGGACTAACTAGAGATTTTATGGCAATTAACTGTAAAACTCAGACAAAATGGAAAAATTCCCAGAAAAAGTAATTTATTAAATTCACTCAACTAAATAGAAATTCAGAGCAAGACCAGAAAAGTGAAGATGCTTAACTGGTAATTAAAAGTCTGCCCACAAGGAAAATATCAGGCCCAAATGATTTTTCTGGTAAATTCTTCCAAAAATTCAAGGAATAAAGAATTCCAGTTTCACATGTGCTATTCTGGTATACATAAAAAGGAGGACACCCTCTACTCATTTGAGGAGAGTAACTTCAATGCTAAAACCCAACAAGGATAATATAAGAAAAAAATTATACCTTATTCTCAATCGTAAACACGGATGCAGAAGTTCTCAATATATGTTAGAATAAAAAGTGCAGCAAAAAATGTAACACATAACAAATAAGTTAGGTTTAGCACATGAATACAAGGTTAGTTTCATATAAACCAATGTAGCTCACTACATTAAGAAATGGAAGGAGAAAATTCATTTGATGATGTCAATAGACAGAAAACATGTTCGATAAAATTCGATATCCATTCATATTAAAAACTCTGAGTAAACTAGGAATAGAAGGAAATTTCCTTGAGCTTGATACAAGGTAAGCTAAAAACAATCCCTCTTAAGATTCAAAACTAAAAACACCTCTCACTCTAACCATTAGAAGTACATCATTCAGTCTGTCGCAGAAGGTTCTATTAAGCATCTCCAAAACTCAGTTTCGGATCCCAAAGTGAATTTGTGGCTGCCATACATAACATGCTATTAACAGCAGTGTGTGGAGAAGGGATGCGTCAGACACATTCACTTCATTCCAGGCCAGGCTACAGATATGACTCACAGTCAGGTTCTTCCCTCTCTAAAAACTACAAAATCTGAAGGACAAAAATTGCCGTTCAATGGCAATTTATTGGGGATGGACTTTAAGGGAGGAAGTAGAAACAATAGAAAGCCTTGAGTATATTAAATCTCTTAAATCTGTACAGCATCTTCAGGGAATGAATAGTTATCTATCAAATCACAATTCCACCAAACGTAAGCTCATTCCTTTAAGCTTTGAAGATGTGATCATAACCACTGAGGGAGAGAACTTTCTCGAACAGGTTAGGTTACTCACATAACTGACCCTTTCTTGATGACTCTGGGGAATTCTATTCTATCAGTTCAGCAGGACAGCCTATGACAATACTGATCCCTTGGGGAACATCAAGAAGCAGAGGATTTTTCCACCAGCAGTACTGTCTTAAATGCTGTCATTTCTTGAGATCTGCCTCTTGATGCTAGTGAGAGAGCAGCGTATTCCAAAATTTTTAGATGATAAATTTCCTAGCAGAGCCTCTTCAGTTGAATTGTGGGGACTCCTTCAACTTGAGATGTAATAAGAAATAGTTTAACAGAGGACAAAATCATACCTGGCCAGTACGATGGGTATAACATAGGAACATTTTCTAAATTCCTCCACTTAGCCTATGTAAACATCATAAGCGGCACGATGAAAGAACTTTTGAGATCGGGATGGCTGAACGAAAAATATGCCTCCTCTTTAAGGAGCAGCTGGTCTTTAAGGATAAATGGAACATGTCTCAACATGCCAAATTACATGTTTTTTTTTTTTTTTTCCTCCTCGAGGGGGAGGAAATCACGAATATAAATCATGGCTTCCAAACACAGTATTTATCTTCTAAAAATAACTTATGAGTTGTGAAAAATTATATACTAAGATTATATAGAACATTAAGAATGTACTTTTGAATAGATTATATTTTATTTGTTTAAAGTATAATTCTAGCAAACTGCTATCACTATCAATAAACATACACCGAGGACAAGTAAGATACTGGGCTGAGAAGGTTCTAAATCATGGTTTTTAAACCTCAAAAAGTTTATTCAACTGCAGAGGCATACTGTGAGCAAAACAAAAAAGATAACTGTCACAACATGAGTTTAGACGAGTGTAATAGGAATTCAGTAGGATTTTGTAATGTAAAACAAGGATAGAGTTCTGGTAGTTTAAGAGAATGTTAGCAACAACCCCCCCCCCCCAAATCATAACCAAAACAAATGGTGCAGTTATAAATGCTTTGGTTTCTAAATGTAGGCCCCTGTAGTTGGCTATGTGACCATTAGGAAGTCCCTTAGCTGCTCTGAGGCCTGATATTCTTATCTGTGGAATAGGGTTTTTTACTCTGCTTTTGTTAGAGGATTGTTAACAAAGCTCAAATAAGACTATTTCCTGGGGCGCCTGGGTGGCTCAGTTGGTTAAGCATCTGACTTCGGCTCAGGTCATGATCTCAGGGTCCTGGGATCAGGGCCCCATGTCGGGCCCCATACTCAGCAGAGAGTCTACTTCTCTCTCTCCCTTTGTCCCTCCTCCGCTCAGGCTCTTTCTCTCTCTCAAATAAAAAAATAAAATCTTAAAAAAAAAAAAGACTATTTCCTTCATATCTTACAAAATACCATGTATTTTTGGTAGGGGGTTACTTTTGAAGTAATATTCTTAGATTGCAATTAATAAAAAGTTAGCAAAGAACAAACTCTATTTACCAAAAAAGGTAATCTGCTCCATTTTAGGCAGGCATAATAATTAGGAGAGGTGGGGTTATGAGGCTTGTTATCATACACAAGTGCAATTACTATTACTTTTACAAAATCAGACCAAGGCTTTTAGTTTGCCTCATTTTCTGTGTGCTCTCTAGTATCTACAAGCAAAATCATTTGTCATGTCTTTGATGTACTTTGCATCACCCAAATAGCACATGGATACCATCATTAATAATAGACAAGGGCAATAAGAACAAAATTCAATTCACTGGGTATTTGATACTTAAGCAAAAGGGGGGCTGGAGTAAGGATGGGGGTAGAAGAAACAGCTGGATCATGATTTCTCAAAGTATGACAATAAAATATCCAGGCCATGCTCCCAGACCCACCAACTGAAAAATCTGGGGCAGAGTAAGGAATCTGCATTTTTAATAAGCCCCTGGGGAAACTCCTGTACACTTGCAACTTTGCAACTACAGTGCCCTAGGGTAGAAGACTGGGTGTCCCAGTGTTGCTTTTCTTTTATCGATTTAGGACTTTGCCCTTCACCCCAGTTCTGTCATGGATCTCTGTATCAGCCCAGTGTGTGTGAGGTCTTTTTATTCTAGACCCACAGTCCTAATGGCAGAGTGCAGGGGAAGTAAGTCTAAGATACACAGGCAGATGTCAGGGAGGAATCCCCCTCTTAAAAGAAATACCTGGTTTCTGGTTCCTGCCTCTCTCTCTTTGGACACCTGAGGGCAGATAGTCCTACAGGTCAGGGATCAAACCTCCCCCTTTTGCGGGGAGGGGGCTGGGTAGCCTGGTGACAAACCTATTTCACCACTGAGACTAAGGCTTCCTGTCTGCCAGGGCGCCAAGAGGCCAAACATTCTCCTTACACAAGCCCTCTGGGTAAGAAACAGGGCTTGAGGGGGAACTATGAATAAAAGGGATTTATACATGGTATAACAAATACAAGGTTTGTTAGGTATTTCAAGGACCAAATATATGTCCCCCCCTTCATCCCTCCTCCTCAATTATTAATCCTTGCAGGAAATCAGGAAGATACTATTTAAAAAGCACAAAACCAAAAAACTATTGAAATAGAAATGGTATCCAGGCCCGAGTGCACAAACTGGCAGTCTCGCAGAATGATTCTGCCCAGAGAGGTTTTGTTTAGTCTGCAAAGTGTTGCTGTTGTTTTTAATTTGAATTAGTTGCCAACTTAAAATACAAAACAAAACCACACAACCTGGAATTTTTACATGAAAATCCAATTTCCAAATTCTCCTGAAAAAGTGCAAGGCTGTTAACAAGGTAATAAACTGGCAAAGCTTGGTGGTAGCTGTCTCCTTCAGATGAACTCCCTCTTGAAACCAAGGCCCACCACTGAGCCAGCCCCCGAGTCAGCGCTCACCCCTTGGGCCCTATGTGTCATTGGTGTTCATGGCTCTTGGCCTCCCTAGGGGAATAAAGACTAACCAGCCAAATTATGCAGTTCTTCATGGCGACTTTCACAGCCAGGGAGACAGGGGATCAAAATCAGACAAGAATGCCTGCTTTCTTTTCTGTATTTCATCTAGAAATAAAGTGACCCCTGAGAAAATACCAGGAGGTATTTGGGTTGGACCAGGCCTGAGGAAAGTATACTCACACATCCTCCCTCTCCTGCCCCTCAGCCCCACCCCCAGCCAATGCAGAACAAGAAAGGGAGGAAGGAAATGCAATGGTCACCATCTTGCAACCCTTGGTAACATCACTGACAACTCCCCACCTATGTACGTCCCAGAGAGACTCGAAATAAAAAGACGGGTCTCCAGAACAGCCTATATAAAGGAAGGCCACAGGCATCCAAACTTCGAGAATACCTAGATAATGGACTTACAAGGCTGGGACCTACGAGGTTATTAAGTTTGGTGTTGTTAGAGTAGGTTGCCTTTCCACTTTAGTTTGTTTGATGAGTGAAAGACTCTGGGCAAGTTATTCCTGATGCCTCAGTTTCCTTATTAGGAACATAGAACCTACCTGGAGCAAAACCAGAAGATTTCTCTCTCAAACGTAGGTAATTACAAATAAGGTCTTTAGCTAATTTCCTGTTAAAATGTGTTAAAATCAGATGAGTAATGATATGTTTTGAAATTTAGCGATTTTCCCTAATACGTAAGTAAAATGTTAATAAAGTATTTGTGGGTAGCATAAACCCAAGTTCAATGCTAGTAGGCAGTATCCAGTGAGAAGCTAGGAAACCAGCCCTCGATGAGCATGGACAGACCGTCTAACCTGGTCAAGTCTTCTACCTCCATAATGGCGGGATGGTACTAACCATCTCTCCTTTATCTACTTCATAGATTGTCTGGAGTACCTCAACAACAGAGTGCTATATAAACAGGTCATATTCCTATTATTCGTCTTACCTCACAAGATGGTTGAACGCAATGGGAACTTTACAGGTACCTGGCAAATACGACTGCTTCCTCTCTCCCCGTGGGGTAAAGGGGAGGGGATGGGGGCAGCGAAAGAACCCCAGATCAGCACCCACCTCTGTTCTGATGGATACTGGTTTTCAGGCATCATCTTTGGCATCTGCAGGGGCTGATGTGGTGGCCGGGGGACCGCAAAGGTTTGCTGCTGTGGTCCAGGTTCAGGAAGCGAGTGAGGGGCGGGGGCGGGGCCCACACCTGGGACCGGGCCAGCTGCAGGGGCGTGTGCAGAGGTGGGCAGAGTTGCCTGGGGTGGGGGGAATAGGGAGTTCTGATGGGTGGGTGACAGGGGGGTGGTGGGAGGGGTTAATGGCTTGAACCCAGAGGGAGGCTTCCTATCATAGGCACTGTAAACAGAAAGAGAGAAGGAACCATTAAGCTGTGATGAAGCCATTAGCATGGTCGCCAGGTCCGGCAAGATGGCTAGGCTAGGTTACAGACCAAATCGCCAGGAAATGACAGCATTAACATAGTTAAATTGCTGGCAGCCCCGAGGGAATATTTGTACCTCTGAAAAGTGACAAACACTCTGCGTCACAGGGACTTGTTTAACACTTCTAGTGATTCTTCTCCAAGATAATTTTAGCCTCTGTTTCCGGTTTCCTTTTCCCCCCTTCTAAAAGCATTCTCCATGTATGTGTATGGAGGGATGGATGGGGTGGGGGGCAGAGTTTATGCCCTGGGGGGGTTTCTGGCCCCCCTCTCCCAATTGCTCCAGGGTCCCCAAGAAGTAGTCAGGACCTCTGTGGAAGATAAATTTCTGCCGTAATATGACTTGAATTAACGACTCTTCTCCCCCTTTCCCAGGCAGTCTGTGTTTATCTTCTAGAGCAAAGACTGATTTAAAATTAAAGCTTCATTCCTGGGGCCTGGATATTCTTAAGTAAAGGGCACAGGCACGGGGACTTTTTCATATATTCTGATTTGAAGATTACTTCTTTGGTGCTTAAAGTTCACATTAACATATGATAGACATGAAGTATATATTCCCTCCCTAGAAGCCACAGATCAAATATCCCAGTATTCAAGGTTCTTTCCCTCAGGAGGGCTCAGTACCCCACGCGCTCAGTTCCCCCGTGGAGCCGGTTTCACAGTTTTGCTTTTCATGTTTTGCACAAAGGCCCCCGTCTGTACTGGCCTACACCTAGAGGACGACATTGCCATGGGAGAGGACTCTGAGCGCTACTCTGAGTGTCTGCTGGAGTCCTGGAAGCAGCCGGCCCCACGGCTCCTCTCCAGCCAGCCTTTCTCTGGCTTCACTTACCAATAGCTGTAGAGGCACTTTTCTCCATAGTTAGCACCGAGAGCCTGCTCGTGGCTGCAGGATGACAGCTCGGAGGAGGGGCTGTGCAGCTCCCGTTTGATCTTGGTTGGAGGTGGGGCATGAAGCACCACTGCAATCAGAAGGGGGGGGAGGCGAGAGAGAGAGAGAGAGAGAGAGAGAGAGAGAGAGAGAGAGAGAGAGAAGAGCCGATTAACAGGGAGCAAAATGCTTTCCTTCTGCAACCCCTGTCACTAGTGGATGGCTCTTGGAAGTCATGCCGAGTCACATGCCCAAGAAAGCCAAACACTGAAACACAGAGCCTTCCATCTAAAACCAATGAAAAGTTCTTTCAGTGTCGGAAGTCATCATCTGACACTTTTAATTAGCCATGTTTTTTTTCCCCATTGCTTTCGTGTTGGGTCTACTTCCTCAAAATTCCTGCAGGTGATGGTTCGTCAAGAAAAATGCAGGTGCGATAGAAT
Source organism: Eumetopias jubatus (assembly GCF_037043125.1). Lineage (NCBI taxonomy): Eukaryota > Metazoa > Chordata > Mammalia > Carnivora > Otariidae > Eumetopias > Eumetopias jubatus. Next base: position 79,865,241 of record NW_028274807.1, on the reverse strand, counting down.
ACCAAGGGTTGCAGACATGAAGAATTTTTTTTCCAAAAGGGACAAAACAGCCCAGAGATACATTGGTAGACATTACACATTAACTTGTCAAAGGCTTGAAACTGCTCTGGTAAATACATTTCTTATTCAGAGGCATATAAATTAAATAAAGGACTTTTTTAAAAGTCCTTTCTCAAGCAGCTCTAAATATCAGCTCTGAGTAAGAAATACTTAACTTTAAGGCATTTCAAAAAATTTAAGAGCAAAGGAATAAATACAACAATGGACCAAACCACAACCTAGCTTAGGCAAACTGCCTAAGGACAAGTCCTGGAAACCTTTGAGCTTATGTCTGCTTTGTGCCTTTCCTGCCCCACAAAGGGCAGGTTTTCATAACCAATCTTTTCAGAGAAGTGCCAATTACTTCTCTAAAACTGATGAAATAGTACACAGAGCTCTTGCATAACATTTGGAAATCAAGTGAATATTCCATATGTGGTTCTGAGAGGGCAAAGTTTTTCAAATCAAGGTGACTTACACGGTAGCGAAATGAAACAAAATAAAGCCAGGTTTGCCTTTTCTGTCTTATCTAGGAGCTGACTCATTTTAGAGAGGGCATTTTACCCAAAGTAGGACAAACTCTAAAAGATGCTACACCATGGGGGCTGTCTACTACTTATGAGTTAAGATTGTTGTTCTCTGCCCAGCTCTCATGAAGGTGGGGGAGAGACAAGTTAAGTTTTGTGCCAGCAACTCTCCACTCTATCAAAGGTCTCATTAGATAGCTAACCACAATCAGTGCCCTGGTGCCCCACTAAAATTTCGGTCTGACTCAATGCTTACTCCTAGAACACTTTCAGGAGCGTAGTTCATTCTTAGTGACTATACTAGGCAGAATGAGCGAAACGACCATCTACTTTCTGCTGAGAAGACTGAACAATCTTCTGGACAACTGCTTTGCTCAGGTACCACCTCCAACCCCAAGTTCAGGTCTCAGAAGTGAACAAATGCAACAGATGACTCTATCACAGATGACAAGTTTATAAAGCAAAGTCCTGTCAGTGACCGACTGGAAAAGCTAGGTTTTTATAGTTCCTTTCCCACATAATGCCAACTGCTTTTCCTAAATAAATGGAATAAGTTCAGAGCTGGAAGATTTTATTTCGAAGTCATTAGAGTCTCTCTTGTGATTTTTTGATGGTGACATCATGGCAGCCAACCCTCAATTGTTATCAAATGTTTTCAGACATTCAGACACAGAAAATGGCTGGGCTTGTTGCTGTTAGAACAGTGTTAGTAAATGAAAAGGCAGAGTCAGACAACTTGACACAGAAAAGCACTTCTCCAATGAAGTGGATATTCTGGTGGTTCTCAGCACGATCCCTTTGTCATTGCCTTTCCTCTCATTAGCCTTCTGCCATAAAAGTTTTGGGAAAATCATGAGGAAAGGCTGATGATGCCCCAGTGTAAACAAAAGTTACATGTCCTTGAAAAGTCTACTATTCTTTATCTAAAGAAAATCCCTTATAATCATGACTTTACCTACATGTAGAAAGTAAACAATTATGGTATCACTCAATTTTCTTATTTCAGGTTTTGGAAATGTATTGACATTTTCACAGGATTATTGAAAAAGTTACCAGTTCTAACACCAGAGGGTAAGCCAAAGTTGTCCAGAAAGAAACATTTTTCTAATGGCTTTAGGAACAGCATATACCCATTTTGAAAGAAGATCTAAACTGACCGCTGAGTCTGATGTCCTGCTTTCTTTAGATCTACACAGTACTCTTAGTGTGTGTCCTATCATTTTGCCTCTAAAGTAAATGGTATCTTCTATCACCCCCAAACTGTCTTATACCTGGAATCTTATGTTCTCCACCCAAAGGAGGAGTTCAAGAAATATCTGGTGAGTGCTATGGTCTGAATGTTTGTGTCCCCCCAAAATTCGTATGTTGAAATCCTAATCCCCAATGTGATGGTATTAGGAGTGGGGGGCTTTGGGAAGTGATTAGGTCATGAGCGCAGAGCTATATGAGGACAAAACGAGAAGGGAGCCTTTACCCGACCATACTGGCACCCTAATCTCAAACTTCCAGCCTCCAGAACTTTAAAAATAAATGTCTGTTGTTTATACGTTACGCTGTCTGTGGTATTTTGTTATAGCAGCCCGAATGGACTAAGACAATGAGTGACTGAGTGGATTATGTTTCCAAGTAATTCTTAACCTTGAAGGCTGGGACCGCATCTACCCTACAAGGCGAGGCACTGTTAGTCATAAATATTTTTTCCCCAGGAATGAGCCATTCGAAAGAGAGAGAAGAAAGTGGAACACGGCCAGAGCAAGAATTGAAAGTTTCACAGATCAGTGACAAGAAAACCATTAGGGGCCGTTGGAGTGGTAAGGAAGGAGGCTCAGCTCTCCAAAGGGACCGCTGGGCCAGAGGATGTGTGAAGGAACCTAATTATGGCATACATTAGTCAGAAATAGTGGTGTATTTAAAGCAGGAACTTAGAAGCCCAAGGAATGTCCTTGCTTTCAGTCTGTTCCCTCCTTTGTAAAATGAGATATGTGATGCTGCCTTGAGAAATACAGAATATGGCACAGCACCTTGCAGATGGTGCTATGATGTTGTGTAATTATACACTGTGCTTTCAAAAATAGAGTATTTAACTTCGCACAGGCAACTTCCTAAACGATGACAGAGACCTAGGAGTACAAAGCGTGGCAACGGATTGGAAAGAAAAAAGGTCATGAACTGCTAAGAAAGTTGGAAAAGAAATGCCAAGAAAGTTGACTATGTAAGTTGATAAATATTTTCTACAATTAGAATTTTTTTTAAAGATTTTGTTTACTTATGAGAGAGCGAGAGAGAGCACAAGCAGGGGGGAAGGGTAGAGGGAGAATTAAGTTTTAAGCTCAGAGTTATAGAAAATCGCCCATGACAATAATGGTGCCCCGACAATAATCCCCACTGAATATAGACGACCTTTGTTGTTATAAAGATAACATTCATTCATTGATCCATTCCCCCACTCACTGAGCATCTTCTATGGGCGAGGCATCCTAGAGATGCTGGGGACAGGGTAGTATGCCCAACAGCCACGGTCCTTTCTTCATGGCATGCACAATTTAGTGAGGAATCGGACTTTTAGCATCATCTCCTAGATGCACTCACAGTTAGACCAGGGCCTCACAGTCCTCTTCATTCAGGCCTCTACATTTATAAGGACTGTGAGGCCCAAAGGAATTAAAGTAATCACTCAAGGTCTTGGAGCTGCTATTAGAGGGGACAGAAATGAAGTGCTTCTGTCACTTCGGTAATCTACTGCACTGACAGAAATGGGAGACATTTCACTCACCCACTTTGTACACTAAAAATAGAGGACATAAACCTTTTTTTTTTTTTAACAAAAACAACAAAAATATCACATTACACCTGGTTGAGAGAAAGTACTCTAGAACAAAGAAAAAAAAATGAATAAAAACCAAGACCTCTGGAAAAGAACAAGGTAGGCAGACAAGAAAGAGGCAGCCAGATAGACCCCTTAGCATTTACTTTGTGACAAGTTGCTCTAGTATACGTTGTTTTAGTCCATCTTCCCAACCCAGTGAGAAAGGTACTTCTAGTACCCCCTTTTCATAGGATAGAAAACCCAGGCTCAAAAAGGTAAGGAATCTGGCACAGTCTCATACCTGTAAGTGGTCAAGAGCCCTACCTGAACAGTGCTTAGTGATTCTATCATATTGCCTCCTGAGAGAATCTGAGAGAAGAAGACTAAATGAAAAAGGCATTAAAAGAAATAGGGAAAGATGGAGAAGAAAAGACACCACCAGAGAGGAGAGTGGAAGAATACTTTCTGCCAGCTCTCAGGGTCCGTACCCTCATGTTTACTCTGCACTCTCCAGCTGGAAGCGCACCCGATAAACCTGCATCCATCCGACTGCCTTCCTGCCCCTAGGCCACCAGAAAGCCCAGGATCCCTCTTGCACTCCCACTGGCAACCGACATCTCTGGACTCCAGTAGCCTTTACTTCTTACCAGCCCTTGCCTTCTATTCCCCTAAAAGATCTCCCCTCCCTTCTATAATCCAGCTGACCAATATCTTCTGCTTATTAAGACAGCCATAGGAGTTTGAAGACCTGGTATCTTCCACAGCCAGTCACTGACTGGCCAGATCCCACATTATTGCCATGGATACCATCTCTCTCTCCGAATTCCCTGCCTCTCCTGAAAGTGCTTCTAGACAATTCCCTCTCAATGCCACCTGTGAGACAAGAACACTTTGAGTGAGCTGTCTGGACTCCTCCTGAACTTCAAGAACTCTGTTAAGGATCCATACACAAATATGTATGAGAGTCTCTGCTTGTTAGGGGTAGGAAAGACAAGGATGCCTGTCTGACCAGATTTAAGTCCGTATCTGTAGTCGTGTACCACAAAGTACAATATACTGCTTTGTAGACCACTATAACACCATTTTAAATCCAGACATTATGTTCACAGATCAATCAACTTAACTTTATAGTTGGTTTTCTTATTAGGGAACTCCTTGGGAGATTTTTCTGTCTGACACAAAAATCAGGCCTAAGGGACTCCTGGGTGGCTCAGTCGGTTAAGTGTCAGCTGTTGGCTCAGGGCACGTCCCAGGGTCCTGGGATCAAGCCCCGCATCTGGCTCCTTGCTCATGGGGAGCCTGCTTCTCCCTCTCCCTCTGTCTGCTGCTCCCCCTGCTTGTGCTCTCTCTCTCTGATAAATAAATAAATTAATTAATTAATTTAGAAAAGCAGGCCTGATCATAACCAATGCAATAAGTCAAGAAAAAAATAAACAAAAAGCAAATGGATTAGAAAGGAAGAAATATAACCGTCATTATTCAAAGATGGCCTGATTTGTTATGTAGAAGGTATACAAGTATCCCCAAAATATAGGAATCAATAAGCTAATTTACCAAGATCAATGGCTATAAGCCTAATATAAAAAAGAATCATTTCTGTATACATGTGAAATTTAAAAAAAATTAATTCACAATAGCAACATATGACATCAAATACCTAGGAACATATCTGATAAAAGACACGTAAGACGCTCAAACCAAGAACTACAAAACACAAGAAAATTAAAGAACTCTCAGACTCTCAATATATGGAAGGATATATCATATTCATGGGTTAGAAAGCTTAACATTATAGAGTTATCAATTCTGCCCAAATTTGGCTGGATGTAACCCCAAACTAAATAGCACTACACAGAAATGAGAATAAGGAAATTATAATTACATTGAACAACACGGAAATTTCACAAATATGCCGAGTAAAAGCCAGACACAAAAGAGTACATGCTGTGTGAATCCATTTACGTAACATTCAAAAGGACAGGAAATTAATATATGGTGTTTAAAGTCAGAATGGAGCTTACCCTGAGGGCAGTGCCTGTTCAGGGGGCACAAGGAATCTTCTTGTACTCTGATAAATTCTGGGTCTTGATCTAAATGCTTGTACAGTTTGCCAAGTTGTACCCTTAACAATTGCTATACATTGTATCAATTAAAAGTTTCTCTTTTTTTGTATTAAGTTTTTTATTTTAATTCTAGTATTGTTAACATACAGAGTTATTTTAGGAAAAATATGGAACGCTTCACGAATTTGTGTGTCATCCTTGTGCAGGAACCATGCTAATCTTCTCTATCGTTCCAATTTTAGTATATGTGCTGCCGAAGGGAGCACAAGTTTCTCGTTTTTAAAGCAAGCAGCCCAGTTAAACAGGATTACTGAGTTAATACTTATTAAGATTTCTCAAATTTTAGAAAATCTTTCTTCTGTGATGGTATAGAAACAGTCTTCCAAAGAACCCCAATTGTTTTGAAATAGAAAAAATAGACAAACTGGCCCATTCAAGAGAAATAATAATTCCCTCTGCTGACAAAATCTGTTTCCTGCCCACAAGTCCAGGCTTGTGGACTCTGTCCAAGGCAGCTACCCCATGCCAGTGCTATTACAGCACATACGATCAAAACAAAGGAAAACACTTTTGTTGAATGTTATGATGAACGACAGTGTGATTTAAAAGGAATTTTTTTTTTTTTTACTAAGACAAAACCCACCTCCTCTAATAAGGCTTTCCTGGGGTGTTCCCATAATCATCAAAGTTTCAATTTGCCACTGACTTTGTTGTGAATACATATAACATTTATGTAGCTGCTGAGTGTTAAAGAAATTGCTGATCAGTGACACTGCAGTCTGAGTGGGAGAAAGACTGAGCCCGTTGTTATTTCTTTCGCTTCACACACAGGCTTTGCCTACTTTCCCCCAGTGGTCGTTGCTCAGGTTGTTTTGGAGTTTTCCTCCCCGCTTCTTCAGTTTCAGTACCTTCATCTGGGGCCGACTCAACTTTCCTAAATCAGCTGTGTGGGCCTGCCCTCGGGGGAGGACCTTATTTGGTCACACTTGACAGCCACGATCTTCCTACTTTACATGGAAAATTGTGTCTTACGATGGAAGTTGACCAGAACACCAACACCTGCCTCCAAAAGGCATGTCCATGAGGCTTATGTGTTGGGTGGCCAGCTTATGTCTCTAGAGCCTCTCACAGCACTTCTGAATGTGGAATGTATGTAGTCATGGTAAGAGACTTCTTGAGATTCCAGAGTGATATTCCTACAGTGAAGGTCTATTCTTGAGCTTTACTATTATTCCCTTTGCCCCAGCTTTGGGCACTGTTCCTCTCTTAGGCCACTACCATCTCACCTCATTTCCCTCCAGAGTGAGGAAATATGTACTGTTTGTTCAAGAGTGGGGGGCGGGAGAGCCCAAGACATCTGCCCACACTGTTCTTTGGTTATGGTAGTGGGTAGAGCATGAGGAAAGAAGGCAGGGGGAAGAACCATCAAGCAGAGGGACATGTGAATGTAAACATGATGCAAAATAGAACCCAAGAAGCCACCCAGAAAGAGCAGGTGTGACCTCTTCTCTCCTCATGTACTCTTAACTTGTCAGAGTACCCCACTAGCAAAGACCAAAGGGCTTTCAGTCACCAGATGTAGTGTCCCTTGGGACTTGTGGTTTGAAGAGCACAACAAAGCCAACAGGCCTACTTTCCAACACACTGCTGCCTTTCCTTAGCTCTGGCCTTTTTTGGACAAGTTTTGAGACAAGGTGCAAACAGCCAGTTAGCAAGAGAAAAGAGGTAGACAGAATGAGGCTTATGTTTTAAGTTCTCCCATATCACCAGACGAGGTCAGAAATAGGTCTTTATTTTAGGGTTGAGTAGATTAAAAATTCATTTCAAGCATAAAATATATTCCTAATGTCTTAATATTCTTTGTAATTGCTCTGGCATTACTGGTGAATGACAAGAACAGGAGATAATACTCTGTTCTGGGAACCAAGAAGGTTCAAGGGAGATAAAGCAAGTGGATAGGTTCTGGCCCTTAAAAAGAGCATCTGGAAAAGGAGATGCCTTTTGGATTTCCAAACCAAATAAGAAACATGCTCAAACCCACTTGAACAGTTAACATTAATTCTGCCTGGCAACAGTTTCCAAAAATAAAAACCTGAAGTGTTATCAAATGTAGTTAGGGGGCACAAGTTCTAAAAGCAGAATTGGAGGAGGTATGGGAGAATGTGCCGTTTTCTTTAATATCTGACACAGCCAACCTTGTGAAGCATAAATTTAAAAATTGAATATAGTGAAAAATCATCCATAAATAGCAAAATGAACTATTTAGTAAGCTCTGCTAAAAAAATTTGAATGCTTCCCTCAAAAGCCCTCTCCTCAAACATGCAAAAACTATCTCCGACCCAAATATCTAAATCTGACTCACTCTGTTCTTTTACACTAGTATTTTAAGGTCAATGCAATAACATGGATATAAGAGTAAGGGAATCAGCAACATAGGACATTTCTGGGCCTAAGGCCAGCATTTTTGTGTGTTCTTTGCATTTCTGAGTATCCTTTAAAAGTGTACCCCCCAGGGGGACTTTGGCGGCTCAGTTGGTTGAGGATCCAAGTCTTGTTTTCGGCTCAGGTCCTGATCTCTCGTGAGATCGAGCCCCGCGTTGGTTTCCACGCTTAGCATGGAGTCTGCTTCAGATTCTCTCTCCCTCTCCCTCCACCCTTCCCCCTACTTATGCACACACACGTGTTCTCTTTCTTTCAAATAAATAAAATCTTAAAAAAAAATGCACCCCTCCAAAACAACTGTCTAGGACCCTTCAAAAAAAGGTCAGTGTTATGGGGAAAAAAAAGGACAGAGTGTTGTAAAGAAGATAAAAGACAACAAGAAATGCAATATGGGATTCTTAATTGAGTCCTAGATCAAAATAATATTAATATCAGCTATAAAATACATTTGGGGGACAACTGGGGAATTCTGAATATTACCGTATAAAAGTTAATTTTCCTAGGCTACGTAGAATAGCCTTAATCTTTGGAGATGCACACCTTAAAGTATTTGGGGGTGAAATATCATGTCTGCAACTTGCTTTTGAATGGTTCAGACAGAAAAAAATAATCTATACACAGAGAAATGAAGCAAATGTAGGAATACGTTTTAAAAATCAATCAACAGGGTGCCTGGGTGGCTCAGTCAGTTAAGCGACTGCCTTAGGCTCAGGTCATGATCCTGGAGTCCCAGGATCGAGTCCCGCATCGGGCTCCCTGCTCAGCAGGGAGTCTGCTTCTCCCTCTGACCCTTCCCCCTTTCATGTGCTTTCTCTCTCTCTCTCTCTCTCTCATTCTCTCTCTTTCAAATAAATAAATAAATAAATAAATAAAATAAAATAAAATAAAAATCAATCAACAAGGGGGTGCCTGGGTGGGTTAGTCGATTGAGTGTCCGACTCTTGATTTTGGCTCAGGTCATGATCTCAGGGTCAGGAGATCAAGCCCCACGTTGGGCTCCGTGCTCAGTGGGGAGTCTGTTTGGGATTCTCTCTTTCCGTTGGCCTCTGCCCCTCCCCACCGTGTGCTCTCTAATAAAGAAATCCTTAAAAAAAATAAAAACAAATCAATAAAACATCATAGTCCATCTCCTCTGAGATACTTGGAGATTAAAAAAAAGCCTTTATCTTATGGTTGACTAACAGGTCAAAAGTGGATGTGCTAAGAACTTTAAAACCTGGCCCATTACCAAACTGGAAGGATACCACCCTGTTTATCCTTTACCATGTGTGTGGATAATACAGCCCCAGGAACTAAAATTACACAAAGGCAAATGTTGGTCACATTCTAACTTCTAAAGCCTGTGGTTCTCAAATACTTTTTTGGCCCTGGTCCACTTACAAAGGAGAAAGGAACACCCAAGAGAGGGCAAAATGAAAATCGCCACTGCTATCAACAGGAGTATGGCCCATGGCCACCTTTACCATTGCCTGGGTAAAAAGACAGTAATTACACAAGTACAAAATATCAACAAAAGTGAAACCTATCAGTAATTCCACATACATATCAATACACACATAACAGAAACTAAAACATATGCCCAACTCAAGACCACAAAGCATTCTTGGAAAAAGATGGGGCATGACTACCCCTTGTAAATATATGTGCACAACAGGTTTAGAACATTACCAGAACAGCTGGACAACTCCTTAGATTTTATCCCCAGAGTCCTCAAGAGGACACAATGTAGTCATCACCAATCTGTGAAGGTTGGCAAAATAAAAAAGAATTAAAGTCCTCTTCCTTGAGGTTCTCCTTTGTTTTCTTCCTCTCTAAGCAGCTGGTTTGGCTCCTTCTGTCCATAAAGGCTGAGCAGAGCCAGGAGAAGCAGCTTGAAATGGGTGGCCTTGGCTTTTGGTGCTCTGAGCCTTAGGGAAAAAAGGCACAAGACTTTCTGAAGGCCTCGACTGGACCAACCTAGCTTACCTGGCTAGATCAGAATGGGATGCGGACTAAAGCCCTAAATTGTGTTTTAAAAAGTATGCTGGCTTGGAGAATCCCCTGTGCATTTATGTTTTGGGAATCAAGGATTCCCAGAACACAGCAAGCAGCAGGACTCTGGTGTGGAATCAAGGCTCTCTACACAACTCATGGGAGATATGACAAACAATCTGGTGCAGACAACACCTAGGTGAACATACACTATTTCAGGGCAGACTCTTTCTGCAATCTCTGCAAGAATAGTTTCATTTGTCCTGGGCAAAGTCCTACATGAAGAAAGCAAGGCTTCCTCCCTGGGATAGGATCTGGTATCAGTGGGTACAAGGGAAGTTCTCTTTAGGATTGGCACAGCAGCAATATTTAGGATTTTAGATTGGTGATTAATCATGGTGGTGGCGGTGGGGTTATGGTGTTGATTACTCCAGGTTATTTTTTCCTACTTGTCCTGTTGCTAGTCAGGGACGAGAGGACTGAGTATCATCACCCTGGTGGTATATTTCCGGGCCCCAGGGTACAGAATCAACCATGAGGTAGCATAATTCATCAATTAACAATTCTAGAAGCCCTTTCTATACGGCCAATATTATCTTCTGTATGATAAATATCACAAGAGCCAAATTAGGAAATGATAAAGCTAGTTCCCAGAACATCTGGCTTCAGGAATCAGATTTCTCCTATACAGTGGGAAAAACCTACATTCAGCAAAAGAGAGGCTTCAGGAATTAGTGTGTGGACAAAACAAAAACAAAAACAAAAACAAGAAAACCCCCAAAAACCCCCACTCTATTTTTCATGATTTAGAGCTAGAAACTTGGGGTAATATAATTAAGCTCAAAAAAAAAAAAAAAAAAAGGACTTTGACCTTGCTATCACGACATGGACTATGGGAAAAGGCAGATCCAACAAATAGGGTTGGGGTTACACTGGTATTCAGAAAGGATCAATCCAAAAGAGAGATTCAAGTCATCTGACCCTACATGAACATGGTTGGGGAATACCAGAGTGAAAGAATACCCAGTGAAACCAGAGCAGGTCTTGCTCAAGGAAAAGAAGTGAGGGAAGAAGATAGCTTTTTTCGCCCGTAAGATAGATGAGGTTATACCAAGTATTTCGAAATTAAGAGCTGGCAACTTTTTTGGGATGCAAGCCCAGGGATTCACATTGGTGAGCTCCTATTAAACATGAGAGGCACTTACTTGAAAGATGGTGTGGAGACTACATCTCCAGAGAGACCACTCTCAATTCACAAAGGGGGCGGTAGAAAAACAGGGTTAGCAGGGACATCAGAAGATTACTTCAGACTTCTGAAAATGGCAACCCAGAGGCCTTGAATACAAGAGTTAGAAATTAAAGGGAAGAAAAGGAGCTTAGAAAAGCACTGGCCCAACTTTGAAAATGTATAAATAGCATTAGTGGAAAGTGGTATCTGAAATATCTCTAAGTGGCTACCTGCAAAGGCAGGAGAATTCCTCCTAGGATATAGGAATGAGAATTATTGATAGAATTTCTCCCACCTGGGTTTTAAATTAGACAATGGAGTTGATACAGGGAAGCAGTTAAAACCATGAAGCCATGCTCTGTAAGCCTCTCCATCTTCTGTTTACCTGGGATAGCCTTAAATCTCTGCTATGTATTGGGGCTGACAGCAACATGGGTCTAGGCTGGGCCATAGATACATACTGAGCTCGCAGAACATTGCTTTCTCTGGGGAAATGCTGGCTGTTTATAGGGTTGCCGTTGGATCAACGACAAGAGGCTGCAGCGCTCACCCTGGCTCTGGAAAGTAAAGTGTTTCTAAATTTTGTCTTGTATAGGGCCGGTGTTATGGCATTTTATGTCCTTACTGCTCCCTGGAATGTGGGCTATATGACAGGACATAGATTCAACAACAGAGAAATCCAGCTTCAAAGATGCCAAAGCACATCTGCAGTTCCAGCCCAAGGGGCCCCCGGGTGGAAGCTTCTGTTAGAACCCCCAACAAAGCCCTTCTGGCAAGGGTAAAAGCAGGAAAAGATAAAAACCGGTGGTTTTATACTTACAAAGGGATTTACATTTCTCTGTGATTGACCTGACAAGGGGTCATACTTTACAGGAAAGGGCTTTATCGGGGGTATTCTTATACTGCTGGGATCATATTATTTGAACTATAATGTTTGTATCATCTAGTGACTTCACATAATAGGGAGGGGAATGGGATGATTTGGAGGTTTGCCTCTGCTAGGCTCAGCGCCATGATTACAACATCCCACAAAAAATTTCCTCCCCCCGCCCAAGTCTCTTCCAGCAATGGCAGCAGCTGGCCGGCAGAACCCGCACACGGTATCCCAGAATCAAATCACCAGCTGGAATACTCTTGGTCAAAAGATGAAAAACTCAATTTTGCCCATGAAAATCAGTTTGGGAGGTCACTGTGTAATGCACAACTGCAACCCAAAAGGTGGGATAGTACCAGGCAAGCTGACCACTCAGAATATGGGGGGGCACCCCCACCTCCGGCGGGGCTCAAGGCTTTCCCTATTTCCCCTCCAGAGGGGAGAAAATGTGATCCAAGCCAAGGATGACATCCAGGTTCGAAAGGAGAGACAGTTGGGGGGTGGGGAGAGCTTTCACTGGGAAGAGCCAAAGTGGTCCTCATGGCTATTTGCCTCTTCTGTTGCAAGGGACTGGAAGCTGCCCCCCACCTTCAAAGGCAGAGTGGGCTCTGGGAAGAGCTCAGGGTAATAACGGCCTGTTGTAGGCCTTAGAAGCAAGAGTCCTCACAGGCTGACCTATGGTCCAGTGGCAAGTTTGCCAGGGTAAAAAAGTTGGCTGGTCATGTCTTTCCTTGGTCATCAAGAAAGAGGACCAGTTGCTAAATAGAATTTGGGATACTGACCTTGCCTTTTCTTTAAACTTTATCAGCTAACAATAATGACACAGGTGATTTTTGAAGGTTTCTATTCCAAGTCTGGCTAAAATAGAAGGAAAGAGAGTCTTTGTATGGATCCTCCTTAAAAGAAGTGGTCATGTTAGTAAGAGGGATCCACTTTGGACATAGGTACTGAATGAGGGATGTCCTGACTCACAGATGGGCAAGTGTCTATCCCAGAACAGCTCCTTCTTGTTCTCGGTACAAAATCGCAAATCTTTCAAGTAGTCATTTCCAAGTAGAAAACCGCTGTTAATCAAATCAGGAAGATAATTTAATGCCAAAGGTAGCAGAGAGGTTGTTTTTTTTTTTTTCCTTCTGACCCAGATGAACTAGTTTCAGATTTACCTCAAGTTCACACTCTCCACACCTCAGTATTATTTTTGAAACGGCTTGGATCTGTGCAGTTTCTTTTCTCCAAAGGACTCATTTATTCTAACAACTTAGGATTATTACTTTAGAATTTGAAAATGGAAACCCAGAAGCCTTGAATAGAAGAGCTAGAAATTAAAGAGAGGACAAGCAGGGCGCCTGGGTGGCTCAGCCTGCGTCTGCCTTCAGCTCAGGTTATGATCCCAGGATCCTGGGATCGAGTCCCGCATCAGGCTCCCTGCTCGGTGGAGAGCCTGCTTCTCCCTCTGCCTCTCCCTCTGCCTCTCCCTCTGCTTGTGTTCCCTCTCTCGCTCTTGCTCTGTCCAATAAATAAATAAAATCTTAAAAAAAAAAGAGAGAGGGTAAGCTTCGAAAAGAACTGGCCCCACCCTGACTGAGGTAGGGCTTGTGTATTAACTAAGATGGGGCTCTTCCACAAAAAGGTTTCGTACAGAACGCATATATCTAATTGCATCAATGTGTCACATCCCCAAATTTGTGGGCGATTGGAGAAACCAGAGCGTGTGACAGTCAAGGAAAAGGCTTGTGCGAGTGTACAGAGCTGACTCAGAGGAGAGTCAAGATAAAAATAAGTGATTCCTCTGGCTTTGAATGAACATCCCATTTTGACTACCACTGGGTGGGGCTTTTTAGACCACAGCCTGGAGAGCTGGTTTCCACCTGGGGCGATTGGTTACTTTCAAGCTTAAAGAGACCAGTAGGATGAAAGGGTGACTTACTGGCCTGCTTACCCCAAAAGGAAAATCTGAGCATTATTCATCCTAATTCCTCTCCTGGGGGAGCTGCTCAAAGAATTTCAATATTCAACTTTCACCAATGTGATAGACAACTATTTGTTTGATTTTCACTCGTGAGAAACAGGTCTGAAGAGAGCCTCTGTGGTAGAGATGACAGGATGGTTTCCTCTCCTGTGGGCCTTACGTCAACCACAGATTTTACCATGAAGGGCTGCTCACAGGGGGGGCCCACACCGTCAAGAAAAGGGGAAACAGGGCATTTTTCCTAAATGGGAAAAAAAGCCCGCAAAGCTACACCTTCTGTAGCATCCTTCCTATAATTTATTCCCAATTTACATGATTCTCATCTGAACTAGCATTAAAGAAAAGTGTTAAAGATACTTGAAACAGGACTTAAGCATGGTGGAAATTTTATCTTTGACTTCAAACTTAAAAATCTGACAGGAGAAAATCCAAACTCTAGAGAAATTAGGGAAATCAGGTTCTCTGAGAACCATTCCTCTATTTATGGCCCTCCTTCTCCTAAAAGCAGAAACTCGGCAAATGTGTCAAGGGTGTCTACACCGTGACTCGACTCTAGCACATGCAGTCTTACTGGGAAACAGACCATTAGCTGCACGAAGTCTAAACGCAGCCTAGGAAGACTTGTCTTGTGAATGTGCTTAAAGGAGGAATCAGAAAATGAGAATTAGCCCTAACTAGTTTTTTTTCCTATTTATCTCTAAGGTCATCCCAAGGACTCTGAGAACTCTGGTTTTGAGATCCTCAGCTTCTGAGCAGTTAGAAGCTGATGTTGGGGGCTGTTGAAAGATGGGGTGGGAAGGGAACCTGACAGAGAATGTGGTATGCAGAATACATTCGCCAAGGACTGGCTGCGGCAGAAAGAAACAGAACACAGGGCTTCTCTGCTTTGGGAGAGATTGTTTCCTGTTTTAACAAGAATGTAAATTGGGAAGCAGGGACGAAGTTTAATATTTGTCAAAATAGAGATGACATTAAGGCCCTCTGCAGCTGTCTCCTTACTCCTCAAGAAAGAGTCCATGGAGAGGGAAAGGAAAGAAAAGGGAGTTGAGGGGCAGAAATCTTCTGACCTGAGGAACCCTTCGGCACAGGGAAGCTATTCCTACTAAGTTATTCCCCATTAAGATTCTGATCAGGACAACTGGGGTAGGCATTCCAGGATCTGGTCGGTCTTGTGGGCGGGGCAGCCGCGTAGAAGACACGTCCCCTTCTTCCACTCTACCTTTTCTACGGGTAAAGTACCAAGGACCCTCATTAAGTGCCCTTTCAGGCAGTCACAAAGCCTTTCCAGGCACTCGGCTGAAAAGTGTTTCTGGAAGCTGAAGTCTTCCTCAGCCCCTCTAGAAAAGCACAAATATCAGCATCCTCTTACACAGCTGATATCTAGGGTTACGTCCTGGGAGGTTTCAAACTCTCTCACAAAAGGACGATCTGCCCAGGCCTGTTCTTTTTTTTAATAGGGAAAGGAAGCCATTCTTGCAGTCTCAATTTATAACAAAGGAAATATTTCAGAAAAACAGCAACAAACCTTGTAGCGAGACGCAAATGCCAACAGCCTCATTTCAGGTGTGAGGATGAGGAGCAGGAACTCAGAAGAGCTCCTTAAAGCTCTTGAGGAAGCTGCCCTGAATCTGTATTAAGTTTTGTTTTGCTTTTTAACTGATTGCCCTTTTCATGCTTATCCCATGGCCCTGGGCTAGCGCACATAGCCCTTTGGGGTGTGTCTGTGAGCTGTTGGCCAAGATGGTGGAGGATGTTTCGAGTGGGTACTGAGGCAAGCGTACCCCTAGAACCTGGCCTCATCTGGGGTGAGGAGGCCGCTCTGGTTTGGGGGTTGCTCAGAGGCTGGTGGTACTTTGTGGTACTTCCTGGGATGCTCGTGGGGAGGCAAGGCATTTGACGAGTGCCCAGGCGGAAGGGTCACAGCAAGAGCGAGGCTCCCCTGGAGCTGAGTAACAGTCTGAGAAGTATCATTTTAAAATGACATGGATCTGACCACAGTGGGGAATTAAACAGGACAGAGAAGGCCAAGGAGTAGGGAAATTACAGCTTTCTCATTGCCGAGTCAAAATGCACGCCTAACCAAGAGATCTCTGCGCTGCCGCAGACACCGATCCTCGGGCCTGGAGTCCGGGCTGGAGCTGACAGCAGATCAGGCAGGAATCTTCAGTGGGAGCTAAAGCCACCACCCCATGGCAAGCGGCAGATAAAAGGGTAATATCCTCAGATCAAGTCTCAACACCTCTCTCTCCAGGGAAGCTAAACCACCCTCTTCTATTAGCAGCCCCTTTGGACAGCTCCAGTGTAAAACGGGACAAAAAAGGGGGGGGCGGCCTCATTGGTCAGTAGCAGCCCTACCCCAGAAGCCCAGACCATCCGCCTGGCAGTTGCAGGGTTAAAGCCAGCACTTAAAAGAAAACTGGAACCCCATTAAGCCCAGGCTCATTAAGCCCAGGCTCGGAGAACAGGGAGCAGCAGGGAAGCCAAAGGAAACTAATTTTGGAGGTTCTCCAAGCTGCCAATCACAAGCGTATTTCTAACAGTCCCAGTGTTGTTTGAGTTGGTTGTTTTTCCACAGGCTGCACAATAGGGTCTGGTTATTCATTGAAAAAGTCTGCAAGGGAGCCCCGCCCTCCATTCACAACCAATTTGGAATGCTCCATTCAGGCAGGAGGGGGACTCAGCAGCTCAGCTCACTGGGGCAGACAGAGCAGAGCCCAGCTGTCGCCACAGGGACGCTAGCTCGCCCAGTGTGCTGTGTTTATGTAAGAAATTCAGACACTGCAGGCGCCTGCCTGCTCTGCACCCTCGCAAAGATTCAGATGGCCAAGACCCTGGCTGAAATCTGCAAGGATGTGCAAGTCAGCTCCAAGTAAGGTCGGCAAGTGCCCTCTGGCAAAAGGGGGAAAGGCAAAAGAAAACTATCTAGTGCTGCCCTGTTCAGAATCTGACTGTAGCTACCAGCTGAGAGAAAAAGACTTCACTGTATTTCTCCTGCCCCCAGGCAAGCTGGTTTGCCTTAGAGGACAGCTCTCTATGGAAGTCAGCCTTTCCAGACTCCTTGCTTTTCCATTCACTGCCAATAGCTACATGGGGAGCCACCTGGCATCCTCCCCAAGGGAGAGGGTCTCTGGAGACACTACTAGATTCTCTGGCTGCAGAGGGGGGAGGGTGCCAGCTACCTATTATGAACAGCTTCACAGTTCCTTTACCGCTTCACATCCGGCTTGAAAGGTTTATAATCCTCCCTAACTACACACACACCCCCCCCCGCCCCCCCGCCCCATGCCCATGAGACATCAAAAGGGAAGAGCATGGGTATCTTGGGGTTGGCGAGTGAAATCTACTCCAAGGACAACGCAAAGTACAAGGCTAAAAACTGGTTTGGTTTCTTAGAGATTTTTTTCAAATCTTCGATAATTACCCTGAAGAAGATCTGATGAAGCCAGTCTGACAGCCAGAGTTTATTCCAAGAAAAGCATACTACTTTGTGAAAATCAAATCCAGGAGATAAATTAGCTCTTGGGTTGGTTCCTTTTTTTCATAACATATTTGGCTATTTTCAAATATCTTCTGTTTACCTCTTCTCATGGCCTGCCCGCCCCCCCCCCGGCCCCCCCAAGCTAGTGAACTCAGAGGGCAACACGGGAAGAATTTCTCTATAGTTTTTCTGATCACAGAATCTCCATTCAATGTCTTGGCTGCTCTGCAGACCAGTGGCAAACTGCTGGCCTCTTGATATCTAGATCTTATCCTGCTCCCTGGAGTCTTTGTGCCCTGTGCTGCAACTTTCTACCAATGCTTCCTCATTCTGGGCAGGGGACACCCTTTATTTGCTTTGTGGGGGCTCTTCTCCCTGAGAAGAGCTGCTACTCCCTTGCCAAGCCTAAAGGAGTACTTACATTGTGGTTACAGACACACACACACACACACACACACACACACACTCTCTCTCTCTCTCTCTCTCTCTCATAGGCGTGCCTACCCGCATATACACTAGGGACCTAGTATTTGGCCTCTCCTCTAAGCTGAGCCTCTTAGAGGGCTGGGACAATGATAGAAACTGACGACCAAAGCCTCTGTTAAATGAGCTTGATGAGTTCACAAAATGAATTTTTAAAAAAGCAACCTAATCCGGTATTGGCATCAGTATGCCTGGCGCTTGTCCAAGAGCTGGGAGCTGCAACATGACAAGACTCCGAGCTCCTTGGATTCCGAGTGGAGAAGCACTGTGTGCCAGGGCACAGATGGGGCCCAAGCTGCCTCAAGGGCAGCCGTGCGCCTGAGAGGGGGCTGTCAGCCTCTGAGGCTGGATCTACTCTACCACCACTAAAACTCGAGTAACATGTGGAGGGTACGGTCTCTTGGTAGAGAAGCACACACCCCACCCAAGCCCACCACCACGAACATTTTTTCTGAGACTGAAATTAAAACAATTATACTCCTAGATGGTAGAAATGGCAGATAATACAAATCCCCAGCTTTATCGTGCTACCCATGTCTTAATCTTATAAAAGGATGCTGAAATGGGATAGATGGTGAGTTCTTGAATGATACCAGGATTTTGTTAGCGCTGGAATCCACATAAGTGGTGTCCTGGGCAGACACACATGTAATTCCCTGTCCCAAGTTCTTGCCAAACACAAAGGACTGGAAAGGTTACTGGGTTTTATTAGAGCAGAAAGACATCAAAGAGGAAGAGAAAAAGTCATTGTTTGTAATAAGCCTAACTGAATTAATGTTAGAGAAAATAGATTTTGTGGGAACACTTGGCTCTCTTAGATAAACGGGGACTCTAGGTCTTAGATCCCTAAGAGTCCTGGTCTAAGGATCTTGGAGGCTATCAAAACAGGAAGGATTTCAAGTCACTTAGCACCTCTCAGTGGTAAGGTAGTGGGCTAGCTAACAAAGACTTTGAAAGATACACTGTAGCCTGGAGTCAAATGACCTCTCCCCTCCACATCTCCCCCCCACCCCCCGCCCTGCCCCACAGCACTGCTCTGTCTTTTCCTACTTTCAAGAACCTCTGGCTCTCAAAACGGACAAACTGATAACCTTGACTCCCTCACATCTCTCGTTTTCCAAGTGCCTACTATTACTTTCTTACCAAACAAAAGACTTTGGGACAACCCTTTCAAATAGAAATGGCCCAAGACCACAAAGCAAGTAAACTGAAGAGTTTTTGCTCCAAACTGGGCCCCAAATGATGTGCCCTCTCCAAAAGGAAGACTCTGCCTCTACTCTATCAACTTCATATGTAGTTAAAAAAAAAAAAAGTCCAGCTGAATAATCTCCTATAAAAACAGGATTAAGATCAATGTGTTTTAGGCTCAAGGGCTGCCATAACAGTTAATTCTATTTCCCGACCCACCTATTACAATGTATTTATGAAAAGTCGATTTTATCAGTTAATTAGCCAATCCTTAGGAAATTACTAGTACTTCCTTCAATCGGTCCATTCTTTTTGAAACACAGATCTAAAAAAGAACACTTCAAGGGGAATATAAGGTCATTTGGATTTTCAAACAGTTCTCTAAATTATATTTGCTATGGAGGCCACGGTTTTTAAAATAAGATTTTTATCATGACTTTTCCCCAGTGTAAAATATTTTTGTTATTCAAGATGCTGACAGGTGAACATTCACAATATCACAATTGAAACAAATGAGTGTGATTAAAAGAAAATTAGAACTGAAATCTGCATTAAAAAGTACTATTTTTATATGCTAAAATCTAGTAATACCCTTAAGTGCCAAGTTAGTCCAGAAAAATTAATGTAAGCTCCTCTTCCCCAAACCTAAGCACTTTGAGTTCCAATTTTATCCATGGTTTTGATTTATAGTTAATTCTGTGAAAATGTATAGTAAAAATGTATACACATCTAATCACTGACCCAGATTTCCACATACACACACTTATTTATATTATACAAGATATATACATACACACAGTTTTATCTGTATGTACACCAGTATGTCTTATAGGAAAGATGTCAGTTTTATAGTTTTTGTTTTATAGGTTTCTTCCAAACCCTAGATGGAAAAACTCAAAGCACCAAGATAGTTAATAAGTTTTTCAGGATCATGGAATGAAAAGAACTGAGGTGACAAACTGGGTGGCCAACAGTCTCCCTAAGTCTTTCCTGAGGGTTGGCTCTCTCATGATTTTTGAAATCATGAGAGAGCCTGGACCACACCTGCATGTGCCAGGACCCTCCGGCTCTGCAGCTCTGTGAGAGCTTCTTTAAGAATAATATTTTGTAATTTCTTTTTCTCATTTCACCTAACCCCTCCCATTTGCCCCAAACCACCAGTCAGTCTCTCCAGTTATCTGGACCTTATATTATCCCCTCTGTAAAACGAAGGGGTTGGGAAGACTATCTCTACAAGGTACCTGCAGCCCAGTCTGGGATCTTCAAGGTTACTTCTCAGGACCAGGGGACAATGGGGGGCACTGGCAGAACCCCTCTTGTCTACAGGTTGCACTTTTTGTTGCCTTGAATTGACCTTTAAGAATTTCCAGATGGGGGGATACTTTACTAATGTCTGTATTTGTGAGGTAAGGTGAAGTCTATATAACTAGAAGTAAGTTGAACATTTCTGTAAGACTTAGAAGAACAATGGTTTAATTTATTCAAATCACATTTATGGATAGATGCCTATGGTTAGGAACCCAAATCTGGAAAACTTACAAAATATAATCTCTTTAGAAGCTGAGCTCATAGCACTTACTGAAAAAAGTAAGCCATAATCTTCAAAACTGACATTCTAAAATAAAAATCACCACATTACTTAGTATTTCTTTTTCTCTCATACACACACACACATACACACTCTCTCTCTGCCTCTGCACCCCCCTCACACACACACACACACACACACATACACAGCCCCCCCACATATAGAAAATTAATCAAATCATCATTAAAAGGACAGATTATAATCAGTGCGGCAGGCCACAGAAGAATATTTGTTACAAATGCTTTTGCTACTACAGGGAAAAGGTTTGCTTTACTGGGCAAGCGCAAGTTTGGTTTACAGTTCATTGATTGGCTGACTCAAATCAACTCATAAGGTTTTATTAAATTTGAATGAGTTTCTCCCCCTCCCCTGGGATAAGCATGGGCTCTTCCAGAAGGTGACTGCAGTGAAAGCTGATCCTCAATCCAAGGCTGTGAGATGTGTTCAAAGAGAAGTCTGCCCAGCCCCGGACTCTGCCAGCTTCCATGCATCTACACTGTCAGTCACAACTGCAGTAAAACCAGTCACACGTAACAGTAAGGATGAACGGCTCAAGAACATACCACTGCATCCTTGTACTCTTACTTAACCTCTAAGGCAAGCTGATCTATTTGAAGCCCTCCTTCTTAAAGCTCCATCTCCCGAAATAAGAGTCAGAGAAGGGGAAAGAATTATTAAAACACTTTTGAGGCTACTCAACCATCTGTTTTATCCTTAAAGGACAGAAAAGCTCAACCTTAAGAAGTTAAAGCAAAAAGCAAACAAAGTAAAAAACACATCACACTTCGTGAGCAGAAATATCTCTGAAAAGCATCTCCATTTTAGGTAGGTATGGCAATTTAATTAAAGAATTTAGCACATTCTATTGGCTGAGTGGGAATTATTTCTAAGGAGCCAAAACACATTTATTGATTCCTTCACTTTAGCCTATTCCTGCAGAGAAACATCTCTCCAAATATAAATCTTGTTTACTGACATCTTTATCTAAAGAGCATACCTTTGCTTCAGCACATGAAATCAATCTGAATGCAGTCATCTCAACTCCCTTTTAACTCTTTGGGTTACAGAGAAACAAACAAAAGTGTCATAAAAGCATTTCAAAGAACTTCTGCCAAGAAAGCCACCTCCCAAACAGACTGCAGTTTTTGCTGCTCTGAGTAGGAAATGGAAAGGCTGGGCCAAATTGTCAACACAGAACAAAGTAGGATTACAAATCCCATCTTTTATCTTGCCACACACACACACACACACACACACACACACACTTGCACACACACAATATTTGGGTTATCTTTATTTAGCCTTTTAGTGGCAAGCTTCCCAATCACTTGAAAGCAATCAAAGGGCAATAATTAACATACGTTTACTTTCCTATAGAAAAACTATGGCAAGCTGTGACACCGCTAAGGTTAACTATGCATTTGTGGATTACGGTTTATTCCCTTTTAAAGTTTCATGGCATTGTGCCTTGAATAGGAGGTATATCATTAAAGAATGTTTAGCTGGTACCTCTAGGCTTTCATCTAATGACTTAGAACAGTCAGCTTTTACTTAAATACAAAGATACCCTCTCTCTCCTGTGGCATTTACACACATAAACACACACACACATACACGCACACAAGATAAAACAAAGCGGGAAGAATTTGTTGGTGCAAAATGAGAAATCGAATCCTTGCCTGGCTCAGGTGCTTGCTATTATAAACTATGACTAAGAGACATGAATTTCTCTATGATGCAACTCTCAAGAGAGGCAGCATTTTCTCCAGGCCTCTCTTAAACCAGCTCACTCGCCAGTGACTAATGCTCTCTAGAGCTGCCCTGTGCTGCTCACATTTCATCAGCCAGCTTTGTCCTTGAGAGCTCTGCCTGGACCATAAAAGCTCCCAAACCTGTTGAGGACAGCCCAGAAAGATCAGTGAAAAGCTAACCATGCCCTTGCCAGCACCGAGAGCCATCTTTTGAGCTTCCCACTGCATTTATTAACTCAATGAGATAGGTGCACTCAATGACCATTTGAAGAGTAAGGTTTTACTCCTCTCTGAAAGATAAAGTCCTGAACAACTACATGAAAAATAAGAGTAAATCAGGTCACACTGTGACCACCCTGTGTCAACTTAGAAGTAGAAACAAAATTGACAACATGTTGGGTGAAGCCACAATTAACTGGAATCTTCCATTAACTATTTTCTGCACCTTTAAAAGAGAAAAAAATGTCAGACTCATGATCTGCATCAAGGACTTAATTTATAAAACAAACAAAAAAAACACCGTAAAATAACGTCTGGTTAATGGATGTTAAGTCCAACATCTTATATATATAATGTCAGTTGATTTATAATTTTGAGCTTAAAGCCTTGCAACATTCTTAGGCAAAAAGAAATTTAGGATGAAATTATGTTCAGTAAATCTTATCTGCAATAGAGTAAAAGCATTTTAGAAATAACTCCAATAAGGAATGAAATAAAAGTTCTGAGGGTTAACTTTGAATTATTTAAAGAAACTAAATGCATTCCACTGTCCAAATATGCTGGCAATGGCTGAAAAAAAAGTCTTCCAAACATGGATGTTCCAAGACCAAACGTTTTCAGAACAAACGTGCCACCACCAGAAAGGTACTTACAGTTATCAGACTGGAAATCTGGGACAAACTGTTCATCATCAGGAACTTGTGCTGGAAAAGAGATTTTTATTTTAGACATTTAAGTTTTATTAAAAAACGCAGTTAAATGTTTTATATGGAAAATCGGACAGCCAAGAAACTTGCCTTCAGCTAACCAAGCCTCTTGAAGTTGACTGAGATCCTGAAACAACTCTGGAATTGAAAACAGAAGACACCAGAATGAGAACTCCTGTGGTAGGGAGAACACGGAAGATGAGTCTACATGCGGCTCTCCCAGGGGGCCATTTGAAGAAGCCACAGACCAAAGGGAAAGCTTACTACCTTCAGAATCATGGGCCAGATCTGTGTCCAAAAACTTCCTCTTTCTGTCAATCACAGGCCGC
This sequence comes from Eumetopias jubatus, assembly GCF_037043125.1. NCBI lineage: Eukaryota > Metazoa > Chordata > Mammalia > Carnivora > Otariidae > Eumetopias > Eumetopias jubatus. The sequence goes on along the minus strand of NW_028274807.1, from coordinate 79,841,579 downwards.
CCTCTACATTCCTCTGAGCGAGATTTCTGAAAGAGGCCAAAAGACAGTGAAGGCTCCAGGGTAATAAAGGGGTCAAAGGGGGTTGTGCCACTAAACCAGTGAGAAGACTCATATTCGAAGAGGGAGAACAAAACAAACCAAAGCCACATACACTTACCCCTGGGACCATAAAAGGGACTTGCTGATCATAAAACCCATCCATGGTGCTTCCAATGCCTTGAATATCACTTTGAAAGGTTTCAGCATTGAGTAATTTCTGGGGGGAAAGGGGTCCTCCTGTAATAGGAATTTGGGAGATTTTTAACTGAGAGGGAGCAAAGAAGAGAAATGAAGTAATTTTTACTGCTCTTTCTTTAGGGCCTGTGCAAAATCACTACCTTTCTCTGAGGTACTTAAAGCCCACTCAGTGTGTAAGCTTTACAGACTAAAGGTGTGCTTGATTAAGGGCATCAAAAGTTCATAGTGTACTTAGTGTCAAATCCATTTACCTAGCCCTCCTACCCTCTCTCTCTAATCATAAGTTTGCTACTATCTGTTCCCTATAAAAACCAAAACCAAAACCCCTTATTTTCATTATAAAAGGGTGATTTCAAGATTCTCTCCAATAGAAGGTTCTCCAGGGCATTTGTAATGTTAGGTCTTTTTTTTTTTTAAGAGATAATTTAATTTTTGACAGTACAGTGACAGGAAGTAGAGAAAATGGGTTTAAGCATTCCAAATTATTGGCAATTAAGAATTTGACATACATAGTGTTTCTAAAAGTAGTTTGTAGGTCAGTGGTAAGACACCATATATAGTTCCAGGAATATATTGATCAGAGATATACTTATCTTCACACAACACTCTTTTAAAATCTAATTCTTCTGTTCAAACAGATGTAGTGTCTGTAATGTCACAAATATTCCTATGGCAACTTACAGAGATATCTGTGCTATCAACAACTTCTAGAATAAAATAGCCATGAAAACTAATGGATCAAGGAAACTAAATTCCATCACACAGATTTTAAATGCATCTCTACCACAGATCTTAAAAAAGCATTAAAAGCAAAAGATCCATGTAAAGAAAATTCAGTTTGTTTCTTACAGTGAAGTAATTTTCCCCAAACTTGCCCCCCGCCCAATTAAACTTGTTCAGGCACTGTCAAGTCTTGGGGCTGGGAAGACAGGTTGAGGGTCAAATGGAAAGGAGGGAACGTTTTCTAATTTGGGAGGAATAAAGTAACAATTTTAGGAATGTACCATCTTCCTGAACCCTTTGTTTCATTCTCCAAATAGAAATGCAGTTAAATCAACAAAATGGAGAAAACAGTAATTTCATTTATCCCCAGCTCTAAACAAAGCCAACTGCTTAAGGATAATTCTTTTGTTTACCTTGCATACAAATTTTAAATAGGGAACTTTTTCTCAGTGGGCAATTCCACGCAACTTGTTTTTCTTAAGTGAGCAGGATACAAGAAAACCCTTCGTGGTCAACCTCCTCTCAGCACTCTGGTCCAACTAGTCAGAAATTTTCAAAGTCAAAGAGAAAGAAGGAGAGGAGCAAAACTGCACACAGTCCATAATTTCCTAGAAAAACATGCCCGCTAGCTTGCCTGCATGCCTTCCAAACAGCGCTAAACGTTCAGAATAAAGCCTCTTTCTCAAATGTCATCAACCCGTATACAAAATCTGAGAAACGTCGGCAGTGAGTTGAGGGCCGTGAAAATGAGTCCTCTGTAGACTTCAAAATCTGTGCGATTAAATCGTGACCTTAGAAATTCTGTCAGTGTCTAGGGGGGAAAGGGACAACGGGAAAGAGATCGGAGGGGGACATATTTCCGAGCCTCACAATGAAATACGTTGCAAAACACTTCACCACGAAGAGCAAAAATACCTTTTTAAAAATGCAATAAAAGAAAGAAGCTGCCATACGCGAACCAGAAAGAGGCATCGAGGATTTTTAAAGCAGCTCTCAGAGTTCAAGGGCTAGGAAAATCTTGTTTAAAGTATAATTTTTTTTAAAGCCTTAAGGGAGTTTAAACCACTTCCTTTGTGGTCCCCCCTTCCCGGTGCCCCCAGGAAAACTTTAACGCGGCGCAGCGGCGCGATCGAGGCCCCTCCCCCGCGGCGCGCAGCGGGCCTGGTTTTATGAATGGGAGAGCGAGCCGCCACATCAGGTAAAGGCTGTAACTGGATCCCCAGCGCTGGGCCCCATTCACAAAACAAGACACACTTCCACCCAATTCCCAGCCTTCCCCATTCATGAAAACTCCTTCAGATGCGCCCCCGCCCCCACTTCCAACGCACGCCCAGCCTCCGACGCAGGCCCCTCACCCCCAGAGATTTCGGAAGAAAGCTCAATGCTTCATTCACAAAAAGGGAAAGAAAAAAAAAAGCCGCAGGGAGCAGCGAGCCAACGAAAAGAAACCCGCTTCATTCATAAAGTCATCCACATTCATAAAACCGAGTGGCGGCGCCGGGCGCTACCAACCACCCCCAGCCTCCAAACATCTCTCCTTGGCACTCCTCAACCAGGAGTTCGGTTCCCTCCAGAGGTTCCCTCTCCTCTGAAAATGCGGACAGATCACTAATCCAGTGAGAGGCTCCAGCATCTCTCCATCCCCCCACCCTCCGCACCCGTTTTTTCCCCTACTATCCCCAGGCCGCTGCTCTGATGCTCCCCGATTTCTCGAGAACCGCGATGCAGCCTTGACGCCCTCAGGCTGCTGGGGATGGGAGTTGGGGGATTGAGTGTCCACTTTCCACAATCTGAAACTTGCAAGGCCATAAGTTCCTGGCCAACCCCCAACCCCTCAGGCTGCACATGCCTGTGTCACTTAACCCCTCCTGGTGCTTTGGGGGGCATCACCTCTCAAATATTCCCCTTCAAGCGGCTTCCCGCCCCCTCCTCCCCACTGCAAAGCTCCGCCGGGCGTCTCTTCTCGCGAGCCTCCAAGGCTCCTCCGGGCTCTCAGACCTCCAGAGACTGTACAGCCCCGCAACTCCGCGTCCCTCCCCCCCATTCCCACCCGAGAGCCCCCGCACCTCGCGCCCGGGTGCGCCTCCCCGCGACGTGCGGAAACCGGCTCTCCGAGCGCTCCGGAACCGTTAGCCACCCCCACCCTACGCCTACCAAGAACCGAACCGGGCCGGACCGGACCGAGCCACGAGAAGAGGGGGCGGCCAGCTCGGGGGGGGGGGAACCTCAGTCCAGATAGAAAGTGCACCCGGACTTTGAGGATTCTGAATCAGCCAGTGAACTCTTGCCGGTTGAGCCCTTCGGACCGGCTCCTGAACACCCCCTCCGATGCCCCCCTGCCTCCTCGATGCCCCCTCACCTGAGGCAGCCGCTCTCCTCCGGTTGCAGCGGCCCCGGGGCGCAGGCGCGCTCACGCACGCGCGCACCGGGCCTGGGCGCCTGGGCGAATGGCTGGGCCGAACCGCTCGGGGGACGCTGAACCGCTCCGCGCACCAGCGGCTGGACTCTGCGCCGCAGCTGCCAACCAGGCTGGAGCGCTGGCCCGGCCCCCCGGGGCCTGCTGCTCCGCCTGCCACCATTGGCCCGCGGTCCTAGCTCAGTCTGGTTCTCATTGGCCCGAGGCCGCTCCTGCGCTTGTCCATCACGTCTTGTTTACCCTGTCTGCGGGCAAATCCAGCCGAGCCGCCCCATCCACTCCAGCCCCCATTGGTCGATATCGCTTTCCTCTCCACCCCCTCAGGGGTCTGTTTTACATAATTTATGCACCGGGGGCCATTGGCCAATCAGCACAGGCTTGTTTATATAATGAATGTAAGGACGTTTTTCATTCATAAAAAACGCGACCTGAGGGGGAAGCTTAGCTGAGTCAGTGAAGCACTTAAAGGGGCCGAAGCCGCGGAGAGTCGCGTTTACTTCCCTCCTCGCAGCTCTCCCAACTTTTCACCGAGGCATGGCTCTTCCCCCGTCTCCATTCACCCCTATTCCCCCACCCCCACACCCCGCAACGCCACCGCCAGGATGGGCCACTGGGCGCCAGACGTTAGCAGCTGCAGCACCAAGCAAAGTTATCATTTTATAATTCAGGCGAGAGGAATTCGTCATTCCACCCAGAGAGAAACTCGCTGACCGACCTGGGCGTTCGGCCCACAGAAACACAGAAAACGGAAACCGAGCCCTCTAATCTTAGTTACCTTTAAGAGAGGCCTTAATTTCCTTTAACCAGGTTTCCAGTGGGGAAGAATAAGCAGTATCTCGCTTTAAAATCTGAGCTCTCAAACAGATTTTGGTTACTATTTTATCCTGGCAAGGCCTAAGGCCCAAATTCCGTTTGCTTCCCGTTTAATTGCAGTTTACAACCTTCGCCAGAATAGGTTCTGGACCCGAGATGAGATGAGAGAGGGTCGGAGCTCAGAGAAATCCTCTCCGGGGATGGCACCAACCAGTCAACGGACCTAGAAACGTAAATCCCTCCGAAACGGGCCTGCAGAGTTAGACCGCCTGCCTCCCTTCCGGGACTGCTTGTTTTCCATTTAAGTGTTGAATGCAAGATGGTGCATTTGCGAATTAGATCCCGTGCAGCTGGGAACGGCGAGAAGCTACTCTGCCTGCCAAACGATCGGGCACTAACTGCAATTGCTGAGATTCTTAACAGGGTGTTCCAGGAAACAAATAAATAAGCAATCCTCTCCCTATTCTGCCCCCTCTACCCCCTCCTGTGAAGGCGGGGCAGCTCTCTGCGCTCCCCCAGGATGTTGGGGTGCCCTGCCATTCACCCCGCGTGCCCGTGGTAGGGAGGAAAGACGCCAGATGTTAGGAGAGAGCCCCTAGTGAAGGGGGTAGCCAACTGTGGGGCTACCACCACCCCTGCCTGGGGAATGCAATGTGGATTTTTAGGGGAAAAATTTTTTTTTAAGTCAAAATTTGCCCACCTTCTTTTCGGCTTCCATTTGTGTATCTTAAAGAGAGAAGCCACTTGGTTTGTCATTTATAGCCCAAGAAATATTGGGGTTCATCAAAGGAACCTGGAGTACCCTGCTTGAGTCCTGGACCCAGCACTGGTCCTTTGTGAGCTATTGGCTTTTGCAAAAGACTTGGGGAACATGAGTTGATGGGTGGGAAGGTGCTCTGAACTTTCAACAGGCAGTTCCATGATACTTAATTTCCTAATAGAGCATTTTGCTTCCGACGCCAGCTCAAGGACAGTTTTTCCCTTAGTGCCTCTCTTCATCCCCCAGATAGTACTGTTTCTGTTTGGTGGCTGGAGATTCTACCCCAGTCCTGCTGTGCTGCCACTGGGTTGCTACCAGCCCTGAGGGCTTTTTCTCTCCAGCTAGACTCCCAGCCCAGGTTAGCTCCCCATCCACTTCCTCCCCTAAGGCAGGCAGGCCCCAGAGTCCCTATGTGAGAGAAATAGCATGTGCCTCTGTTGCTTAGCAAACCACCAGGAAATATCATTTGAACCCCAAATGATGGAGGACAGAACAGGTTGATGTCACAGGGAAGCAGATTTTAGCTTAGTGTAGCATGAGGAAGAACTTTGGGATGTTTGGAGTGGCCAGTGAAGGAACACTCCCGCTGGTAATGAGTGTCCTGCCACAGGATGTATTTATGCAGAAAGATTTAAGGATAGTACAGAGGGACCATTGCCGTGGGTAGGGTAGATGCATGCAGAGGATTGTTCTAGTTCTAAGAGTCAACGATTCTGGAATTTGGAGCTTGTGTTGGAGAGGGGGGTCCTTGGGCCCAGGCACCATAGCTGCAGTGTGAAATGTGATGGTATAACGCATGATGACCAACCTCCGCAGGCTGACTCCTGGGCCCAGAGTTGGTTCCTTTTTGTTTAGTGTTTCTGATGTCTTTTCTCCACACCTCTTCCTTCTTTTCTTCTGCTTCTCCTTCTTGGTGACTTATGTCCTCTGCTCCCATCCCTATTCCACTCCCCATCTTCTCATGTGATCTTTGCTTTATAAGAGTTACTTAACGCTTAGGGGGGTGCCCGGGTGGCTCAGTCAGTTAGGGCTCTTGATTTTGGCTCAGGTCATGATCTCAGGGTAGTGGGATCGAGCCTTGCATCAGGCTCCGCGCTCAGTGCAGAGTCTGCTCGTCCCTCTCCCTCTGCTCCTCACCACCCCCCACTCACTCTCTCTCTCTCAAATAAATAAATAAAATCTTTTAAAGAAAAGAGTTAAGTGTCAGTATTTAGAAGTTCTTTGTCTAGTACATTGAGTCTTTCCTCCTTAGAACATTACTTACAGCATATGTTCTAATGTATCATTTCTTCTCTTCCAGGAGAGTAACAGGACTAGAAAAGATAACAAAAAGAGTGACCAGCCCTCTGGAACATTCATCTAGGGTCAACCTAACTTTTGTCCTCCAGTGGTAGCAAAAGTCACTTAATTACAACAGGATAACTTGCACCTTGTTCTTCCATGTGCAGTGTGTCTTCAGGGAAACAATATGGAGAAGTGGAAAAATGGAAAGACAAGTCCCTTGCCCCAAGCCTGAAAACGTGTGTTCCCTTAGAGGACAGCTTTTAAAATTTTCCCTAAAATCCCCAAAGCAGGTTAAAGTGTAAAGCAGGCAACTCTGCCTCCAGCTGATCACCAAAATGGCGGTGGGAAATGTGGCAGTGTCCTGCTCTCGGTCCCTCACCTTGGGAAACTGCCTCCCATTCCGCTATTAGAACTGTTGTGGTGAGTGTAGCCCTGGGTGGAGGCTGGACTGTGGGCTACATGGTCCCTTCCGGTATAATATGGAGGAAGGGACTTGAGGGCAATGGCAAAAAGGTAAGGAAATGTTTGTTCGTTTGCTTGTTTTGTCTTCAAGGGAGAGATAAAGAACTCCATATGGCTAGCACCTCTTCCTTTCTCGAATTCAGAAGTAAATACTCTAAAAACAGAAGAGAGAAAAGAAAATTTTTTAGATTCAATGTCTCTTTAAACAAACAGGGGCCATATTGCCTTCAGGGTTCCTTATAGCCAGGGAATAATAACAGCTGACATTTACTGAGTGCTTAATATGAGCCAGACACTTTCCCAAACCCTTCTCATGTGTTAGCACATTTAGTCCCAACAACCATCCTCTGAGGGAGGTACAATTATTACCACCTCCACTTTTCACAGATGAGGAACTTTCAGTCTGGGAAGGTTCCATAAATCACTCCAGGTCACAGAGCCAGCACCCAGTGAGAGGGAGAGTGTACCTAAGGGGGCCCCTCCAGAGCCTGCCAGTCCCCACTCTGCTGGGCTGCCTCAGCCCCAGGGAAAGAAGCTGCAGGACCGCAGCCAGCACTGAAAGAGTAGCCGGCTGCCGTGGGCTGGTTAGGGGACTTGCTTGTACTAAGCCACTTGACCTTCCTAACAGCCCTGTGATGTCGATACCATTCGTATCCTGGTTTTACAGACGAGGAAGCCGAGGCACAGAGAGGTTAGGGAATTTGTTTAAGATCTAAGGGTAGGAGTGGGGAGTCAGCAGCTGAAAGCAGATCTTGAATGGAGTCCTTGCTCTGAAACACTTCACTATGAAGTCTCCGATCCTGCAGTTTTCCCTCTGTGCCTTTCCCTCATTTGCCTTCGGGGCTCTTACTGGCCACTCCCACAGAAGTCCTGGTGCTTTCTTGGGAACTCGCTCCAGCAACTCCCACCTGACTTATGAATGACTCTCCTGGGCCAGCAAGACTTGGTCTTCAGTGAAGCCAATTTTAGAAAGAGAATGGGAATTTCGTTCACTGGAGCATCCCCTAGACGCCAAGCTCCATGTTAGACGCTTCATGTACATTGTCTTAGTTGATACTCCCAATCCTCTTCAGAGGGAGAAACAATACCCAATTTGCAGCTGTGAAAACTGAGGGTCAAAGTGAGAGGTTAACAAACACGTCTGAGGTGTCATAGTGAGGAAGGAACAAGCCAGGCCTCTGACCCATGGGCCTAGTGGGAACTTACTCCTCTCCTGGTCCATTTCCTAAGCTTGAGGACATCCTCTCTCCTGCCTCCTTCTCCTAACTTTCAATTCTTAGATTGTAGGAAACATCTACTCTCCAGGAAACCTGGGGGCACATGTCATATTTAGATTCCTGATGGCTGAGGGATTTCTTCCTTGAGCCCAAAACCTTAAACAGAAACAAAACAAAACAAAACAAAACAGTAGAGTGAACGTCTTCAGAAACTTCCTAGGCCTCCCATAGCCTCCAGGAAGGAGTCAGCTCTGCAGTGGGCTCTCCACTGTGTACGAGTGCCCCTGCTGTCTCTCCCGAGCCTCCTGGGCCTTCTGGTCGGACCAGTCACATCCCCACATCCTGCTCTACCTCCCGGGCCCAAGAAGGAGCCCCCCGTAGGCTGCTGAAATCTGGGGGAGGGGGAGAATCCCGAGTCTTAGCTTTAAAGTTTTCTTGCTCCTGTGCCACATTAGTGTGTCAGTCAGAACTTGTCCATATATTAAGAACATGCTTCTCCAGCAGTCCTTCACATCTACTGTAATTTTTTTGCCTCTGATCCACCAAGGGAAAGCCGCCAACCAAGTGAGTTTGAATTGGGCGTAGAGAAAGGGTCCATGGGTTCTGGGTAAGAGCCACAGGGCCCCCTCCAATGAGGAAGTAGATGAACTTGAATGTGTCGACTTGGCAAAATCTATTTTGACCACTCAGAGTCTTCTTTTTGCTTCCCTTACGCCATTAGTGGAGAGTTCCTTATGGCCAGGGGTTAACACTTACTGCGACGTTCCCAGTTCAGCCCCCCACGTATGAGTAGCAGGCTCAGAACTTGCCCGCCTCGGGCTCTGCAAGGCCTCACTGTGGCATCACCCCTTGGGCCCGCTGGAAGAGCAGGCTGGTGGGGCTGGAATGTGGATCCTCTCAGGGGCCTGCTTCAACGTGGCAGCTGGAGAGCGGGTAGTAGGGAGGGTGGGCATTTCAGCTCGTGGCTTGGTTTGTTAAGCGCCCACCTCTGCTTCAGCTCTGTCAGGCCTGTGGAGGGGGCTGCATCTAGTTTGAGTTGGACAAAGGAAAGATCAGTTACGGCCACTGGTAAGGGAGCCCCCAGGTGAAATGTCCCGTCCATGGATTTGATCATATGACTTCAACTGGGCATCCGGCCTGCCCTTTCAACCTGAGGCAGTCTTTCCCCTTTATTGCCACATGGAGCCAAACAGAGTCTTTAAAAACAGGTCATGTCCCCTTCTGTCTCTCCCCCACCATGATTCTTGCTAGTAGTCTGTCCCCTGCCCCTTACCTCTGGGACATAAGGCAGCTTCTATTTAAACCAGAGCCTGCCTAAAAACCTCTCCTCATTCCTGCCCCTCTCCCTTCTCCATATTCTCTCCCATTAAAGTAGCCAAATTACGTAAGCAAAAATGCAAAATATGAGAACAGCTTCCCATCCCAGGAAAGCTCGGACTTCTCTGCCCCGTGGAAGGGGCTCCAGTCCTCTCTTCCTCCTTGCACGTGGGCTCTTCCTCGGGGCAGGACACAGGTGCTCATACAGTTTGGCTCCCGTCTCTGTGGTCCCATCGCTGAACGTCTAGGAGGCTGGAAGGTCGACATCTTGCTCTTAAGAGAGATTATCAGCTTGAGGTAAGGGAGTGCTCGGACATCTCACCTGTGACCTATTTTGTGTGTTTGTTTACTTTTTACTGAAGCGTATATACAGGCAAGTACACAAATCGTAAGTGTAGAACTTGATGAATTTTCACAAAGCAAACACCGCCGTGCATCCAGACCCAGATCACAAGACAGAACGTTATCAGCTCCCTGCTCCCAAAAGACCTCCTCATGCCCCCTTCTACTCATTGAATCCCTCTCCCCATTCCCCACAAAGGTAGCCACCATCCTGGCTTCTACTCTCAAAGCAATATTGCCTATTTCTGTTTTTTGTAGATGGAATTGTACAGTACAAACTCTTCTGCGTCCGGCTTCTTTTCTTTACTATATTTGGAAGAGTCATTCATTTTGTAGTGTGTAGCTATGTTTCATTCAGTCTTTGCTGCATAGTTTCCCATCGTATGAATATATTACAGCTGATTGATCCATTTTACTGTTCGTGGACATTCGGGCAGTTTCTAGTTTTTGCTATTACTGTTGACACGGCTATGAATATTCTAGTGAGACTGTAGTTATTAACCTAGTTTGAATCGGTTCATTTAAAATGTGGTCATAAGGGGCGCCTGGCTGGATCAATCAGAAGGGCATGCAACTCTAGATGTCGGGGTTGTGAGTTGGGTACAGAGATTACTTAAAAATAAATTAAAAACTTAAAAAAATTTAAATGTAGTCATAAGATTCATTTTCGTGTCTTATTTCTTTGAAAAGTGACTGAGACTCATGACAAAAATTTGCAACATCCCAGAAAGGTGTGGAAAACAAAAGCCCCTTCATCACTTCCTCCCCTTTACCCGTAATCCAGAATCATGCTCTATTAGCAGTGTCTTGTGTATCAGTCTAGATATTTTCTACTGCTCAGACAATCATATCTAAGGATATGCTTCATACCCTTAACAAACTCCATAAACTGGATTTTATTACACTCCATTTCTGCCCCTGCCTCTCCCCCGCTGAGCGTTACAGAGTCCAGGCAATCAGTGGATGCCGGTGAAGGTGAATGGCTTATCCCTCCTGTCAGACGCGAACCTGGGCTATCACTTTGAATGCGCTCTTATTAAGGTAAGACATGGGAGTTTATGCAGCAGGAACTTTCATTTCTACTTCCGTACACATTTCTTGAGGGGCTGGTGTTCCCCGCATGGAGCTTGTCTGAGAAGAGCTCCCAGTCTGGTGGGAGGTGGGTGGAAGGCACAGGAACAAATAGCTACAATATGATGTTTACAGGTGTGGTAACAGGGGCCCATAAATGGGTTCTGAGAGTACAAATGAAGGAGCAGTGAGTACTTCCTGTTAGGGTCAAGGAAGGCATCAGAGAGAGTTGACATTTGGGCCAGCCCTGGAATGTTTAATTACTAGGACTTGGCTGGGCAGAGCAAGAAGGGAAAGGCCTTCCGGGCAGAAGGAAGGACCCTCACGGACATAGCGAGGCTGGGCAGTAACTGGCACGTTCAGGGCCTGGCCATTGCTTCTGTGTGGCTAGACCACTGGATGGAAGGCTGGTAGGGCCAGGAGATGACTGAGACAGGGTACAATAGGGATTGGGGAGATAAGATATCAGGGGTCTGATACAGTCATTACAGGGGTGATCATCCACAGTTTGGAATTGTGGGCTACATCTCTTAGGTGCTTAAAAACAAACAGCCAAAGACACGGAGCGATTGCTTCCAACATCACCTCCTCTGAAATACCCTTGATTAAAGTATTGATCACATTGGTCCTGTGTTTGTGTTGTCCACGGGACAAACTCCTCTCACAGGGACCCCCTTGTATGCTTGCCTGAATTGCCCAGCCCTGAGCACAGCACCTGCACTTAGCAGGAGGTCACCAAAGGATGAATGAGTACGTGAATGAGCAGCAAGTGATTTCGACTGCCCGGCAAAACTGTGCTTGAGAAAGGGGATGGCTGGGTGAGCGTCTCTTGGTGGATTTGTGTTTAGGCACGCCCAGCTTCTGCCTGCCCACATGGTGGGAGAGGAATGAGGAGCTGGTAACCTTGGCCTCTGGGCCAGCTCAGGCTGTCTGCTGAGGGAAGTGCTTCATTTCCTTAGCAACACTACCTGTGCCCCAACATGGGGCTTCAGTTCAGCCAGACTGGGATGGCATGGAGCTTGGTGAAACCCGACAGCCTCACCTCTGCCCTTGGCAATCCAGGGGGAGTTCATACCGCACTAAAATGCCCACATCTTCCATTTCCATTTTGGAAATCTGGGCCTTGCTCAGAAAAAGGGGATCAGCCTCCTCATTGACTCCTTCGACCTAGATCCTCCCCTGCAGACAGCCCCTTAGCCACTGGGCTGGTGACATGAAACAGGTTGGAAGAACCACTTTCCCTTTCTCCTCAGTCTGCCTGGCCTTCCTAAGTGTGGCCGGCGCTCTGGAAGAGACCCCCACCCCCACCCCTGAGGGCCCCCTTTAGGCAGGCCAGAAAAATCAGCATTTCCACCGGACCTTTGAGGAATTTTTTTCACCAGGTAGCACCGTGGGTGGGAGAATTTTCCATGCCTTTTGACTTGAACTGCCCTTGCAGTCTTTCCTCATTCCTGCTGCTCTTTTCTGCATACCTAATTGCTTTGTCTATTTATCTGGGTTTCATCTGGACCTTCCCACTTAAGAATGTTCATTTTGCACCTGGAAACTGACCCCAGGGCCTGTTCTGACAGGGTCGTTTCAACCACAGTAGAATATAAATGCTAAATATGGTCTTCCTCTTCCTCCCTATGTGTTAGACTGCCTTCCATGACGAGATGTAATTTTTCATTCCAGGATCCGTGTTTTACCCTTTCCAACCCACACATTCCCAAAAGCATGCGGGTAGCGTTCATTTACAACTCCGTGTACCCTGTGCAGATGTAAATGGTTGTGAGGTAATCCATCAGGTAATAATCGTAATAGCTCTATAGACTCATGTCTGGAAGAAGCTCTTCTTTTATTAAAAAGTCTTCAGTGGGCTAGATTACCTCTCCCAGCTTCCCAGACTCACGGTCTTCTCTTGCAACTGTTACTAAGTTATACCTGCGCTCCCCTTGTGTGGTGAACAGAGGGAACAGAGGGTGAATCTGGAGCCAAAGCCCCATTTCATACTTCAGCTCCATCGCTATTAATTATGTGACTCTTGGTTCAGGCCACTTCAGTTCTCTGCATGAGTCTCCTGTCTAAAAAATGGGAATAATAACTCCTGCTGCACAGAGTAGTTTGACCGTTCAGTGAGATTGGTTGTGAAGGTGTCCAGTGCTGAGCAGGCAGGAGCAGTGGGACTGGGTTTTCATCATGGCTCTGCCGCTTGCTAAGTGGGTGAATTTGAGCAAATTTAATTTCTCCGAGCCTCAGTTTTATCACTGTAAAATAGGGATCCTAATGCAAACCTTAGGGTTTCCAAGAAGGAATAAATAGGCTATTTGAAAAACATCTAGCGCAGTGGGATAGATTAGAAACATAACACTCCATCTCCCACCCTTCTTCTCTGTATAAATTCAGGTGCTGGATGAACCTTTCATGACCACTCCTGACCTTTGCAATACTTCCTGGGATAAATGAGAGAGTTTCTAATGTCTCGCTTCTCAATGTGATATTTTCCTTTCTTGTAGATCTCACTAGTGTTTTCTTCCTAACTACTTTTCTCTGATGTCTAATGTTTCTCTCTCCATTGATTTCTGAAGGAACTAAAGGAGTTCTGTTGGATCTCAGGACAGAGGGCAGAATGCCTTCATGGAGGATGTATTACATGAATGGGATCTTGCAGAATGCTGAGGAGGTATTCTTTTTTTTTTTTTAACTTTTTTAAAATTTAATTTTATTATGTTATGTTAGTCACCGTATCATTAGTTTTTGATGTAGTGTTTCATGATTCATTGTTTGCATATAACAGCCAGTGCTCCACGCAGAACGTGCCCTCCTTAATACCCGTCACCAGGCTAACCCATCCCCCCACCCCCTCCCCTCTAGAACCCTCAGTTTGTTTCTCAGAGTCCATCATCTCTCATGGTTCGTCTCCTCCTCCGATTTCCACCCCTTCATTTTTCCCTTCCTGCTTTTTTTTTTTTTAACATATAATGTATTATTTGTTTCAGAGGTACAGATCTGAGATTCAACAGTCTTACACAATTCACAGCGCTCGCCATAGCACATACCCTCCCCAATGTCCATCACCCAGCCACCCCATCCCTCCCACCCCCCGCCACTCCAGCAACTCTCAGTTTGTTTCCTGAGATCAAGAATTCCTCATATCAGTGAGATCATTTGATACTTGTCTTTCTCTGATTGACTTATTTCACTTAGCATAATACCCTCTAGTTCCAGCCACATTGTTGCAAATGGCAAGATTTCATTTTTTGATGGCTGCATAATATTCCATTGTGTATATATACCACATCTTCTTTATCCTTTCATCTGTTGGTGGACATCTGGGCTCTTTCCATAGTTTGGCTCCTGTGGACATTGCTGCTATAAACACTGGGGTGCACGTACCCCTTCAGGTCACTACATTTGTATCTTTGGGGTAAATACCCAGTAGAGCAATTGCTGGGTCGTAGGGTAGCTCTATTTTCAACCTTTTGAGGAACATCCATACTGTTTTCCAGAGTGGCTGCTGAGGAGGTATTCTTTGGCGGAGAAGGGGGTGTGGCGAGCATGGGCCGAACAGAAGGATAAAAGCACAAATTATGCATGAGTGTGTGGTATGTTGGGGAAGGAGGGGTGTAATGGGTCTGAAGCAATGGTTTACAAAGTCACCCAGGTGTCCTGGCTCACAGCATTCAGAATTTTCTTATGCAAAGAACACTACGATTTTTTTTAAAAAGGTGATCACAAAAGCACGTGGTATAGAATTCTCTCACATGCACCCAAGCAATTTAATTAGTAGAAAATGGGAATTTATTTTTTGTGTACATAGAAAACCACAACGTGAGCACATGCCTGTGAAATAAACAAGCTACTGAAGACACACGATGGGCTGTTCCTGAGGCTTTTCCACAATTTTTCACCGGGGACTGTTTTTTCGCTCTGCCATCTGCAGGCTCTCACTAGAGATAGGCAGAGCTGCTGGTGCCAAAGGTTTAACAAAAGTTGATGGGAGAAAACTTAACACTGAGAAAATTGTATCTTTGAGCATAATTTGGACAAGACTCCATTATTCTATTTTAGTGAAGGAACATTTCTTTCCGATTGATGAGACTTCTGAGGTTCCACTGAAGTGCAGCCTGCAGGATGGGGAGGGCTGGGCTGGATGCTAGGGTGGGGAGTAGGGAGGATGGAGAGGGGCAGTGTGGAGGGGAAGTAGAGCAGAGGATGGTGAGTTTGGAGGGGCTGGGTAGGGACTGGGAGTTGGGAAGTGAAGATCTGAGGAGTCTGGTTCTGATTCTTTGAGCGAGAGGGAGCTAAGGTAAGTTCTGGAGTAAGGGAGTGACACGTGAAAAGGGGAAATTTGGGAAAGACACATCTAATGGGTGTGAAGCGTGGCTTGAAGTACATCAGAACAGAGAGGTAAGAGAAAAAAGAGCTCAGACGCCATATGAAGAGATGGCAGGGGGCGGGGCGTGGGAAATCAACAAAAGCATTCGTTGTAGAGGTCTCCTTGTCCTGGCCCAGAATGCTCCAGAGTGCAAATGAACAGGACGGAGTCTGCAAGAAGAATGGGGAAGGCTGGCCATGGGCTACTGGCCCTCTAGTGCCTCAGAACAATTGCGATCAACCCAGCATGTCCTTCTGCTGATTCTTTCTGCCTCTGCTAGCTTGCATAGTGGAAGGCGAACAGAGTTCTAAATTCCTCCAGTAAGTGACTAAGCTCGCACCAGGCTGGAGAGGAGGCTCACATTTGTTTATACTCCTGCCTCCCTGCCCCCCCCCCAACCAGGGATTTCATCCAAGAGCTCCTCATGAAGAGTGGCCCTGAATGGTAGAGGTCAGTGCAAGCCATTTTGAGCTCAAGTCCAGGATTGACAAGGAACAGAATTCTGAAAGCTGTTACATTTGTTATTTTAAAAGATTTGGTACATTATTACTTGTCAGGGAGTAGGATCAGAAGTAGAAATTGTTCTTTCAACTGGCAGGCGTGCATATGTATCATGATACTTTAAAAATTTTTTAAATTTATGGCCCAATTCCAATCAGATATTTAGTAGTCTCACATTTTTAGTTTCCCCAAAATTGTTTGTTACTGTAAACTTTTTTTTATCAGTATTCTTAATTCACCAACATTGGGGATTTGGTCTTTGAAAACTTACCAAAACATTTCGAATTATAAAATCATTATACACTCATTGTGTACAATTAGGAAAATACAAAAATGATTCAAAATTAACAGGCACCCATAATTCTAGAAATGAATACTGTTAACATTTAAACATATTTCTTCCCTGGCTTTTTTCTTCACTGTTTTACATAATGGAGATATATTTTTTAATATATAACTTTGCATTTTGCCTGAGATTATAGGCATGTCCCCAGGGCATTAAACACTCTTCATAAACTCCATCTTTAAGGTTTGCCTAGTATGCCTTCTTATGGCTATAACATCATTTGCTTGTTTCCCTGCGGATGGAGATAAGGCTGTTTCCAATTTTTTGAGGTTAAAAACAACACTACCATGACAATCTGTGTGTGTGTGCGTGCGTGTGTGTGTGTGTGTGTGTGTGTGTTAGTTTTAGTATAGGTATGCGTGCTGGAGAGGGGCCAGACCCTGGTGCCTATGTCAGAGGAGGTTCCGCTGCCCCCTTCCCACTGTGAATGACAGTGGTCAGCTGAAGGAGGGGCTGCTCTGGAGGCGTCCACCTGGCGGCCCCTGGAAGAGGTAGTAACGCCCAGAGAACAGGGCTGTTGTAAAGGAATCAGAGAGGTCTTGCGATTCTACTTTGTAATGGGGGAATCTAAAAGGGAATTCATTTTCAAAGGAAACATAGAGGCTTTCAAAAAGTCTTTTGAATTGATTGGGTTAGTATTGTGTTGCTTTTACATGTGTTAAATTTTTAAAAATTGCATGTGTTAAAAAATAGAGGATCTAATGAGGGAGAGAATAGCAGTTGCTTTGAATAACAAACTAGTAGGGATAAGCAGACATTGGCTTCCTGAAGTTCTGTGCAGGCTGGCTTTCTTGGTGAAGCAGTCCCCTGGGAAGGAGTTTTGGGGTCAGCAAATCAGAATTCCGACTCTGGCTGGGCTACGCTGGGCAAGTTGCTTGGCCTCTCTGAGCCTCAGATTCCCCCATTGTGAAATGAAGCACAGGATGACACTAATATTTTTCACCTGCAGTGTGTGGAGAGGCTTCAAACACCAAGTAAGGATCTGCAAATGGCAGCTAAGACGGTGCCCTAAGAAGTGGGGCTGAGGCTTGTTCTTGAACTGGAATCGTAGATAGGTGTGCCTGACCTCAGGACAGCTCAACCTGGAAGACTCAAACTTCCAGAGCATGGAGATGCAGGGGGAGTCCTGGGTTGTATTTCCCTACTGCAGGGACTGAAGTCATCCCTCTTCAGGCATTTACTAAATGGTTGCACTTGCGCACCCTGGGTTTCCTTAACTGATAGTTCGACGCTGTGTTTTTTTGTCCCAGCCTGTAAACAGGGGCAGGGCTGGGCTAAGTGAACACTGAAACATTGCATTCCGGGGTCAGATGTTTAAAAACCCTGCAATCAAACCTGAGGCCATATTCGGAAACAACTGTATCCGATGACAGCTTATTATGGAAGGTTCTGAACTTCTAAGAATTCCTTAGTAGGAAACAAACAAAATACAACCTAAAGTTCTGCTGGTAGGAATTTTTTTTTCTTCCTGATGTCTCCAAGCATTCTGCTCGTTGATTAAAACAGAGATCCATGGTGTGTGTGTGATGCTCGGGTGGGCAGAAGGCTAGCTTCAGAGGGCCAGGGAGATGGAGAAGTTCGGTGTCACGTGCATTTCTGGGAGGTATACTCTCCATTAGTTAACCGTGGGCATCAAGTAAAGTTTTCTGGTGTGAGTGTGTGGCGATGTGTTTTTGTGGGGTTTTGGCTCTTTTGAGTCTGAGGAACAATGGGAAAGAGAACCTTACGATGACCTGTCAGGCCCACAGGAGGGTTTGTTTTGTTTTTGGTTTTGTGTTTTTTTGAAGATTTTATTCTTAAGTAATCTCTACACCCAACATGGGACTTGAACTCACAACCCCAAGATCGAGAGCCACATGGTGCACTGACTAAGCCAGCCAGGCACCCCTGGAGGAGGAGGAGGTTTCCTTTAGAAATGTTCAAAGGGAATCTTAATACCCAGTCTTCCCTTGCCCTTGTCTCTGGGAAGGGAAGAGTTACATCTCCTGCCCTCACCGGGACATTTTATTTTTGCAGTTCTTTGAAGTGCCCTCAGAGAGCTAAGCATCAGGCCCAAGGCAGCTCTGTGTATCTTTGCAACAGATTAGAACATATTCACATTTTATTTGCTCACAGAACAAATATTTCCCTTGGAATGAAACCGAGGCAGCGGAGCAGGATCAGGCAGGACTAGCCACGAAAGACAGCACCTCCCCCGCCCCCCCCGCCCCCCCCAGGCCCCCAGGGCCAGGCCGGCTCAGGGCCTACACCATTGGTTCTCCCCTCACCTCATTTAGGGCCTACGGACTCATAGTGATTGATTAATTGAGTCATTTATTCATTCAGAAATAATTATTGAGGGGCGCCTGGGTGGCTCAGTCGGTTAAGCATCTGACTTCAGCTCAGGTCATGATCTCAGGGTCGTGGGATCGAGTCCCATGTTGAGCCCTGCACTGAGCATGGAGCCTGCTTAAGATTCTCCCTCTCCCTCTTCCTCTGCCCCTCCCCCTGCTTGTGCTCTCTCGCTCTCTCAAATAAATAGATAAAATCTTAAAAAAAAAGGAAATAATTATTGACCAAGAGCTGTGCAGTTTGCAAAAATAAGAAGAGAAACAGACTCTCAGGGGTCTCATAGTCCAGTAGGGAAGCTAAGTTGTTTGTATATGAATATCTCTAATCAAGGTGAAAGCGATAAATCTTCAGAACCCAGGAGACCAAATGTTCTGAGGTGGATACTTACTCTGCTTCTGTGTTGGGTGTGCATAAGGCTGGGGGGGCAGTGGAAGGTGTATGACACAATTGATGTGTATGTTCCTCTGTGCGTGTGTGCGTGTGTTTGTGGTGTGGGGGGTGCTGTGTATATGTGCAAGGGAGTAAGTGTGTACGCAGGGAGTAAGCAATGGTGGTGAATCCGGGAGTGAGTGTGTGGTATTGGTGGTGATAGGTATGCCTGTGTGATGATGGGGTGTGTGTGTGTGTGTGTGTGTGTGTGTGTGTGTGTGTGTGGTATACTTGTTGGTCATGGCGGTGGTAGGACTGAGTGAGGCAAGGCTTAGTGACAGGTGAAGGTGGGGAGGAGCAGGGTGGTGGTGACAGGGGAGGGGGAGGGCCCAGCAGGCCGAGGAGCTGTGCCAGAAAAGGCCTGGAGCTGAGAAGGCTCTAGAGGGGGTGTGTGAGGGGAGGGTGAACAGTCAGAAATAAGCTGGGAGGGAGTGTTTAATTTTGATAACTGCTTTCTTATCCAGACAATGGCAGTTTTGCTTTCCCCAGCTGTCCCTCTTCCTGAGCTCATGTGAGATTCTTGGTTAAAGAAACCATTGCCTTCCCTGAGGATCAACCCCAGCTAAGACTCAGGCCTCAGGATGGAATCTCTGAGCGATTCTCTGAGCGATTCCTGGGCACCTTTTCCACCTGGGTGGTTGCACCAGATGTGGTTCAAAGTGCTTCCAGCCTCCTGAGCTCAGAATAGCAAAAGCAGATTCTACTGGGCTTGGGGCTGAGGAGGTTTAAAGACTGGAATCCCTGACGCAAAGGTCAGAAGAAAGGACAGTGCGTAGCTACCTGCTGGAAAAGCAAGGGGATTGCTAGCTTCCTCATAATTCACGGGCTACCCTGGCTAGATCTGCATTTTGTGGAGCTTTTTAAAGAACAAACAAGGAGGCAGATGGTAGGAGCTGGCTCCCTTTCTCAAATTTTGGTTTGCTTTTCATTACTTTTCCCTCTCTCGATAGGGACAAAGCTGCTGCAGGATTCAAACTTGGCCAGATAGGAATGATTTATTTCCATTTTATTAGAAAAGGAACGCAAACTAACATTTACAGAAAGTCTGATGTTTGCAAGATACATGTCATCTTCATAGTTACCTATGAGGTAAATATTATCATCCGCATTTTATAGATGAGGAAATCAGGGCTAAGAGAGGTAAGGTAAATAGCACACAATCACTCCCAAACCCCTGCAGTGAGCTCCCCGTAAATCTCCCCTGGTCACCTCGCTGGAATTTGAGTCTAAGTCTGTGGGACACTGAGACTGTGCTCTCTTCATAATGCTTCCAGAAGTTTAGGAGAAGGCAAGATCAAGTGAAATGATGATGTGTTTTATTGTCAGATCCTTAGGTTCGAACCCAAGCTCTTCCCTGTACTGCTTACACAGCAGAGCTTGCATCCCTTCCTTCCTTGCTTCCTTGTCAAATGTCCATCAAAGTCCTATGATATCCATGTCAAACATGGAGTCGGGAGCCGGGAACATACCAGTTAACTCCCGGTCCCAGCCCTCCTAGACCTCCTCCAGTCTGATGGATAATGCAGAACGTGAAGCAGGCAGTTATCACTTGGTTGGAGAAGGGTTATGGGGGGGCGGAGCACCAGATGCGGTGGGAGCACCTCAAGCTTCTCTGTCTGGCACAGCAGCTACTCCCCCCTGGCTAGCACTGGCATGTCAAATAACTACTGGGTTTTGAAGGCTTCGTACAAAAAAATGATGTTCAGTATTTAAGTATTAAATTAACTATTTCAAAGTATTCAAATTATTATTTAAAGTTGTTTAAAATTACTTCAAGTATTGAAGTGTTTAATTGATTATTAAGTAATTAATACCTTTTATATTGATTACATATGACGATGATAGTATCTGGGAAATTTTTGAGTTAAAGAAAATATTTTATTAAAGTTAATTGCACCTGCTCCCTTTTACCCTTTTTATGTGGCTGCTAGAAAAGGTAAACTTACATATGTGGCTCACATTATATTTCTATTGAACAGCTTTGCTCCAGAAGAATAAGACCATGGGATGATATTTCCCATCTTAGCACAATGATCCGAGACCATTTGCCATGTGACCTCCCCAGGAAGGTGCACGAGAGATGGGTAACACGTTCTCTCCCTTCTCATGACATTTCAGTGGCCACTGCTCGTTGTGGGACCCTTGGCCTTCTGATAATATGGGGAGGGTGTCTGGTGACAGCTGCAGAGCTTCTGGCTCGGCCCCCTTGAGGATTCCTTAGTCTTTGGCTCCGACATCTTGAGATGTAACTCTTGTAATCCTTCCTTCCCCTCCCCCACCCCCTAAAACGCAGGGCTGGCCATCAAATGAAATAGATGTTGCTTGCCTTGGCCCCTAGCCATCTTTGCTTTTCTTTATTGTAGCAAAAGAAAACCACGTGAAATATTTTGGAGTGAAATCTGATGTCCAACAGAGTCCTTGGATTAAAAGAGAAGATCCACTGGACTAACGATGAGGTCCTTTTCTACATTAGAGTCATGAGACTGGGAAAAGTCTCGGGAATGGACTAGTTCGGCACCCCTCCCGGGAAAGTGAGGCTCTGAGCGGCTAAGTGGCTTGTGTAGGGTAGCAGAGCCCGTGGAGGTGGTGGGCTTTGGAACGCAGTCTTCCCCCTACCCCCAACATGCTGCACCGTGCTGCCCATTCTTCTCCGGGATGCTCCCTTTCCGGCTCCTTCCTCCTTCCTCGTTTGGTCCTTCAACCTCTTCTGCTGCTTCTCTCTTTGGCCCATTGTCTTCCCTTTAACATGTGGGGCGGCAGAAATGGGAGTCAGAAAGATCTAGACAGGTTCGAGGATGGGCAGAAATTAACAAGACAAAATGGAACGGAAAAAAGACAAAGATTTTTTAAAAAAGATTGTATTTATTTATTTGACAGAGAGAGCGCACAAGTAGGGGGAGCGGCAGGCAGAGGGAGAGGGGGAAGCAGGCTCCTCTCTGAGCAGGGAGCCCGATGCGGGGGCTCGATCCCAGGACCCTGGGACCATGACCTGAGCCGAAGGCAGCCGCTTAACGACTGAGCCACCCGGGTGCCCCGGAAAAGATTTTGAGTAGACACTAACAAATGGAGCCAGGGAGACTTTCTTGGCCTTAACAGAAGTTCAAGTGAAAAGGCCACATGGGTGTGTGTGGAGGAGCAAGGGCTTGGAACCACAGGCTCAGGGCAGGGTGTGAGGCCTGGCCATGCGGCCTCGGAAGAACCTTAGCTTCCTCATCTCTAATCACCCTCCCAGAGCTGTGGTGAGGAGTAAACGAGGCCGTGTTTCTGAAGGGACTTGGTGATCAGTGAAACACCGCCCCAAAAGTAGTGACTGGCGCTCACGGGAGGTGGGAGATGGCTGCCGTGAGAGGGGGTTGCCTTAGCAGAGCCATCCGGCTGCCAAGGGAAGCGAATGCAGAGTCCAGAGCGTGGGATGTGGCTCTGCACTTGTCGACCCGTTTCTGGGGCACTGGGTTCGGTTCTGGGAATTGCATTTTAAGAGGGACCTTGGCAAACTGTTTTTGTTCCAGAGAAAGTTCCAGAGAAAGAATAGCTTAGGGTCTGAGAGTCATGACATGTAACGGATGATTTAAGGATTCGGGGGATGTTTAGTCTGGAGAGGAAAAGGAGTTAGGACGAGGTCGCTGTTCGGAGGTATCTGCACCCTGTCCTACAGCAGAGGTGAGATGTATTTTGGGTTGCTAGTGGCCCAGCTGGGGCCCAGTGGATGGGAGTCAATGAGAGGCAGACTTGGGTGGAATAGGAGCCTGCCTAAGGCTCAGAGGCCTTCTGGAGGGGCTCCCTGGAAATGTGGCAGGCTGCCCATCAGCAGAAGTCTTGAGGCAGGGGTGACCATGCACAGCACAGGGGCTGTAAAGCTGAGTCTTGCTCTGGCTGAGAGGTCAGACTCGGTGCTCTCTGCAAGCCCTCCAATCTGAGACCACTATTTTTCCTTCGAACCTCTCTGATCTTTCTTTCTGAAAGATCCTTGCCACGTTGGCTCTCTTTGACTTTCTCCTCCCTCTCTGAATGGCTTGAAGGTTTTAGATTCAGAAATATTTCTGTAATAATTGATAGTCTGGTTTAATGGAAAGTAGGAAGGAAGACTATTTGAAAACAAAGGCAGTTTTGTTACTTTTAAAGGCACACAGTAACCTGTTAAGTGGGGGAGGGAGCAGGAACATGGTCACGTGTGTTAGAAAATCTTGTAAATGCTTCAGCAAATGGCTTATTCTTTGCTATTGTTTAAAATGCGAACACAACTGCTAAGGGCCTTTGTTCTTGAATGGACCAGAATTGTCCTTGTTTACCCAATTCTTTCCCTAGCTACAGAGATGGGAGAGAATTCTCACTATAAGGGCTCTGTATCATAAACCACTTTCTGCATTCATAATTTAAATGTTTTGCTGATTTGGTTGCATCAAATTCTGTACAGGAGGTGTTTTCTTGATTTCTTGACTCCAGAAAAGCCATTTCCTTGAGGAAAATATTTTTCCCACATAGTGTTGCAGCGGCGCGGGTGAGACTGTAGCTGACTGTCTCCAGTTGAGCGGCCGTGGAGCTATTTCCAGAATTTTGTCCTGCCCCCAGTAGGAGTGATATCAGCATCTGTCTCACAGTGCCCCGCCGCAAACATCCCCACCATCATTTCAGAAACCTCCACCTGGATTCCAGGGCACAAAATAGAGCTCGGCAGATCCAGGTGGAAAGGGGAGGGAATGGGTAGGAGTGAGTAACATTTTGGTGAAATTCCCCGAGGCCCGAGTCCTTGCCCCGCCCCAAGGATGATAACTTGGACACGGAGAAGACAGACTTTGGGGCCTGAGTTCTGGGTCTTGGAACACCGTTGGGTCACTTGTGGCGGGAAGGAGCTGGAGAGGCGAAGACGATGGCTCTTCAGATCCTGGGACTGGCCTCAGGCCAGGCTGGGCAGGGCGATGGCGACCGAAAAGACAGTAGGGGCTGCACCATTCACTGTAAGCCCCTGTCCCCGAGGCTGCCGGGTTGAGCCCACACCCCCTTGCCTAGCCCCACCCGAGTGTGACTTTGAACACTTGGCTTGAGACCGCTCAGCCTGGAGACGAGCTGATGGATCTGTTGTTGGGGTCTTCCTTCCGGGGCAAGGGGCCAGCCAACTCTGATGTGCAGTGCACAGCCTTGCTTCTTCCCAGATCTGTCTCCCCTTGGGTCTCTTCTGTCTCATGGCGCTCTTCCACAGACTCCAGTTTCCGAGCTGT
Organism: Eumetopias jubatus; assembly: GCF_037043125.1. Classification (NCBI taxonomy): domain Eukaryota; kingdom Metazoa; phylum Chordata; class Mammalia; order Carnivora; family Otariidae; genus Eumetopias; species Eumetopias jubatus. Next base: position 79,817,757 of record NW_028274807.1, on the reverse strand, counting down.
GCTAAAGTGCTGGCTTGCCTGGGCCTCGCAGAGTGGTCCCGTCCCCCCAGCAGGGTGCGGCATGGTGGGCACAAGGATCTACGTACCGACCCAGATCTGAGGGTCCTACTCTCAGAGACCATGACTCAGGAAGTCTGACAGGGGCTCAGGAATCCGGACCTCAGGTGTTTCTGATGTTAGCAGTCCCTGGCCCCCGCCCGGAGAAACACTGGTGGAGTGGAAAGAGCAAGAACGCTGGGATATGAGAGAAGAACTGGGTTACTTATTATGTTACTTGTTGAGCAAGTTAATGACCACTTATGAGCCTCTGTTTCCTGATCTCTAAAATGCTCATCCCTTCATAGGGGAGCATTCAGATATCAATGAAATGAGGACTATGAAATGTTTAGTAAAGGCTTATTTAATAGGATTTTTGGCTCCCTCTCCCGCTCCTGCAACACCAGGAAAGCGGCAACAGAGAGCTTCCCTTCATCCCAGTCCCTGCGTATCAGCAGAGCCCGTGGCAGTGAGCACCTGTGAAGGGCTGCAGACCAGCCTCGGGCAGCCCGCTCGTCTCCGGCGCCCTGTGGCTGATCAGACAACTTCGGTTTCTCGAGCCGCGGCTTGGAAAGAAACCACCAGGAGGTCAGAGGTCAGCGGTCCGCTGTCAGGTTTATTTGTAGTAAACCACAGAGTCAGGACACACGTACACACGGCACATTACAGAAACAAGTCCATGGCACTCCGGCAGGCAGACAGGCAGGCTCGAGCAGGCAACCACCATGACGGAGTAGCGCATCTAACGGGTGGACGAGGCAGTGGAGGTGGACGAGTGAGGAGCGAAGGATCGGGACCCTGGCACTGTGCTACCCAGTCACTGCCTCAGTCTCGGCTGGTAAGTCTGCATTTCTGGGCCGCAGGTGAGGTGCGTTAGGACCTGTAGCTTCAACCTATGCCCAGGGTCACCCCCAAACACGGCACTTTAGCTAAGTTCTCTAAAAGGAAGTGGTGCTTTTCCACTGGTAGGAATGGATTCTCTCCTAACACACTGGCAATGAGAAAGGGTATCCACAGAATGGAAAATGTTTACATGTCAGGGATCGAGTATGTGTGTTTGTGTGTGTGCATGTGTGTAAAGGTGGAGGGCTTACCAAAGAGTTTCCTTGTCGGTTTTTTTTTTTTTTTTATGTTGGCCGACCAGATCAGCTGATTTCTGAGCATGATCAATCCTGAAGAGGGAAGGGAAGATTCTTTAAGGGGCGAAGAGTAGCCCTCCAGGGTAGCAGGGTTCGGGGGAGCCTTGGGCCTGCTGGAAGACCCCTAAGAACAAGGACCCCACCCCCTCTCCCATGGCCGCAGGATTTACTCCAGGTAAGGGCAAGATCGTTGAAGAGGGAAAGTCTTTAGAGCCCCCTTGTTGGATAGACGGAGAAAGAAAGGTCCCAGAAGGCTAAAGGACATGTCCAAGGCCATGTGGCTGAGACAGCACTGTAGCCTACTCCCCATGTTGCTCTTGTTTCCCACGCAGGGTTTCATCCCTCAGATCATCCTGGCACATGGAATGGCTCCTTCCACAGCAGCTCTATGGAACAGTGGCCAGACTTTTCCAAGATAGAAGGGTCTTACTTGTTTCCTGCAGAGAGAGAAATGCATCCATCAGAACCCCTTTAGCAGTGGCTTCTTTGGGGTTATGCTTACTGGCTAACAATAACACTTTCTCACAGGTGTCTACCGAGTGTTGAGGATGACGGTACAGAGAGGCACAAAAGGTTACTTCTTCCCATTCTATGGAAGAGGGCAGCTGTGATAGAACCTGGGTCAGCAACTTGCTCTAGGACCCTCTTCTCTTTAGTTTGATCTCCTGCCTCTTGCCATCTGAAGAAGAAAGGAAGAAAGAAAATGCTGTAGGTTTTGAAATCTGCCTCCTTGTCCGGTGATCTACTCACTAGGCACACTGTCTCCAATAAGACCGTGGGCCACCTTGGCAGGTTCACACAAATCCAAGAGAGCAACATTTGGTGCACCAGGCCCTGTCCAAGTGTAGACCTGGTCTGCCTCCTCCCCAGAGGCCGGGAAAAATGGCTTTGGAGGGGAATTTTGTATATGGTCACATTGGAACAGAGATTGAATGACCACCATTTGTAACTCAACTACAATCAACAGACCACAGACTTTGTGCTATGCTGGCTACCAACTCAGCGTGTGAGGCTGAACTCGACGACATCTAAGGAAGAGCCTTTCCAACAATAGGGGACTGATTCCAGAACTCCCTGCTCAGTGGACTTTTTGTGTTAACTGAGGTAGTCGGTCCGAAATTGCGACTCCAGTAGGATTATGCTTGAGGGTTATTGCTTATTCTGTTTTTGTTGATTTCACAGAAGTCAAACCCACTTCACTGCCATGGCCTCTGGTCCCTTCTTTGCTCCTGATTCTCTTGTTTTCATACTAATACCCTCTGGTCTGGGATGTTCAGCTATGTTGCTTTGCATTAAACTTCCCAAGGGTTCTATATCCACAAAGGTGCTCTAAGCCCGAGATGTGACTCAAAGGGTAAAGAGAAAAAGGAGAAGAGTACTGAATAGAGGGGTTTTGGTTAGACACTGGGGATAATTTCTTGATGGCGGAAGCTGTGAGACACTCAAATTACATCCTTAAATTGGGCTCTGGACTGTGTTCTCTGATCTTTCCTGGGCCTTTTCAGCACAGCCTTGCCTAGAGATAACAAAGTGGGCAAATGTCCCCTTAAGATCCCTGCGATCCTCTGATTTTATGTATGAAAGCTCTAAAAATAGAATCGTGGGAGAAAAGGGAAGAGAAACATCATGAGAATAAAAGAAAGAAGAAAAGGTGGAAGAAGTGGGCATTGGGGGTGGGTGGAGGTTGGGAAAAGCAGAATGGGATGGGAAATGGAGAAAAAGCAAGAGAATCGTGTTGAAACAGGCTAAGAAGTTAGGGTCCAGTGCCTGGCAAATAGACATTGGTTAACAACACAATATTTATCGACGGATAAATGAACAAATGTACGAATCAGCGTCTCCAGCCCCATCTGACAGGCGGGAAAGCTGAGACATGATCTGACATTTGCCCATGTCCCTACTGCTGCTTGGTGTCGGGCAGGAGGTGGTGTTGGCCCTGGGAGAGGAGCAGGGGGAGGAGAGGGCATCTCCCCACTGGCCTGTGGGTATGAAGCACCCTGGGTCCCGGCCTGTGAAGCTCAGGAAGGAGAATGAGGAGGCAAAGGCTGAGCTCCTCCGTCTTGTCTGGCATTGCCCTGAGCTGCCCAGGCTTGGAGTGATGGGGGTGGCAGAGGGGAGCCCATCATGGCCAGGTGCACCCCCCCCCCCGCTCCTCCACCTCCTTTTCTTCCCTCAGGGGCAGGAGAAGAACCAAATCCCTTCTCTTGGGAGCTATGTAAAACATCCGCTGAATTTGGAGGTTGGGTTCACAGCCCTCCCTTTCTTTCTCTCTCTCCTCCCTTCTCTTTGAGTTTCCAGAGTGCAGTTCCCCCATGTTTCCCCAAACTGTCTTTCCTCCCTCAAACCAATGGCATCTGGGAGAGGAAAGGAGTTTTCACCAAGTCTTCAGGACACAGGATCAATTTCCTGCCAAGGGGAACACCTGGAAGATCTCCATAAATGTTCTGTTTCTTCCTTTGGGGGAAGAGGAGGGTTTCCATCTTATTTTGTCTCTCCCTGCCCTAGACCTTGCTCACAAACATCTCAGAAGGGACATCAGAGTGGGAGTCCTCTGAGATGTCAAGGCAGCTTTGGCCCTTACGGCTGTCACTGCTCTTCTGGGTGACTGAAGCCGTACGGGCTCCTCATAGACAAGAGCCAAGGGAAGGGGTAGTACCAGTATGTGTGTGTGTGTGTGTGGGGGGGCGGGCTCAAGGCATGCAGGTGAATTCTTTTAGATACTATTTCTCCCCCTCAGAAAACATCTGCCCGTTTGAATCACTGGGATTTAGGAGGGAATACTGTGCTTCCTTCTCCCAGCTACAAAGCCACTAATGAGCGGGAGGACAAATCGGCCTCTCTGTTCTGAGGAGATAGAGAAGAGAAAAATCACATTGCCTAGACAAGGCAAATGTGAGCATGCTCCCGGGGAAGGCCTGCCAAGAGTTCTTATATAAGCTCCAGTGAGCTCATGTGTTTTCTCGCCCATCAGCGGATCCTGGGCTCCTCAGGACCAGGGGTGAGGCTGGAGGAGGGAGCTCAGGAGAGACTGTGTGCTTCCAAAGAGGGGGCGCTCTGGGAAGAAAGCATGTTCCTACTCTCAGGAGGATGGAAACAATTTTCATCGCCGAGTCAATCAACAGAGACTTGCCTTCCCTATGGCAGCAATGTTATGAGAAAAGAAGGAGGTGCTTCTTCTTACGAACCCCATGGTGTGGGGGAAGGGGTGGTGGGGTGTTTCATGAGTGAAAAAGAGGTAGATGTGCCCTGGGGGTATGGATAAGGAAGCTTTTCCTCCTGATGCGTGGAAAGCCAGATGGGTGCTCAGTTAGGTCCACCAGCCACAGGCTGGGTATCAGGCCTTGGTTTCCAGTTGTTGTGGCCACCTAGGCTGTTTTGAATAGGAAACTTATTTCATTTATTGATGGAGACAGGCTGAACATTCTGGAACCTGCTGTGCCTCATTTTGCCTGCTTCTCTTTTGTTTGGCAGAATCACTGAGCCGGCAGACTCTTGTAAGCAAACCACCCAACCACCTTGCCCGCCATCTTGCTCAGAACATCTGCGGTTAGCCTGCCCTGACCCCAGCAGCGAAGCACAGAGCAAGTGGAATGGTATCTGCTTTCCTTACTCTTTGCCTTCTGAAAATGATATCTTACCCTGCATAAGTGAGCCAACGCTTCTCCACCAAGCTTCCCAGACGTTCTCTTGGGAGTTGACGCACTTCCAGTTCAGTTATGCCCCAGCAGAGGGGGAGGACCTGTCTGTACATCTTGGCAGCTTACCCCGCCCCACCCAGTCTAGCGCCATGTTCATCACATGGTGGAGGCCAAAACCACAACTTTCTTTTCTATGATTAAAGGAATCTGCAGATAGAATGTTTTACTGTTTTACCTGTGCCCAGTCTTTCTGTAATTACCAATGTTTTAAACAATTTTTATTTCAAAAATAAGAACATGCACTCTTCAGGTAAATTTCTACCTTCTCCAAGTGCTTTGAGTTTTCTCTCTGGTATCATTAGTGCTTATAACACTTCCCCACTTCTTGTCTTCTGAGAATTTAGTTAATGTGCTGTTGACTTTCCTCTCTCTACATCAACCAGGAACGTTTTGAATACAGCTAAGACCTTCCTTGGGTTCCTCCCAAAATTTTCTCCTCATTAGTATTAGAGTGATGTCCTGATTAACTTCTATTTGTGAATGAGAAGTGACCGAGCTTACCAGAGCACCCAGACATCTTCTGACAGCAGTGTGTTTGATATACACAGCCTTTCCCACATCAAGAAGGATCCCCTATAATGATATATGTGAAAGTGTTTTGGTGTGAGATGTCATGACATCTGTAGTTTACTTTAAAATACCTCAGTAAAAAAAAAAATGAAACAGATATGGCAAAATGGTAACGATTGTTGAATCTAAGTAACAGGTATATGTGTTCTCATTATACTCACGGCTCTGCTTTTCTGTATGTTTGAAAATTTCCATAATAAAAAGAAATTATGCCCAGATATTCTAATTCAGGAAAGTATATTTAACCTGGACGGCCATGGTGGGAAGCTTTAGGAGGCTGGCAGGGAGAGGGAGGGAGGTGGGATTACTTCATCCTTTTAGGTTTATTATCATTACCTACATGCCTGGTGGTAGCAGAGTATGATGATAGCAAACCCCAAACAGCAATTTAATGATATCCTCTATTATTAACACCTTCCGTGGATGTATGTTGCTGTGAGTTAAAAGATCTAGTTAGTTCTCAATCCTTTTACCTCAAAGATGGGGAGAGAGGAAATACTCACCAAGAAAAATTTTCTTTTCTTGAAGATCATGCCATTTTCTGGTAACCAACTGGTACCAGTTTTTTTTTAAAAAATAAATAGAACAAAAAATAAGTTCATTAATTACTTTGAACATACTGATGTTTAATCCCTCAACAGAAAATGCACACTTTCTGGAATCTTTTTCTGGATTGCTATTTACATTGTGAGGTTTAGAAATTAATTTCCTGTTGTCTTGTCTAAGGAAAAAAGAGATTACCATTTTATTATCACTCACCTTGTAATTCTTGCTAAGTTTCCATTTTTAAAAGGATTTTTTGTGTTTTTTTTTTGGAAAGGAGAAAGTTCAAAAATTTTTTTTGCATCATTCTAGAAGCAGTCTTCTTACCCCAAATTATGATTTATCCAAGAGATTTTTAAAAAGATGTTTCGGATCTCTGTTCCACCTTTACGTATCCATTACTGAATTCAGATGTTTGACTACCTGACCTCATTTCACTTGCTCCTGATCCTTAATATGGTCTCTGTATCCTTTAAGGTGGTCTTTCATATCATGCGAACACCCTGATCTGGTGAGTTCTTTACCAGCTGTCCATTGTTGACTGAGCCAGGTCCTAGAACAAGGCCCAGCTGGTGCCTCTGGAGAGAGGGCCTAAGAAGGGAGGGTAAGGTGTGCATGCGCCTTCGGCAGCCCCGATCTGCTCCTCCTCAATGGGCCTCTGCGGCCGGCCAGATGAGTGCTGTTTCCCGCTCCAGCTTTGGGGACTCGATTCCCAGTTGGAGAAGGAAGTCAGTGAGTTGTGCCCACGGGACTGATTTGGGGTAGCGGGACTGATTTGGGGTAGTAAATCCCTGCCACTGTGCTTGGAGCTCAGAGGAATCCGCACTGGCCCTGCAGGCACAGGCCTGGCTTTGAAGGTAGATACTGATAGAGCTGCCGCTAGGAGATTTGCTCTGTTTCTCAGTTTCCCTGTTTGTCAAGTAGGGAACTGTATACCACCAACTTCATTAGGGTTCCTGTGAAGGTTAACAGTGCTCATCAAAGTAATAGGCTTGGGACCACACAATAAATGATAGTTATTTACTAACAATTTCATTAACGCCTGGACTTGTCCATCTTCCCATTAACTCAACTTTTAAGCTGTTTTTTTCTTTTAAAGGATTTGTTGGTCCTTTCTTCCATTTTTGAACTATAGTGCTCAGCTCCCTTGCCCAAATAAATCTGCTAAAAAAACATCCAGTTCTCCATGTCTTTTCATCTCTTGAATCTGTACCTTATTATGTCGATCTCTTACTGTGTTGTAACTCCACTTGGGCTGCCTTTTTATTTTTTGTCCAGTCTGCCTCGATGGCTAAGAAGTAGATTGCAAATATTTCTGTCTTTCTGTCCAAGTTGAATTTCATATTTTCTGAATCATGAAACTGCCCTCCATGTGACCTAGAAAGCCCTTTGATGATCCATATTTAGCTGTGTCCATCATTCAACAGATGTCTGTGTAGTTAGAGGCCCCCATGAGCTCCCTCTACATCCTGTGGTTTCAAGTTCCTGAGTTGTTAGTTAAAAAGCTTTCATTGCCTCTACCTCCCCCTCCCCTACCCATTCCAGGATAGAAGGACAGATGCCCACTTTAGCTGTTTATTCATTTAACACATATTTATTCATTACCTACTACATGCTTGATACTGGGTTATATGTTCTCTTCTTTGCTTCCAACTTGCATTTTCCTAATTTGGAGCATTTAGAGTTGTCCTCATGTTTTCTGATTCTCTCTCTAGAATCTGCACTGAGCATCCAATCACATAGCCTCTCCAAGCTGCAGTGCTTCCTGGCCCTTGGGAGACTTGCAGGCTTCACTGCAAACTCTGGTGCCTTGTTATAATGCACCTGCCACTGCAGCCACAGATTTCAGGATAACGTGGGTTCATCGTGGGTGCTAAGGGAGTTGAGCTAGCAGATGAGGCTGCAGGGCTCGGCTTGCTATTCTGCACCATGGGCATGAAGAATGAAGTGATGGCCGGGGCGGGGGGTGGTGGTGGTGCCCGGCAAGTTAAGCCATTAATTTCCAAAAACCCTTGGCTTTCTGTGTCCCTTTTCCCACAGAGATCCCTGTGAAGAAAGATGCCTGTCTGCTTTTTGAGCTCTTTGGATCTTCCCATTAGATAGCTTCTCTTGGCATCTGAAAGGCAGCCTGCCATTCTGTTCTCCTGTGGAATACAGATGGCCCAGCCCACGCCTATCACTAATGAGGAGCACATGCAGAGCCTTCTTGCTGGAGGCTCCCGTCAACAACACCAGCCCTCCTTCCCCGTGCAGGCCAGTCACCACTGACCATGGCATTTACGTCTGAGAAGGCTGCTTGCTGCTCTCCCACTCACGGAGTTGAACAGAAAATCTATTAGGGAGCCCTGGGAAACAAGTCCCATTCTGCTAGAATCTGAAACACCGAAGATTTAAGTTTTGGCTGCCAATCTGATTGCAAAGTTGAGGTTTGGGGTTCCAGTTGTCCACAGAAGTTGTTGAGTTTAAATGTGAACAAGCACTGTAAGTTCTTTAGTAGGAACGTGATCAGATGGCTATACAGAGGTGGACCTGATAGATCAATCTGCCAATGCCATGTAACCTCACCCAGAATGATCGCAGGGTTGGGAACAGATGAGGATGTTAAAAGCACTGAAGTATAGTAGAAAAAGCATACATTTTTGGTGAGACAAATCCATGTCAAGTCTTAGCTGTTACTACTTACTATCTTTTTGACCTTGGACAAGGTACTTCACCTTTCTATGCACTAATTCCTTTATCTGTGAAATAAGTACAACGCCCATATCATAGGCTATTCTGAGGATTAAATGGGACAGCACATGAATAGACCTTGACATGGTGCCTTGTATCCAGTAAGCAATAAATGGGAATTCCCTCTCCTGTCTCCTTTTCCTGTTTTCTCTCTATAGTAGAAAGTTGAAAGACCTACTCCAGCATGATGGGACATCAAGGTGAGCTACAAACAATGGCTCCATGTGAAATTCTATACAATTCTGCTCTCTTGTTTTATCTAAAGCTGGATTGGTATTTGAGATGTGGGATGGCTTCTTTTTCCTGGTTATTGCAAGCCAGATGTAGGTCTGGTATTTGTCGGACTAGAAGAGTTCCACACTGCCCATATGGACCCCAGTAAGAAAGGCAGAACCTCTTTTCGTCTAAATACTGTACCTCATTCCTTTAACTCTAAGCTACTGAGGGGAGATCACCACATATTAGGTGTGGTCTAACTGGTTAGTACCCACTGATCCAGAAATCTCTCTGGGAGTCATTTTCATTCTTTCAGAAAACAGGGGACACTGAGGTATGCTGTTCAAAACGGAGTAACAGATACTGACTTAACATTGTTGCTGACAAAACCAGTTTCAATAGCTTGTTGGACAAGGTAGATCAATCATTGCTTCTCCCCCACCTAACACTTCCCATAAGAGCGGCTAACTGTTCATTGCCCCAGAAGGCAGCCCCTTCCATATTTGGCCAGTTCCAAAAGAAGTCATTAAATTGAATACAAATCAACCTCCCTCTGACTGTGCTGTTTAGACCTGGTTCTGTTCTCCGGAGCTACACAGATGAAGTCTGACCTGGCAGCTATGCTCTGTCCCCAATCCCTCCTCCCGCCCCACCTGCACCCCCCCCCCGGGGGGGGCAAAGAGTCCAGATCCTTGATTCTTGCTTGAAGACATGTAGAGGAGAACAATAAAATTCATTAAAGAATCACACAGAAGAAACTAAAGAGTGTCTTAAGACTGGAGATTCCTTGTCCTAGAGAAGTACTTTTTGGAACATTATTGCTGAGGATGGTTACTTGGGTGTCCCCATCTCCACTGAGAACAAAAAGAAGAAATGGTGGGCATAAGGCAGTGTTTCTAATCTATAGATGTTAGCAGACAAATAAAGGACCCTATGGTTCTTTACTGTGAATTCTTAGAGTTAAGCCTTTCTATGTCTCTCCTAGAAAGGGAGCTAGTACTTGATCAAAGAACTCTGTTTTCATGGGGCATTTTATGGCTACTAGCATTTTGTGAAACACATCTTAGGAAATTATGGTCTCAGATATGCTGTGGGGACTTAGACATTTGAAATAACTTCCTGATTGGTTATTGTTGGATCCTGGAACTGGTAGCCAAGGTACACTATGAAGTTTCCTTCTTTGGAGGGTTGGTAGACTCTTCCTCCCTTCCTCCCTCCCCTCTCCCCTCCTCTCTCCCTTTGATATTAACATTAGGCACCCACTTGCCTGGGAATGTTGAGGTGTAGGCCTGGGACACAGGGGAATCTGGAAGTCTAGATCCTTCCCATCCCCATGATTCTATTTTTATGGACCCAATTGTGGTGTGCTCCATGGAAGGTACAGCTTAGCTGGGACAGGAGGTAACTGAGGGTTTTGGCCAAGAGGAGAGGGGGCTAGAGATGGGAAAAGTTGATGTAATTATTTTTGTCAGGAATTGGAACCAAAGCAGCAGGAGAGAGTAAGTTTTAAGACTCTCTGGCAAAGTAACTTCCTAATCTGTCACTGAGTATGTGTAAAAAAGTGATTAGTGGGTCTCTATATTTATCATGATTACTCACAAATATGTAATTTGCATAATATATACAGCACATTAAGTACTATGTCACCTTATATAATGTGCATATGTATAATGTATATGCATGTTATGTAACGCCAGTCTGGAGGCTCTTCCAGATTCTGCCAAGTATTTCCTAATTTATTTGGCAATTTTAACATATCTTTTCCATCTGTGGAAAGAACTATCTTGAGAGGAGCTGGTCTCTGACCTGAAATATAATCATTCTACTAAGCCTATCTCTATTCTCAACTCACTGGAGGAAATCCACAAAGACCAAGCCATAATGAGATGCAACTCTCAGCTCAATAGTCCAGGGACAACATGATGTACTGAAGATTTTCTGTTTCATTATTTTTATTGCTGGTAGGGTAGAACCGTGGGGGCATGTGGGAACATGTCTGTTGCATGGTCACAATCAGAATAGGATGAAGACTAAGGGAATGGATTCTGCCCTGATTGCCTTACTGTGTGACTTTGAGAAGTCACTGAACCCTCATTAAGCTTCACTGTCTCATTATTAAGATCGGGAGATTAATACCTTCTCCATCAACCTCTGAGATTGCTGGGAGGCCCACTATGGTGAGGTACTCTACAGGAAGAAACCATGGCCACAGTAGTTAAGGAATGAGTTGTAATATCACACTAAACAATGCCACTAGACTTACTGAGGTTACCAAATTGGAAGTACGATTCCACTGCCACTCTGTGGCTCTAGGGAGGCTTTGGGACATGTCTCTCAGGCAACACTGCAAGTCCTATGCACTAGTCTAGAACAGGCAGGGGCCACTCTGACTTGTGAATCTCTGCAACTAGTTTCACCTGTCCACAGTGCCACTTCTCAACAGCCTCAATCTTGGGGGATCGGGGTTGAAACACATGCAAAAACTTCTGTAAATTTCTCAGAATCAGTGACCTCAAATCTGAACCTGCCTCTGTTTCAAAATCAAGTGGCTTCCAAGATAGTACCTGTTGTTATTCTGGAACTTGTTGGTCCGTCCCATCACCAAGGATCCCATCATTCAGGACATTCTTCAGGTGGCCTGGTTGTCCTCTCACCCACTGTTTTGCACTGTTGGATCCAGCAGGATGGTCCTAGATGATTGCTTCCTTCAGAGTTAGGATCAGTGTATATACACAATCTTAATTTCCCTTCCTTGTGCAAACCTCCTCAGTGCAAGGAGATTAGAGAGCGCTCAGTGGATCGATGAGTGGGCCCATGTGTCCTCTTAAATCTCAGAGGGGATGGAGGTCCAATGGAGCAAAGGCGCTAAGGCAAATGTTTCTGTCTACTAATGAAGCTCTACACAGACTTGCCCTCGCAAAAGGAGGGTAATGCTGGCACCAGCTGCATGAAGCCTACTGAGCTCTGCTGGGACCCCTCTGGGTACCGGCTGGCAACACCTTGCAGAAAGTGCCTTGGTCCTTCTTGTGAGTCTCCAACTGAGGCCATTCCTGCAGCCAGAGGTGCTTCCAGACTAAGAGGCCATGACGACCATGACGAGTTGACATGTGGAGAGTTTAATCTGATGATCTGTCTAGTGCCTTCAACCCAGACCAATTTCTTACCAGTTCAGGCCAGAGAGAATCTCTGGGAAGCATCATGAGCCCTCATTTCCTTGTGTGGGCCTGTCACATCCACACATGTGCTATGCATTCATCCTTCCCTGGAAACCTGGATTCGAATGGAATAATTTTTCAGTGACCAGAAATGACCCTATTCTAAGATGTATGGATTCTTCTAATACATATCCTCTTAGTGGCACCTATTCTCAAACCACGTTAGTTAAGATACCATGTACAAGTGTCTCAACTTTTCTGAGACTCACTATCTCTCTCCGGCAAGTGGGAGAGTAATTCTGTCCAGCATATCTTTCATGGCTGTTTTGAGAATCCAGAATAGGAATTCTTAATCTCTTTACGATAAGCTATTTTCATTTCCCTTAAATTTCATGCTCGCCATGGGGAAATGTGTCTTGACAATGAAATGGTGGGATGGGGGAGTAAGAACCTACTTTTTCTTTCCCACTTTCTGTTCCTCGTCTACATGTTTTTTGTTTTTTTTTTCAATCAGGAAAAGTCCATCCGTAAATAAATATTTATATATATAAATATATATGCTACATATATGTACACACACATAAGACCATCAGAAGGGCCCTCAGGTCATGCTCTGGGAGTGGTAGGTGCAAAGAGGCAGGTGGGAGCCACCTGATGGGTTTGTCTCCTGGTCTTCTCAGCAAAAGGCCCTTCCTTCTCATCTTCTCTGCCTTCAGGAATAGTCTGCCACCAGGGCTTGGAACTCAAAACAGGAAACACGCTTTGGCTTGAAAAAGAAAGAAACTGGGGGTGGTTTTTTTTTTTTTTCTTCCCTTTTTACACAATATTATGACACCAATTTGAAAAATAAATCCCAGTTTCTCTGCTTTCCCTCCCAGGTGTTCACAGAACTAAGAAAATAAATACCACATCGAAGGTGTACTGTGCAGGCTGCTCTGGGGGCTCTTGGAGCCGTCTCTAAACAAACACACAGCCACCAGCCGAAGCCTTTGGGAAAATAACAAGTGCCCACTGACAGCGTGGAGAACCAAGAATGGAAACACAGCTTTCCACAGCCTTTCTGCCTCCTCAGCAAGTTCAGGGAGAAGTTGCTGCTTGAAGGACAACTAAGAAACCAACGTGCGCTTGCTGAGCCCTGCCAAGGGTTACGCTCTGAGCGCTGGAGGCCGTTGGTCTCTGTACAGAGGGACCTTTGTGTAAATTCTCTGGAATGGGAGCTCTTTCCTTTGGCCACATCCGATCTCAATATAGGCAGGAAACCTGCAGCCTGCTTCTTGTGAACGTCCGTGAGGGAACTTGCAGGGCTGGTGGGAAGAAAGGGGGATTTCTCCTTCAGTCTCAGAAAGTCCCACTCACGGCCTTCTGGGAATGTGGAGGTTGTCATACGAGCCAACAACACCCTGGTCGGCCCGAAGTCCGTTCAAAATTTTCTGTTGGCACTGGCTCTGTTGGGGTGTGTCCACTGTTGAAGTAGAGAGCACATTCGGCAAGATGAAGATTTCTTCCTGATGGGTGGCTTTGCTTCCACTGGTTAGAGATGAGTGTGTGTGTGTGTGTGTGTGCGCGCGAGTGCGTGTGCGTGTGCGTGTGTGTGTGTGTGTGTGTGTGTGTTACAGTCTCTTGTTTTCTCTCTTGGTTTAACTGGCATTTGGCATATTATTTAGTCTTTTGAACGGCTCTTCCTCCTCAGCGAAAAGAAGCTGCTCTTCTGGGGAGGCCCCATCATCATAGGCGCTTGATTCTTGTGAGTAATTTTAATCTAAAAGCAAAGGGACATAAATGAATTAGTAGCATGCAAATCTCAGTAACCTATGAGAGAGGGAGTTGCAGAGGGAGGAAGGCAGGCCAGCTTCGGGTTGGAAAGAGCCCCATGCAGAAGGACGACTGTCCTTGAACAGCTTTAAAATTGGCAACTGGACCCTCACTGGGCCTGGAGTTTGGCACTGCTGGAACTGAGGGGCGGAAACACTGGGGAGAGACAGGTGTGAGCTTCCCACGTGGTGATCAGCTCGCACCTGTCTTGTGTCCTTGCTATTCATAGATCCTCCAAGTGTCACAGCCGGAGGAGACCTCAGGGACCATCTCATTCAACCTCTCTGCAGGACAGATAAAGGAATGGAGGCCCAAGGCTCTCTTGAGCCTTGGATTAGCCTAAGGTCACACAGAGAGGGCAGAACAGCTAGAGTCCAGTTCTTGGGATTCCTAGCTTCCACTGCTCCTGGCCGTTCCTGTCCAGGCAGTGCAGAGATACCAACCAGTGAACTTCAAGCAACCTAGAGGCTTTAGTCTGACATCTGACCCAAGCCACATCATGTGGAAAGTTTCAAGTGAGTCCCTTAGGTGTTTCCTCTTTTCTTAGCTTTCCAGGAAAAAAACCAGCTTTCTTTTTAAAAGCCTCTTCTTCTTTTTTTTTAAATTTTAGGTTTTATGAGTTTTTTTCTCCTTCAGACTTTAAATGAGTTGGAAGTGAAAGACACTAGTGAATTCTCATTTTTGCCTTTCTTCCCAACCTTATCCTTAGGGCGTGGCTTCAGAATGCTAAATCCCTATTTGAATGTGACCTGATGACACTGCACATTACTAATCTGCATTATCAGCCCATCAGCATTTAGCAAGTGTGACACATGTCCAGAGTAGGAAGATGATGTGGGAACAAGGCACTTAGGATTCAAGGACCTGGGTTTGGGTCCCTGATCTCCTGCTTTTTTTGCTGTGAGACTCGGGACGAATCATTTAACCTTCAAAACCATGCTTGCTGAACTGTAAAATGAGGGTAATAACATTTGTCCTGTTTTCCTCACAAAGTTGTTGTGAAGATCAAATGGGAGACTGTCCATGAAAGCCCGCTGTGAACTGTAAAATGGAATGTAACGGTTAGTTAAATAATTGTTATCTTACATTGGAGGTGAAGGAGAAAGATGTATGTCAAAAGAAGCCATCTATGAGCTCATTCTCGTGGTTTCTATGTTATTGGAAATGACAGTGTGGCCACAGAGAACCACAGAAGAACTCTTGAAGAGAGAGACCCATCCACAAGTTCAAATTAATGTAGGCATAGACCAAGTGGTGTCAAAAAGAATGTAAGGAAGGAGAAGAGTCTGGACGCAGCAACCAAGGAAGAGTTTTAAGAACTGAATGGAAGGGAAGGAGATGTATGGGTGAAAAGAGAAAGGGAAGGCACCGGGTGGAAGGGCCACGTATGAAAAGGTTGAGTGCAGGGCAAAGGATGAGAGATGAGGTCAGAGATGCAGGTGGGGCAGTTAGTCTAGGGTTTTCAAGGGGAGGTGGCAGAGGCCAGGTTTAATGCAAGGTAATGGGGAACCATGATAACTTTTAAGCTGGAGAATAACAACATGATGAAGAAAAGAGTTCCAGGGAAATTATTCCATAGTTCTTGTCAGGTTAAGTTGGAGTGGGGGAGACTCTGGCTACAACGGTACTAGGGTGAGCCAGGTTGAAATTTAGAAGTCCCCAGGATATGGGAAGACAAGGATGAAACCAAAAGACATTGTGGAGAATTAGCATAACCTGGGTGATGGAAGATGCAAATGACTCTTATGCTGGTTTTCACCACCCGGGAGCTCCAGGAGGGGAGGACAGCTTTCTTTTTGTGGCAGTCCTCAGAAGAACAAACCAAGACTATATCAAGTACCATTTTGTGTTATGGGCCTTATTATGGGCATGTGTTTATTCCAGAATTCACGGAAGCGAGGCATAGATGAGGGACTTTGACAGAGCTTGTCTGTGGCATGTGATTTAGGACTAATTGACCAGAGTGACTTGTGGCACATGTCCTTGTGTTGTGGTGAGCCTTTTCTCATTCCTGGGCACCAGAGCCCCCTATGGGGAAGAACTCCATCTTCTTCATCATGCTACTCCCCGAACCAGCGCACGGCGTTTTGACAGCCCAGGCTGTGGAAGTACTGATGGCTGAACACGACCCAGGAGAGAGAGAGAATGTTCTGGCAGTGGAGATGGCTATGTTTGGGGCAGACAGCGGCAGCTGATGCACTGCCTACATTTCCTGCTGATAGAGCCCGTTTTTTTTAGATGATGGAAGACCCTTACTTCTCCTTTTTCTTTCTCTAGCTGAGCAATTTATTTGCTTGTTAGCACCTCCAGGACAAAGAGGAGGAAGTGAAACTCAGATCCCTCCCATTTGGTTTTTCAGCAGTTTTGACAAAGGTCTCGATGGGGTAGGAGTTTGGAGATGCTGGGTAACATGAGATTTTGATGTGGTTTGTGGCTTCTAATGCTATAGGTAACTGAGAGTGCACTGTAGGTACTGACACTGAAGGTAAGAAGTAGGAGATCATATTTTCATTTTGAGTCAAAAGATGTTTATCCCCTTCTCCCCTATTTGGGAGAGGCTAGTGGGTTAACTAGCTCAGAGCCCATTGGAGGAGGTAGTTGGACGTGGTGAAGCTTGCCTTTTCAATCCCTGATGGAAAGACAGCATCCCCTATCTCTGTAGTTAGAACCCAAATTTCTCTGCTAATTGGGCTGGTCAGGCAATGAACTGAGGTCTTGATGATTTTCTTAAAGACCTTTCAAGAGATTTACAACATCTGACAAGCACTAAGGAGAGCAGCCCCATTTTCTTAGTTCTCTGCTCTATTAGGGAGAGCACCCATACAGTAGGCTCTTGTGTGACAACTCAAAATGCACAGAACTACTGCGGCATATAATTTCCCCTTTAAAATGGAGTACATTTTAAAATTTTACTAGTGCTGGGTGTTGAGTCTGTTTTGGGGGCCATTTCCCGCACATCAACACATTTTTATTACCTCAAGAGAAGCAATAAACTGAGGGACTCCTTCCTGAACGTTGCCCCCTCTGGCCAGATGACTCAGATGATGCCCCACAAAATAGCCAATAACTGTAAGTGTGGACCCTTTCCAAGTCATTTGGGAAATACTCCTGCTTAAAGGGAGGCGAGGGGAGATGGGAGAGGGCTCGTACAATCTTTTTCAGGTCTTAGCTAAGTTCTTAGGATGCCCTGCTTCACGAGAGGGTTTCTTGCCACTGGAGGCTTTCAGATGTAGCTGGACAATTGGGTTTTGCTAGTGGTGGAGGAGAAATCTGGGATTTGTTGATAAGTCAGGAAGTTTGACTAGATTATTGGTTCTCCAAGTGTGGTCCCTACACCAACAGCATCAGCATCTCTTGGGAACTTGTCAGAAATGCAAACTCTCAGGCATCCAGAATTACTGAATCAGAAACCCAGCAACCTGTATTTTAAAAGCCTTCCAGGTTATTTGGATACACACTTAAGTTTGGGATTCATTGGACTAGATAACTGGAATCCCTTTCCACTTTGAGATCCTAACTGCGGGGGGATATTCTTAATTTTAAGGCTCAAATTATGCTGCCTAACTGATGATAAAACATGAGAGATCATCTTATCGTGCAGCAAGCACAAGGCAAGTTTGCTTAATAATACATTTCTTATATACATATATTTATATGTATAAACAAACATATGCTCCTTTTTGAGAATTCGGGAAGTATGGAAAAATTTAAAAATCACTTAGAGTTAATTGCCATTAACTTTTGGGTATATGTTTTTTGGTTTATTTGTACGTTTATACGTTTTTAATACATGAAATCAGCTTCTTAATCTGTTTTCATTTAGCATTATTTTACAAGCATTTCTGATGTCATTAGATATTCATTAACATGGTTTTCAATGACTGAAAATTATTCTATTTGATGAATCTCACATAGCTTATGTAACCCTTTTCTTAAATGTTGGGTTTTTCTCCCATTTTTTTCACTGATAACCTGTATTTTATTTAAAATAAATTCCTAAAAGAATAATGAACAAAATTTTAAGGGTCAAAGGAAATGAACTGGGTCAGTGTATATTAATATTTGTAAGGTTCTTCTTGATATATGGCTCCCAATATCTTCCCCAGAACGGCTTTCTGGTTTTACTTTTTTTTTTCTTAAAAGACGTACTTATTTGAGAGAGAGAGCACACGTGTGCCACATGCAAGTTGGGGGAGGGGCAGAGGGAGAGAATCCCAAGCAGACTTCCTACTGAGTGTGGAGCCCCATGTGGGACTGGATCCCACGACCCCGAGATCACAACCGGAGCCGAAATCAAGAGTCGGAGGCTCAACCGACTGAGCCACCCAGGCACCCCTCTGGTTTATACTCTTATCTCACCCCTTGCGTGTGTTGGCCTCAACACATCTCGACAGCATGAATATTTTAAAAGAAAACCAAATTGTGCTACTTTGACAAGTGAAACATGGCATGGTTTTCTCACTATTTCAATTTGAAATTCTTTCCCTCCTTTTTTCTTAATTTATGATATTAAATAATATTTCACGGCTTTGGTAGTCCATGGTATTCTGTGAACTGTCTGCTCACTATTGCATTGTTAGCATCTTCTCCTGGTTTCTAAGAGCTCTTTAGACATTATGGGAATGAATCTCTTCTCTGAGATAGCTATTGCAAACATCTTGTCCTTGGACATTACAATTTCTACATTGATTCTTGACTTGTAGACTTTTCAGTGTGCTAATATTTAAATGTGTCACCTTTTCCTCAGAAAGTCCATGCTCACAGTGTGATTATAGTCGTCTATATTTCCCCCTAGGTAGTCCTAATTTTTAATTAAATTGTAGTTTTTCTGGTTTTGTTTTTGGAGTATAGTTTGAGGTGAGAGGTTTTGATATATAATGACATTTTCCCAAACAGGCAATTTCTTGGATACTCTATGTTAAAGAGTCCATTCTTTTCAAATTAACTTACGATCTTTTTTGCTTCCTTTTTTAAAAAATAGATTTTATGTATACTAAGGTTTCTTAGGGCTCTCTTCTGTACTACTGATGTATCTATTCAATATCATGCCAATTATTGTGGCTCTGTAACTATTTTAATACCTTGTGGGAAGTCCTTCCTCATAGCTCTTCCATAAAACACCTCAACTATTGCATTGTTTTCCCAAGTTAAAAAAGATAATTGCATTGGGATTTTGCTTGGGATCCCTGTTTAGAAACATGGGATGTTTTAAAACTCAGATATATATATTTTTTATATTGGTCAAATCTTATTAGTTTTCATTATTCACAATTCAGTTTAATATTTTGGCTTTGGTTGTTGCTATTATATTTTATTTTTTTCTATTATATTCTTCTGATTAGTTAGTGCTGGAATATACAAAAGCTATTACTTTTGTCTATCTTTCTATAGAGCTTCACTGAAATAATTTAATCTTTGGGGTTTTCAGTTGATTCCATTAGCTTTCTATATACATAATCATAGTATTTGCAAATAATGACAGTTTTGACTCTTTTCCAAATGGTTACATTTTTTTTCCTGTGTCATTTAAATTGCATTAGCTAAAACTTCCAAACAGTAATGGTGTACATGTCTTGTTCAGGATTTTAATGAGAATTTGCTCGTGTTTTACTATTAAAGAAAATACTCATTCTTGGTTTAAGATAAATATTTTTTATTATTTTGAGGGAGTATTTTTCTGGTTTTAGTTTCTTAAGAGTTTTTTCTTTAAAAATCACAATTTTGGGGTGGCTGGGTGGCTCGGTCAGTTAAGTGTCTCATTCTTGGTTTCGGCTCACATCATGATCCCAGGGTCATGAGGCTGAGCCCCGTGTCAGGCTCCACACTCAGCAGGGAGTCTGCTGGAGATTCTCTTTCCCTCTCCCCCTCCCCCTGCTCATGCTCTCTCTATTTCTCTAAAATAAATAAATCAAAACTTAAAAAAAAATATATACTTTCTCTTCAGTTTTTGTATTTGTCCTAACTTTATGAAATGGATCAGGTGACTTTCTATTTTGTTTATAATATGAAACAGTTTACATGAATATTTATTTCCTAATAGTATGGAAAAACTCACCAGTAAGACCATCTGTTTTAAGATCATTTTGGATGTAATTCTTTGAAGGCATTTTCTCTTTCATTACAGGTTATCTGGAATTTTCATGAGATGATCAAGTTTTTAGAATCAAGATGATTATATATTAAATATGTCATATTATGTCTTATAATTAAATGAAACCACATTTATATTTACATTTTATTATATTATATATTTTATATTTTAATGCCACTGATCTTTTTTGTTTTTAAAATTGGCTTTCAAATATTTGACATGTTAAAGAATAAGTTCTCAATTTTCCTGCTTCCTAATTATGTAATATCTACTCTTATCCTTACTATTTTCTTCCTTCTGCTTCTCCTCAGTTTGTTTTACTGTTGTTCTTCTAATTTTGCAATTATTCATTACATGTTTTGCCTTTTTAAATGATAGAAGTATATGATACTTTGAATTTACTTCCAAATATAGTTTAGGCAATATTCTACAGTTTTTGAATGAGAACCTTTTGATTTTTATTATTTTTGGAATAGTCTATGATGGTGGTTTTGATCTTTTGAATCTACTGTTCTTTAGGAGAATTTAAAAATCAAGTGATTGGATTTTGCTTGTTTATTCATTTAACCTTCTATTATTAATTTCTGATTTTGTTGCCTATGGTCAAATAAAATAACCTTTATGATTTTTCCTTCTGGCTTTATATAGATTTTTTTCTTTGTGAACTAGTTTAAGATCTGTTTTAGTAAATACTCTCTGGATCCTTGAAAAAAAATGAGATATTTAATTTGTTTATAGGTTATAGAGTTATTTCATCTAGTGTTGTGATTTTGTTTATTTTTGCTTCTTGACCTCAAAGGCAGAAACAAATATTTTAAAGCCTCTCAATACTTGTATCTCTGTCAACTTCTTCTTTTATAAAATCTATTTTTTTCTCAGTATATATATTCATCCTGTTTTTCACAGGATATATTTTAATTGTTATTGCACACCTACAATTTTATGACTATTACATCTCAGAAATGAGTGTACCTTTTATCCAATAAAAAGTGACCTTTTTTATTCCACTTCATGCTTTTGGCATGTTGGAAGGTTAGTTTGCCTAAAATTAATATAATTAATAATATCATTTTTTACTTTTAATTTCTCTATGCTTGATAAAGGATAAAATAAAAAGATATATATGTCCTTTTGCTTTAGGTATATCTCTTACAAGAAACACATCACTGGATTTTAATTTTTAACCCAATATGAGAGTACTGTTCTTTTAATAGGGGACTTTAGCACATTTTTTGGGTCATTATTGATATATTTAGTCTTAAACTCTTTCATCTTGCCTTATAATTTTTTTAAAGTTTGCTTGTTATTGTTAGGGTGATGTATGGGATTGTCAAATCACTATATTGTACACCTGAAACTAATATAACACTGCATGTTAACTAACTTGAATTAAAATAAAAACTTAAAAAAATTAAATGTTTGCTTGTTATTTGCTTTCTGTCTGGTTCACACTGATAAGGGTCATGAGATTTAAACCCTCCCAGATTTGAAAGGTGTGCACCCTGTTTTTGATTTTACCAGTGATTATCTAATTATTCAAATTTTCTTCTGACTTAGACTTTTTCATTATCAAAGTGCAGAGAGACAGTGAAAAGATTCAGCACACTTTTACTATCCCTTTTTTTTAACTTTTTAAAAAATTTTTATTTTTTATTTTTTTAAATTTTTATTTATTTATTATTTTTTTACTATCCCTTCACTGAGGCCTCCCATGTGCTTTCAGCCTTGGTTAATCTAACCTTAGGTTTGGGACCCAGCTTCCTAATGTTTACATGACAGATCTTCCATCTCCTGGATTGATTTTCACCACGTGCATTCAGTCGCACAACCATATTTAACAGTTTTTATTTTCCTTCATCCTAATTTAACTGGTTTCAATTTTTACCAAAAGTTGTTTTGTGTCATGATGTCCCATCATTAAGCCTTTCACTCTGAGTTACTTCCCAGCTGGTGTGTGCCTTCAGGAAAATGTTTCAACAAGGGGACTTTTGTTTTCACTCTTGTGAGCTGAAGGTGGCTTTCTGTTGTGCCCTGAATTACGTCTCCCCCAAATTCATATGTGGAAGCCTTAACCCCCACTTGTGACTGTATTTGGATACAGGATCTTTAAGGGGGTAATTAAGGGTAGATAAAGTCAGAACGGTGGGGCCCTAATCCATGAGGAAGAAGAAGAGACATCAGGAGTGTGCACGCACAGAGAAAAAGCCATGTGAGGACACAGCAAGAAGGTGGCTGTCTGCAAGTAAGGAAGAGAAGCCACACCAGGACAACCCTGCCAGCACCTTGGTCTTAGACTTCCAGCCTCCAGAGCTGTGGGACGATAATACATTTCTGTTGTTGAACCTGCCCCGTCTGTGGTGTTCTGTGATGGCAGCCTGAGAGGACTCCTACATCTTCACATGTGGCTATCCACGGACTGTGTCTTAAGATCACTGGGTCACAAATGTTTTCCCAGTGAGGTGAAATCTCTGAAGGGTGGCCTGGAGAGAGGGTCAGGGTGGGGGCAGGAGAAGTGTTTGTTTCAAAAACGAAGTCCTTGCAGTAAGGGAAATGGCAATCCAGTTTTCAGATCTCGCTGAGCCAGGTGGGAGAGGATTTGATTTCTTCCAGCCTTTTTTTAGAAGACAAGAGGAGTTTGGATAGATTTTTCTCAATTTAGCTCCATCAAAATTATAAGTAGTAGAAATTTCCTCCATCCTTTCTAATTCTAACAAAGTGGTAAGCTATTATTAGTTTTTGCTGTAGTGTGTTTTCATCTTTTTCTTAGGCTTCATAGAAGCCCGAAGATTGAGGTAAGGTTTTGCAGAAAAATCTCTGCTTTTGATACCCTTTATAGAAGTTGCCATCCCTAGAGTCTGTCTCCAGGGGCCAGTTTTATAATCTGTAGAAGTCACATGGAACCAAGAGTGATGGAAATACATCTACGATTCAGGCCTGGTAGAAATCTCATGCAAACCCTTCCGCTAGTAGAAGAAAACTTGAGTTCCGAGGGTTCAAAATAGCAGGTTTTTGAGCTATCTGAATACTCCACAAGTGAGGGAGCTTAGAAACACAGCTTTTGCCTCTTGAGGTTTGCACATTCACGGTAGTACTGAAGGTGATACTAATGTAATAGCCCGGGGAGCATCCTGGCCCCAAACACCGGGGCAGTGCTTTCTCTTCACCACCGAGTTTTTAGCTGGGTTTCTTGCTAAGCAGGAAGGATGCCTGACCCCTGTCGTGGTGCTAAATGGAGGGCTGCTGTGGGTATGGTAAGTCGGGGAAGGAGGATGTTCCCTTTCTTTTGCTTGCCCATTTGTTCAGCGCTTTACTCATCGTTCAATGGATATCATTGTGCACCTGTTCCGCGCCAGGCACAGTGCTGGGTGCTGAGTGAGAACTTGCCATCTCCCCTTGCAGTGGGGAGTTCAGGTTGGTGCCTCTGCTGTGAAGTGTGTGCACTGCAGGGGTCCTCCCCTTGGGGCTCCGGGGGTCACAGTGCCTGGGAGGAAGTTCCAGTGCAAGGGTACAGACTTGGCTTCTACATAAGGAGACGCTTTCTAGCAATTAGACTTATTCATCAACAGAGCAGGTTTCCTTTTGGGGCAGCAAGTTCTCTGCCACTGCGGTGACCCTAGAGGAGATGCTCAAGGCTACTGCAGATGAAGTCTTAGAATTCACCAGTTCCAAGTGTAAGCGCTTTGGGGACAGGTCTTTGTTTCACTCGGTTGGGGGACTGGTACCTCGCAGTGCCTGACACACAGTGGGTGTTCAATAAAGGCTTAGCAGGTACGTGAATGGGTGGATGAATGAAGTGGAAGACAGGCTACACTAGATGATTTCCCTAAACCCTGGGCAACTTGGAGAGTCAGCGATTTCATACTGTCAGTGCCCCAAAGGAGCCCAAGAGAAAACTTCTCACCCTCATCACTCACCGTGCATGGGGGCTGCATCCAGGGCTCTCCATCCACTTGCATTGGCAGCAGCTTGTTTGTCCTGGAACACATCAAGAACCGAGAGAACACCGTGAGCTTTGACGCTTCCGGAGTGCAAGAATTTTAGGGTGGTCCTCACAAAGGAGACAGAAGTGGGAAGACCTTATCTGCCCACCTAGGAGTGGTTCCCTAAGACTCCCCTGGAGGGCTTGTTAGAAATTGATTTCTGAGCCCACCTCAGGAATTCTGACCAGGCAGGTCCCAGGGTCACAACTCAGGCTACGGGCGATTCTGTTGCACTGGTGCTCAGACCCTAGTTTGAGAAACACTGTCCAGGGTGAGCAGTAAAGTCCACGGAAGTCTGGGAGACAGCGGCCAACAACGATGGCAGCACCACTGCTGAGCAGACCCTCAGTCAACAACCAGCCGGAGGGCCTACAGACTGTGCCAGAAACTCCACAGTGAAATGGGAATGGTTATGAAATGGGAAAAGGCCTGGTTTCTCTGTTGAGTGAGAGGTTGCATCATGTCAATGAAGTAACGTCTCCGACCTATGCAAGGTACAGCTCAGGTCTGAGTGTGTTTGCCTTGCCCCCGCTCCTAACTATCCTCTCTTTTATGTCTTGAACAGTAGGGCACTCTGTGACTGTATGGACTATGAACCTGGCTTAGCTGGGAAATGGGGTCATTGCGAATACCGTCCCCACGGGTAGAAGGAGAGGAGAGAAGACCGTGTTGCTTTCTTGTTTGGGACAAGGCTTCTCTGCCATACAGATTCTTTAAGGGAGAGAGATGAGGTCTTTTGACTCCCTTCTGTGGAAGGGTTGTGAATTCGTACTATATTGCTTTCGGGAGAAAAGGCAAGTCGTTTTGGAAGCCTCTGGTCTGGGTGAGCAGGGAACAATTGCTACCCACTGTCTGGGAAGCTCTCACCTGGGTTTGGCATCTGCCCTGCTTTTGAAATGATAAAATGAGGGACACAGGCTATGTTCTGATGTCGATGACTGTCTGACTGATCTTGAGAATATTTAATAAAAAATAATAAACCTAATAATAAAACCAGTCATAAGAGGACAGAGTGGTATTTTGGTTCTTGGGGCTGAGGAGGGTGTCTGGGAAATTCCCAGGAGGATGGGGATCTTGGCTCACCCCCTCTGTCCTATCTGAAAATAGGTCCACTGAATGTGAAGAAAAAGTCCTCCCTCTCACATATGGCTTTTTTGATGCCCCTGGGACTAAGATGTTACGTTCTCTGTGGTCTACATCAGTTATGGCTTAGCTGTGCGAACACACTGGACCTACTCAGTGCTGGACAGACAAGGAAGTAAGTGTGGAGATTAATGTGGAAAACAGGGACCCCAGAATGACAAGAGCCCAGAGAGAAAACAAGCAAAGCTCTGGGTAATACTAGAAAAGACAAAGGAGATACAGGAAGGGGATGAACAAAAGGGTTTCGTGGGATAGACCTTTAGCTAAGAGATGTTAGGGAACCAGGTCTGGGGATCTTTCCGAGGGATGCAGGGTAGCTCCAAGAGCAGCATTTCCTTAAAAGGGTGCTGAGGACACTCGCCCAAGAGGTTTCAGGAGAAAAGGGTTCTGTGGTCAAATAATTTTGGGAAACCTGCATACTGTGACCCCTCCAGGAGATTCCCTAAGGCACACTAAAAGATTTGAACTGTAAAAATTGGATGGGGAAAAGGAAGGGAATAAAGGCTTCTCAAATAATCAGGTGGAGAAGAACCTGATGAGTTTTATTGACTAAACAGAAGCAACTGAAATCAGAGGATCCCCCCTCTGAGACTCCATTTCTTCCAGCAGCCTGCAGTGACCGACCTGTGAGGTCCACACCCTGCAGAAGCATCACCCTCTTAGGCAATTGTAACACATTTGCTGATGTTGATGGTTTGGCTCTACAAAGGCAAATAGGAAACAGTATTTCTAAGGCCACCATCCAAGAAAGAGTGAGCCGAGAACCTGGTTTCTGTTATAGTGTGCCCTCTGGCATACATCTAGCATCTTAATTTGTAAAGATAAGAAAGGCAACACCAAGCAGAGAGTTATAGGGGGAGGGAGGGAAAACTGAAAGGGAAGAAATCAGAGAGGGAAACAAACCACAAGAGACTATTAAATCCAGGAAGCAAACTGAGGATTGCTGGAGGGGTGATGGGGTAACTGGGGAATGGGCATCAAGGAGGGCACGTGATGTGACGAGCACTGGGTGTTCTACATAACTGATGAATAACTGAACTCTATATCTGAAATGAATGGTGTACTATAGGTTGGCTAATGGAATTAAAAAAAAAAGAAAGGCAAGAAGTTGGATCTCTGGCTCTCTGGACCTCCTGATCTTATACTATTTAGAGAACTTCACCAATTCATTGTAAGGGAATAGCAGATAGGTCATGGTGGACCCTTCAGTTGATGTCTTGGATGGTTGGGAAATGATCTCTAAAGACATTCTCTATAAATGTTATCAAGCTTCTGTCCCGCACTCTCCCTGCACTGAAATCCAAAGATGGCTTCCTAGTTCTTGTCTGTAAGAACACTGAGGGGGGTGGAAGACGAGGAGGCTGCTGGGTAATGAGGAAGCATACCTGATGGTGACCGAGGAGCACTGGGCCAGCCTCCTGCCCGCACTCTTCAGGCCAGTGTAGATCTGCCCCATCTCCATGGCTCCCTCTAGGCCCACCACTTCAAGGAGCTGGTCACTGAGGTCTGCAGAGTGAAACAAACAGAAGTAGTGCATATACATCTCTCTGTTCCTCAGGCTGGTTTTTGTCAGAAACCCAGATCTGTCAAAAATACCATTTCATCTCCCACCAAACAGCATTTCCAACTCATTCTGAATAGGGAATTTCCCCAAAGGTCAGTAAATGTACTTTTCATGAACAGAAACCTAGTTCTAGTGAAAAAAGATTTTGATTCAGAACATTAATATGCATCCAATGAATAGGTTGGCAATTCTAGAAGCCTCTTTAAATGGAGAGTAACAAATGATGAGCCAGCTATTTCCGAAATGATTTTCAAACCCCCCCCTCCCCCCCAGTGCAGCTAAAGACACATAGGAAGGAATGGTGACAAAAGTCCTTCTCCAAGCTGGTTCAAGTTTCTTTTCTCTGAATGTCGGAATAACAGCATGGTCCTAATGATGATGACTGATGGTTAACCAACCTCAAATTTGGCCTGCAGGAAGCCAGTGGTGAGCCAACCTCCTTGGACATCCTTGGGGAAATCAGTGACCTCTTTCAGGACACCAGGTGCCTCATCTGAGCCAAGGAAAAGAGTATTTCACCTACACCAGATTATTCTGGGTCCACAGTAGAAAAAGTGGGACAGAAAATATGAGTCTAAGTCTCAGAGTCACATAGGATCGATGGCCTCCCACAATGGCAGTTACTTCTGATTCAGCACTTGGAAGATGTCTTTTGTTCAGAGTTCCTGAGGCTTGGGCTGTCCCTACCTGATTTCTTGTGAAAGCAATGGCAGGATCAAGATTTGATGTTGGGAACAAGACACTTTTACAACACAACTTTTGTAGTGAAAACAGAAACAAAACAAAAAGGCAGATTCTTTAAAAGCTTCCATTCTTTTGCCTACTAAAGCAAAGGTACTTTTCTCACAGATTGTACCTAGTCACTAACATCCTACTAATATCCCCAAACTAGAAAGTTAATGTTTTTATTTATTTAATAGATGGGTTTTGTCTAAGGTGCCTCCTGGTATAGTATAATGGTGTTTGTTAAGATTGTCAAGGAGATATTTGGGTTTGTCTTTGCTTTTTTGTTTAGAAGACTGTTGTTTAAAAACATTTTCTTGATGGATGCATTTCTAATGAAGAGTTATGCAGACCACGGAACTGACCACATATGTGTCAACACTGCTCCAGTCCAGCCTACTGATGATCACTGATGGACAGCAGCTGCCAACAGATACACAAACTGCGCTCCTTCATCTTCCTGTGACAGGCACAGAAGCTTTCCCCTCTATTTCAATGCACACTCCCATTCTCCTTCTCTGGTTCTCCTTCTTCTTCTTCTTTTTCATATCTGTGAAAAATACTGTCTCCTAAACTCTCCATCTCATTTGGGCTTGGAACAAGAAGCCATGAAAGAGCAGTGTTTGTTTAGGAGAATGCTCCAGGCTCTCTTAAGGAGTTTGGATCCAATAAACAACAAATATCTAAACCTCTAGTCATTTAATTAGTTCCCTTCTTACCAAAGAGCATTAAATAACCATTGGATAGTCTTAGCTTACTGTGTCATTTTAACGGTGTCTGTGAAATCAGCATGGGTTATGAATGAGAGAGGGAAGAGAAAGGGAGGAGGGAGGAGAGAAATAGAGGAGTGTGTCTAGGGGTGAGGAGGGTGGGGGAGTTATACTGGGGTAGGAGAAAAAAAGCAGCAGTACTTTTCAGAGGTTCCCCTAATGGCAGAAAGACAGATGTCTTGTAAAGTGTTGCTCTTTGCACCCGCCTTGGGTATCTGACAGTGCTGTTATAGTTCAGTGTTTTCCCTCCTTGAAACATTTCCTGGTAACAAAATGTTCTAAGAAGCAGGGGACTTAATAGACTCAAGTGTTTCAGCTTTTACAATGTCTTGGTCTTTTAACAAATTTTCCTGTTGAATGGCTTTAAGTTGTTATCACTTCCCACACATTACCTTGCAGCTATCACTTCCCACACATTACCTTGCTTCCTGGCTCTAGAAGAGAAGTAATGAAGGCTGATCTCATCCGCATGGTGGGTGGGTGGGGGGCAGAGGCTCACACACATGTGGGACTGAGGAGATAAATGCAGGGTAAGGGGCTAGGATATACCGGTATACTTTCTGCCAGTTTTGCTTTTGAATTTGTACTCTGAATCTTCCCTGGCATAAAGAGGCTAGGGTGACTCCTGTCTACTACTGAAGGAAGACTTGATTGTTCTTCTACTTCTCCACCATTGCCTAGCTGATCTTTCTTTCAATTTCTTGCAATGCCTACCCTGAGGTTCTGAGACAAAGAGATCTATTTAACGTTGTTTACCAAACTTATGGGACCACGAGTCTCTTCTTTTGTGTGATACCTATAAATAGTCCATGGGAGTTTTCTTTGATATACACTTTGGGATATTTGGGCATCATTTAATTCCCTTTACTTCCTTTAGAACAGAGATACTTATGTATAAATTAAATTTGGAGTTAAAATGAAACAGAATAGAGTGCAAGTCAACATCCAAGCACACAGAACAATTAATGTTTGAAGCTCAGAATCCAGAATCAGGTCGTCTGTTATACCACGTCTGTTTTACCTGGTACCAGTGATTCAGAGTGTGGTTTTGGCAATTCACATCATCTCCTTATTGTCTGTCTTTACACTTTTCAACTCATTAGTATTTAAGCTGGAATGTCCATGCACCTTAGTAAAACAGGAATTCATTCATTCATAAGTTACTGAGTGGCAACTGAGTGTCATTTAAAAACTGGGAATACAAAATGTTCTACTCTTGAAGGACTCTTGACCAAGAGGGAGAAAATGTATTACGTGTAGAAAATGCCGTAACTGAACTATAGGGACAGGGGGGCCCGAGTAACTGATTCTGACTAGGCTACGTATGGGAGGACGGTGTCACAGACATTTAAGGAAAGTCCTGAAGGGTGCATGCCAGGTAATTTGCTGGCTTAAGAAGGAGAAGGAGCAAAGATGTTCCAGGGACAGAGGTGATCATATGTAGGGTTGGATGGTCACAGAATACAGAAAGAAATTAATTTAGCAATAAATCCACGTGGCAATTTCATTGAAAAATATAAAAAAATATTTCTACCTAAGGAGAATTATTGTCCAGAAATTATTATTATTATTATTATTTTCTGACACAACTATAAGAAGAGGATCACTGAGCTGGGCACGAGTTTGTCGCAACCACTAGAGCTATAGGCCTTTCAGCTCCGCTCTTGGTAACAAAGCCTTGTGTTTGTGTGCAGGGAACACTTAGTATACCCTCCCTGAGGAGGAAAAAATGATGAAGAATGGGAAAGTGGAAAAAGGAGAATGTGGAAGCAAACCAGGAACAGCAAGGACGGCAATAGCAGCTCCAATCTGGCCACTTGACTCAGCCTCCAGTATGTGATTTTATAAATGCAAATCTGCTCATGTCATCCTTATACCAAAAATCCTTCAGTGGCACCAATCATAACACCAAGTGCTGGCAAGAGAAGATGAAATGTGCATTCTTTCACACCTATGATGAAAGTGTAAATTGGCAAAAACTTTTTAGAAAGAAATTTGACAATGGGTCTCTACAATTTTCATACTGTTGATTCATTAATTTCTTTTTTGGTACCAATCACAAGAAATCATTGACAGGATCTAAGCGCACACAAATATGAACACTGCTGTATCATTTATAATAGTGACATCCCCTCCTTCCTCACTTCCGTCTGTATGAGAATAAAGTATATGGTATCCATGACGATAGACTTTTGTGCTGCCATTAAGATATTTACAAAATTTCAAAAACATTAAATATGTATATAACATTAAGTGTGAAGGTAAGATATACACTTATTTATACACACCATGCCCTCAGCTAAGTAAAAATATGTACAGGAGAAAAGGACAAATTCCCTTAAAATCTTAACAGTGGTGAGTTCTGGATAATTAGATTCAAGATCATTGTTATTTTCTACTTGATGCTTTTCTACATTTTTCGTATTTTCTGTAAGTATGTATTAATGTTATAAGTTAAAAGTCCTTTAAAAAAAACCTATCAACTGACTGCTCTTCATACTTGTAAACATGATGTAAACTCCCTGGCTTGATGCCCAAGGCCTGTACCCATCTGGCAAGAGGCTGCCTCTGCAGTTTTGTTTCCTGACACTGTAGGGCTAGGTATCTGCTCCAGACATGCACAACAGCATGAAGTTCTCCAAGTTATCCCTCCTTTGTGCCTCTATGTATGCTGTACCCCTGCTTGAAATGCCCACTTCCACTTTTACTTTTTCATTAAGACTCAGCTCAAGCGCCATCAACTTCGAGAAGCCTCCCTACACTTGCATGCCTGCAGTTTGGTTTAGATCCTCAAACTTTTCCAGGTAGATGTGGTCAAAGAAAGAACAAGAGGGTTGATGTACTATTGGTGGGTGGGCAAGAGATGGCTGTAATACTGTAGCACAGGGTATAGTTTGAATAGGGAAGGAGATGAAGGACTGGAGGAAAGGGAGAAGGGGGAGTTCTAGAAGGTGTTGTGAGCCCGTGGGAGAAGGAGGGCTGGAAAGAGGTGCAGTGAGCAGTGCTAGTACATGCCGAGTCCCTCCTATGACCCCAGTGCTGGGCAGCTGAAGAAGAGGGTGGTGATGGGCGTTAGCATCAAGGCGAAGTGAGGCTAGGTCAATGGCTGCCATACTTTGCTGCATGTTAGTGTTACCTGGACAGTTTTTACAAATAACAATGCCCAGATTGCATCTATACCAGTTAAATCAGAATGTGTGGGACTGGGAGCTAGGTTTCAGTGTTTTTAAAGATCCCCAGGCGATTCCAAAAGGCAGCACAGTTTGGGAACCGCTGAGCTGGGTTGTTGGGTGGATCATCCCCATAGGCTAGTGGTTCTCAGAGTGTGGTCTTGTAGCAGCAGCATCAGTGTCACCCAGGAACTTGTTAGAGACACAAATCCTCAGGCCCCACCCCAGACCTACTGAATCAGAAACTCCAGGGCTTAGGCCCAGCGGTCTGTGTTCTAACAAGCCCTCTGGAAGATTCTGAGGCATGCTCCAGATTGAGAACCCGAGCCTTAGGCAATAAAACTGCCCAAAATATATGCAGGAGTTAGAGTGAAAAGGATTATAAACAAGTTTCTTCCTGACTACTTTGATCTAGAGCTTTTTCACTTGAAAATTAGGAGTTAGGAATAACAATGCTGACCTCAAGTGTGGTTATGAGATTGAAATGGCAGAGCTGAATGCTAAAGTGTCTGGCACAGGGTGGGCACTAAAAATCTATTAGTTTCACTTTCCTTTTCTCCCAGATTCAGTCTGACAACTCCCAATTGTCTGTTTGGCTACCTTCCTAGAGTTGTGTACAAGTGTCCTCAAACCCCAGTATTCAGGCTAAAATTTTTAAAACATCTTCCGTGGTCCTCATAGTTTCACACTTAAACGCAGAGGCCACAAATTCAGGGGAGCTTTACATTAAATGGACATCCCACTCAGTCTGTTTTTCCTTCCTCTTATCTCTTCCCTCCCTCTGCCCCTCTTTCTACTTCTTTGATCTCAACGGTCCCATTTTGCTTTTATTTTCTTAGTCCTGCCCACGGTCGGCAGGAGAGATTGGAGCTAACAGGTAAAGCTGGCAGAGCATTCATAGTGAAGGGGCATGTCTGATCTGTCCACTCCCTCCTTCAGACCCTTCAGAGGCTCTGGAAGCCCAAGGGACAGTGCCTTGCCTCCTCAGCCAGTTGTGCAAGGTCATCTGCTAGCTGGCCCTGTTCCCTGCACTGGTGTCCCTCTGCTTGGAGAACTCCTGTTTACTCTCCCGGGATACCCCAGGCACCGTGTTTCTTCCTCCTCCTTTGCTTAGACAGTGGATCATAGCAAAAGACAACTGTTTCTGAACATATCACTCTCCCAACTCCAGTGAGAGTTGAAAGTGGGGATGCTTTCCTGTTTTGTTTATCTTTGTAACCCTAGCAACTAGCCTAGCCCTGGGCATATAGAAGGCTCCTAATAAATGCTGGTTGAATAAAATGAATAAGATACATGCTTTAGTGCCAAAGACCTTAATAGGTTTGACCTGAAAGAGGAAAATGATAGTGAATAATAATAATAATAACAACTACTTGCCTAGATTGAATTGGGTAGTAGACTTTCACGAATTAACTTATTTAATCTACGTATAACAGGTAATGATGACCCAGTTTGGTTTTTGCTTCTCTCTCTTTTTTTTAATATTTTATTTATTTATTTGAGAGAGAGAGTATGAGCGGGGTGGAGAGGCAGAGGGAGAGGGAGAAGCAGACTCTCCGCTGAGCAGGGAGCCCGATGTGGGGCTCCATCCCAGGACGCTGGGATCATGACCTGAGCCGAAGGAAGACGCTTAACCGACTGAGCCCCCCAGGCGCCCATTGCCTCTCTTAATGCATAATTTTTATGATCATCCCTATCTTGGCTTCTGGTTCACACTAATGAAAATTCAGTCATTTAAGATGCAAGGGAAGCTCAGGATATAGAGTGGCATGATTTGAGCTCCTTGCTTGCCGTACCACAGGGAAGCACAGGAGATCCGTAGCCTAACAGGATGCCTTGCTACCCTCAACCCCACTCCTACCCATTTCCCCTTTAGTCAGTCACACTCCGGATTTAGGTCTGAGAACTGCAATGGGCCAGCCTAGGGAACCAAGCAACCCCCAATGGAGGTGCAGAAACCCTAAGTGATGGCACCCAGAGAGTTTCTGAACCATCCCACCATATTGCCCCACACCCTAGGGTGCCTATGGGCACTGTCCCTTTACCTGGGTTCTAGTAACATGAGTGAACTGAGATATTGGGCATCATTGCTTTGGGTTGGAGTACTATCAGCCCAGTGGGTAATACTAGTTAGCTAATGCTCATCTGAAGCTCTTCCTGGCAGGGCTATGTGTCTGACTAATTAGAAATGCAAGAAGGAATTTGCCTCTACTTAATAAATGGCCTCTGGTAGACAAATAAGGAGTCACAGGGTTCACGGCAATTGCTGAGAAACTCTGTAGAAGGTCTGGAGTTTGGGGCTAACAGCTTCAGTTTAATCTCTGTGTCCATATAGGGCAGGCTATTTGTCTTTTCTGAGTCTGTTAGTTTGCTAAGCCTGCCATAACAAAATCCCATGAGGCTGGGTGGCTTAAAACAACACAAGTTTATTTTCTCACAGTTGTGTTGGCTGGACAGCTAAGATCAAGGTGTTGGCAGGGTCGGTTTCCCTTGAGGCCTCTCTTCTTGGTCTGCAGATGGCCACCCCCTGGCTGCCTCTTCACATGACCTTTCCTCTGAGCATGTGCATCCCTGGCATTTCTCTCTGTGCGTCCAAATCTCCTCTTCTTCTAAGGACATCAGTGAGAGTAGATTAGGGCCCACCCTCACTGCCTCATTTCATCTTGATCACTTCTTTAAAGGCCCAGTCTCTGAATACAGTCACATTCTGAGGTAGAGGATTAGGGCTTCAACATATGAATTTTGGGGGTGACAAAGTTCCCCCCAGGTCCCTGCCCCATAATAGGCACAATAATAAAACCTACTTGATGAGTTATTTTGAGGACAAAAGAGTTAAAGAATGTGAAGGTATTCTATCAACAGCAATTAGAAATGTTCCTTATCCCTCTGCTAGGGAGAAGCTGACCTGCACTGGAGGGGGACCGAGCAGTGGGACCTTCTTAC
Source organism: Eumetopias jubatus (assembly GCF_037043125.1). Lineage (NCBI taxonomy): Eukaryota > Metazoa > Chordata > Mammalia > Carnivora > Otariidae > Eumetopias > Eumetopias jubatus. The sequence goes on along the minus strand of NW_028274807.1, from coordinate 79,783,474 downwards.
CATTCTCAGAAGGAAAGGATGCAAGCGGAGCTCTGCCTTGTGGTGGGGCCAGGTTCTGTCCCCACAGTCTAGACAGGTGAATGGTAGCTGGCAGGCCTCTCTCAGACTTGGACTGCCAAGGCTGTGGCAGGTGTCACTTTGGACTCCTTTCCTGCCTCCAAATTTCCATGGAGACGGGCCTCGTGCTCTTGGCCGCTCAGGCACCCAGAGCCACACAAAGCCAGACACTGATCAGACCGCTTCAGCTTCCCACTGGGTCTGGTTGGCACAGATGAAAGCCTGCTCCAGGCTAAAGAGCTTCAGAGCCAACTCAGAAGCCTGGCAGCCCGAAAAGAGCCTGGGCACGGGGAGATGGAGAACCCCACAAGACTGTTGCTCGATTTTCTGGAAGGGAGAGGCTCTGGGGTTTCCTTGGGCACAAAAGGGTGAGTAAGGAAGGAAGGCTGTAACTGACAATCAGGATTTTCACTGGCACGTTCCCACCTGGCCTCTCAAAGCACCAGGCCCTCAGGTATCCCAACCACATCTACCCTGAAGAATAATCTAGGACCAATGGTCTTCCTAGAGATCCAAGCTCAGACACAGGATAGAGGCAGAGGGACCTTTGCTGGCAAACTGAGCAGGCAGGAGGGCACATTCCTTGGCATTCTGCAAACCCAATGTGAAGAATGTACCCCTGAGACAAGCTGTGGGGCACAGAGCATGGGCTCTGGACAGGCTTACATCAATTACTACTGCTTGGCACCCACTAGTATTACTACCTTGGGAGAAGTCACTTCGCTTCCCCGAGTCTTTCTTTCTTTCTTTCCTTTTTCCCCTTCCTTCCTTCCCTTCCTCCCTTCCCTCCCCTTCTTTTTCTTCCTTTCTTCCTTTCTCCCTTTCTTTCCTTTTCTTTTTCTTTCTTTCTTTCTTTCTTTCTTTCTTTCTTTCTTTCTTTCTTTCTTTCTTTCTTTCTTTCTTTCTTTCTTTTCTTTCTTTTCCTTTTCTTTCTTTCTTTTTCTTTCTTTCTTTCTCTCTCTCTCTCTCTCTCTCTCTTTCTTTTCTTTCTTTCTTCTCTCTCTCTCTTTCTCTCTCTCTCTCTTTCTTTCTAGTGGGTTGCATGCCCAGCATGAAGCCCAACACAGGGCTTGAATTCACAACCTGAGCAGAGATCGAGTCAGATGCCCAACCAACTGAGCCACACAGGTGCCCCCCCCAAGTCTGTCTTTTATCTGGCAAATGGAGATATAATAACTCACTGGCAGGGTCGCAGTGAGGTTTAGAAGTGAAGCAATCAGGAGCCCTGCACAGAAAGTCCTCGAGAAACGGTGGCAGTAATTGCGATTTTATGTTTCCTTAGAAAGGGGTGTCTTCAGAATATCCTGTCTTTGCTACATGGTAAGTGGGTGGCCCTCTGCAGATATGACCCAGAGAAGGCAGTGCAGGAGGGAAAAAAAAGAGGGAGAGGAGGAGATGGGAGATGGGGGAGGGGTGGCTAGGAGAAGGTAAGGGAAGAATGAAGTGCTGAGAAGAAAAGCAGACATACCATGATGGCCAGGGATACTGTGACCTTGAGCTTTTGGGATGACTGCCCCTCCTGGCAAATGAAGCACCCCTATTTCTACTTTTACTCTAAAACAGGGAGGAGGCTCAGCATTTTATTTGGAAATGAGTTCCTTTAGTTTCTTTCCTTTCCCTGCATTCCTGTGTGTGTGTGTGTGTGTGTGTGTGTGTGTGTGTGTGTGTGTGAAAGAGAGAGAGAGAGAGAGAGAGAAAGAGAGGAGAGAGAGATACAATCCCATCGTGATCCATTGTTCCTGGGCTGAGCAAGGAGAGAGTCGAGGAGGATCTGGAGATATTTCAGGCATAGTATTGACACCCCTGGTCTAGCTAGGCACCTCCTTTGAGGGAAATTTCCTTTGTGCCCTGCTGTTGTCATACTTGCAGGTTTCTTCTACTCCCAGGGGTCTGTAAAACCCCATAAAAGTAGATACTGTGTGGTCTTTGCCTCTGGATGATAATCCAGATGGCAACAGGAGAGATAGCCCAGAGCCTCCACTTTTTGAAGAGGAGAGGTTGTAGGGTTGGAGCAAAAGGGAATGTGTTGATCTAGCAGGCAGGAGCTGGGATTTTTGTCTCTGCTCTGGCTGTCTAGTTGGGTGACCTTGGGCAAGTCACTTTCTTCCTCAGGGCCTCCATTCTCCCTGACTTGGGGTGGGGGCGATCTAGCCTTCAAGTCTTTTTGAGCTGTTCCCGCAGAAGTAGAGGCCGCATTTCCTGACTGTTTGGATCAAGAGCAGATTGGCCGCAACCCCTACCATTCCTTACACCGTGCAGAAGACAGAACATTCTGTGCAACGCTACACTAAGGCAAGAGAAAAAGCAAATGCGGGTTCACAATGGCCATTGTTGTTGGCTCCTGAAAGCCTGCTGTGTGGTGGGGTGGGGAGGAAAGAGTGGGGCCTCCATTCTGTGTGGCTTCCTGGGTGGGGCAGGGCTCTGACGAAAGCTCTGTCTTTTGTGGAAGGGGGCTTCTAGTCCCCTCTGTGCCCAAGGGTCAGGTGATTGAGAAGGGGAGATGCAGTGTGCTGGGGAAGTTGTGTGGTGGGGAATTTTTCAGGAAGAAGTAATCTCCTGGAAGATCTGAAGTGAGGGTCTGACATCATCATGCCTCCAAGAAAACCAAGAGTGAGAATGGCTTAGAAGGCCTAGGAGGCAGTGGAGGTATGGGGAATCTCGACCGAGTGGTCCCAATGAAGACATGAAGAGAATGACCAGTACTGAGCACAGACTCTGGGCCAGGCCTAGAGCTTTACAAAGGTTATTGCTTTTAACCCTCATGGCAACTCTCATTAGATAGAAACTATTATCTCAACATAGAAAAAAAAAAAACTCTTGAGGCTCAGAGGGCTTGAGGATTTTGCCTAGTATCACAAAGAATGCGGTATAGCTGGAATTCAAACCAAGGCTTATCTGACTCCAAAAATAAGCTCAGAATAAAGAATTCAAGGCAGAGACAAAATACCTAGGAGTGATATGGTGTCTGATGGCCAGGAAGTGAGCGTGGAGGGGCTGAGCCTCTTCTCGGCTCCTCTCAGGGAAGACTTCTTGGCTGCACAATCTTATTAAATGGAATGCTGAATTTCTCAGCTTGAATGTGAAATGCTATTGTTGGTATTTTGTTGGTGTATTATCTGGCTTTATTTTGCTCACAGAGCTTGAGAAGCTTCAGTTCCAGGTACAATGTATATAATAAAATAAACCAATTAGTGGTGAGATTTTCCAGTTCAACTCAAACCTGATTCCCAGGCATGACACATATAATAAGGTACATTGCAGACATCTACACCCACCAAGCTAATCACAGCTCAGAAAGATGTGCACACCACCCACCTGCCCCAGAAAGGCAAAAGTAGAGACTTGTGATCAGGAGGGACTGTTTCTGGTTGTTGGGTCAGGAATGGCCAGAGATGGGGAGGTGGGGGAGGGTATTGTGGTGTCTATCGAAAGAACACCATGTTTGCAATACTAGGACTTGGCCCTAGTCCCAGATCCACCAATTAGTGTGTGGCCTTGGACAGGTCAATTAACCTCCCTGAGTCCCCTTTTTCTAATTATAAAGTGTTTCTCAAGGGTGCTGTAGGGGATTAAAATGAGATGATGAGTATAAAATATTTCTAGCATCTAGTGCTAAATTCAAGTAGATGCTTAACCAGTATTGGACGAAGTGGTCTGAAAATGGGAAGTGGTGGGTGCTGGCAGCACACTGGAGGTGGAAAAGACCCAGGTTCTGGTGTAAGGCCGCCGCTCTGCGAACATGGGGAGCGGTTTGGTGCGGAGGCAGACAGGAGGGCGGAGCGCGTGAGTAGAAGCTGGGATTCTGTTGGGCGGTTTGTGGGGAGGGCAAAACCACCCACAGGGCAGGGTCCCCTTTCTCAGTCCCCCACTTCCTCCTGGCTTTTGTTCTCTATTGGCCTCTATTGGCCTCTGAACTGGTCTCCTGCTGCCCGCCCCTTTCCCTGTCCTCTAACCCAAACTGCACACTCCTCTCCCATCTTACTGCTCTGGGCTTAAATACCTTCACCTCTTCCTCTCTTCCTATTATTCGAGGATCATGGGCAACTTCCATGGCACATGACTCAAAGATCTCTTATCTTTCCAGCCTTTCTTTTTCCTACCTCTGCAGGCTAGTGTTCTAGCCCATGGTCCCCTTCTCTCACTCACTGTCTTTTCAAATCCTTGCCAGCTTCACGTGTCAGCATATACACGTTCTGTATCTGGCTCATTCATTCATTCATCCATTCATTCTGACATCAAATAGTTCCCGATCTTCTGGGTGCAGGGCACAGTATTGGCACTCCAGGATCAAGTTCCTAAGGAAAGCCCTCCCTGTCTTGCCCCCTGCAGTCTTAATGATACTCTGTTTCTGCCTCCACGATCAAGTTCCTAAGGAAAGCCCTCCCTGTCTTGCCCCCTGCAGTCTTAATGATACTCTGTTTCTGCCACTCCATGGGGCTCGCCCATCATACGAGTGCTAACAGGATTGTTCTCCATGTATTTTCTGGAGGTAGACTGTGAGTTCCTGGAGGTCTGGACACCTCACACTCTTGCTTGCATCCTCCACAGCACCTGGAGCCCTACAGGTACTTGAAGGCAAGTTTGAATCCAGGCCTTGTCCCTTACTGTCTGTGTTCTTGGGCCACGTAACCCTATTAACCTGTGTCCTCAGCCATAAAGTAGATTAAATACAGAAGGTTTCTGACTTACAATTTTATGGTGATGCAAAAGCAATATACTTCACGTTTTGAAACCATACTTTACATTTTGAATTTTGATCTTTTCCCAGGCCAGTGATTGGTGGTACCATACTGTCTCGTGCTGCTGGGCAGGGGAGCAAACAGCAGCTCCCAGTCAGTCACGTAATCACGGGGTAGGTGATGGCTATGCAGACAGGTATTCTGGTTTTCAGTTTCAGCACAGGATTCATTATATTAAATGAGATATTTAACACTTTATTTTAAAATAGGCTTTGTGTTAGATAATTTTCCCCAACTGTAGGGTAACGTAAGTGTTCTGAGCACATTTAAGGTAGGCTATGCTAAGCTACGATGTTTGGTAGGTTCAGTGTAGTAAATACACTTTCACCTTACAGTATTTTCAGCAGACAATGGGGTTACTAGTGTGTAACCCCATTGTAAGTCAAGGAATATTTGTACTTAAATATGCAACAGGCTTGGCCCATAAGTAAGCACTCAGTAAAAAGGAGCCCAAAACATATTAATTGATTAAGAACATGAAACACTTCTTACTCAAATTAGGAACAGATGAAGAACACTAATGTTCAGGCCATGTGGAGCGGAATGGTCAGTCTGGAGTTTTGCTGTGGGTTGAGTCTTAGCAGACACCTGGTATCAAATGGCTAAAAAGCTGCTACAGAGAAACAGGGACTGGTGTGTGGGCCAAGGTGGGGCAAGCAAAAGCAGAAAAATCTAAGGTGTCTAGACCTGCCAAAGAGCTACTCTAGAAATTTCTTCTCCATGTGAAAAATGAAGGGTTCATTGGCTCTGTGGTTGTATTTTGAGCAGCAAACTTCTTAAGGCAGGAATTAAGTTGAAGTTTAACTTGAACCTGGGTGAGCAAGTTTCCCCCCTGCCAATGCTGAGCAGCCTCCAGAGGTGAAACTCTACCTTGCCAGCCCCTCCCAGGTCTTGGCTGGGGATGAGGTGGGGAAGAGGAGGAGACACAGCTGGAGTCAGAGCTCTGTTGATTCAGAAGTCAGCTGAGGAAGGACGAGGGACTGCTTTTCTTGACTTTCCGGTGAATTTAGTTGGGTCAGGGCCAGCCAGAAATGAGGAGGGTGGGGCCAGTACTCTGGTGTGTGCAGAAACAATTTGATGTTGGGCTCTGGTCCCATATCCACCAGTGTGTGTGACCATGGGCAGGTCCACAAATCTCCCGGGGGGGGGTCTCATTTTTCTAATCTACAAAGTTTCTTCTTGGCATTCTTGGCGGGGGAGCAGCTGGGCTCACCAGTGCCCTGCTTTTCAAACTCCAACACACATGATCACCCGGGGGTCTCGTGGAAATGCAGATTCGGCTTCATCAGTCTGCCCTAGGACCCGAGGGTCTGCCTTGCTAACACTGTCAGGTGATGCCCTTGCTCCTGGTTGTGGACCACATGAGGTTCTGGAGCAGAAACGGGCAAACCACAGCTCATGGGCCAAATCCAGCCTGCTGCTTGTTTGTGTCAACAAAGTTGTGTTGCAACACAGCCGTGAGCATTCATTTGTGTATTGTCTATGGCTGCTTTCACACTAAGTGGATGGAATGAGGTAGCTGCATCAGAGATGGTACGGTACGGCCCACGAAGCCTTATTATCTTAATAGTTACTATGTGACCCTTTACAGGAAAAGCCTGCGAATGCCTGAGAACTGGCCCGTGTGAGCTAAAAGACCTGCACTTCAGTCCAGGTTGGGCCAAGGACAAGCCACTTCACCTTGCTCTCACCTTCCTTATCTGGAGGACACAATGATCTCTGAATTTCTAAGGAACTTGTGATTCTGGGACTTCAGTGCTGCATAGGAAACATCATAGTCTCTATAGAAACAGACTTCTGAGAAGCAGGTGGTGTGGCCTTGATTTGGAAGCTGCAAAAAGCCTACCTGGCTGAACCTGCAGATTGAGCAGGCAGCTCTGACAGGTGCCCTGAGAGCCACACCTAATGTAGGGTCAGCTGGGAACAGACAGGGGCTGGGAGAGGGAAGAGTGGACGTCCTGGTCTCCGGTAGGGCTTGATGCTGGCACAGAGGCCCTGGGACGTTATGCCCCAGCACCACACCCCCAAATTCCACTTTGCTGTGAGATCCACTCAAACACAACTTCCTAACTCACCATGCCAGGTACCCCTGACTCTGGGTGCTTTTGGTCAACCAATATTAATAAGCCCTTTCGAGGTCTCAGGGACTGTGCTGGGCACAAGAATATAGAAAGAACTATGACATCTGGAGCTGAGGAGCTCATAGTCGGGTGGGGGAACACCAGGGAAGGAAATAATTGTAGAAGAGTTCCACAAGCCAGCTGTGAAAGGAAATGCATGACTCTGGGTCTCTAGCATGGGCCACAGGTGATGCCATTAACAAGGCAAGGAGCACAGGCAGGGGGCGGTGGGCTTTAGGAGAGGGGGAGGGTGTGTAAAGAAGATAATGCTTCACTGGGGGCATGTTGATTCCAATGTGGGCACACGAAGGACTGAAAGACAATGCTGTGATTTCCTGTGAAAAGCAACACAGAGTCTCTCTGTAGGCCTGCAATGGGTTAAGAGGAATGACATGTATTTTGCCATAGTTATTCCCCAGCCCTGAGGGGAAACCCAGTGCATACCCAAGTACTCCCGGCTCTTTAGGGGTCACTTGCCTTGCTCTACCTCATCCCTCAGGAGAGACCTTGGCCCAAGAGACCTCTGTGGAATGCACACTTGTTAGGAACATTTCTACTTTCTCTCAACACCCCTGAGCAGTAAGTGGCTGACTATTGTTCATTATGACTGTCTTTCTGGTCAACTCCCCACCAAATGGGAAAATTGGGAACCTACAACTCTGGACAGCTCCTGAACCCAACAGGTCACCTTCTGTTATGGTTTCATGCAAGTGAAAAGAAAGCCCTGAGAAGCAAGGAATTCACAAGCTCATAATTATTTTCTTGGCTCATCTGAGCTCCAGCTCCTCACCTGGAACAGGAGCCTGAGACGGCTGGATGGCAGCCCACTCCCTTGCTTTGACATTTAGGGTACAGGCCATACAATCCGTGAAAATCCACATGGGCACAGCATGGAGGCAGAGAACCATGTGTGCCCTTAAAGTAGTGGAATCAGCTGAAGTGCAAGATTTCCCCTTCCCAAGCAAGACATCTGCACTGGGGCAGATTTAGGACTCTGTGTTTGCTAGGAGGGTACCTGTGTGAGGCCTGCTCTGTTGGTTCGGGGACGAGGCTAGGGGGGCATCTCTGCGAACCCCACACTGGCTGGCTGGCCTCGCTGGGGGTCCAGGTAGACGTGTGACTCTGCCTCTTTGCCGCTTATCACAGATCCTAATTATGTGCTTATCTGTTGGATTATTTTATTGAAGCCTGGCTCCCATGCTCCCTAATGGCTACAGGGACCATGTCTGTTTTTGTTCATCACTGTCCCCTGGTGCCTGGCCCTTGATAGGTGCTTCATAATGTGTGCTGAATAGATGACAGAAAGCCTGTCCCCGCTGCTGGAAAACTGACACGAAGGATACACTCTACCAGTGGTGGTCTGTTTCCCTGTCTTCATTTACCAGGTATTACAAAAATTATTACCAACGAAAGTCTGGGGAGATTTTGCCCTCTCTGCTTAGAACCTTGTATAGGACACCCTCTTTGCAGTTCAAATGGGATTGACTAAGAAATCACTGAGAAAAGTGTTGCTTTAATAGCAGATAGACAGAGGGGCTTAGGTGTGGATGACTTAGCCTCAAGGCTAAGCCTTTGCTCTTTTAAGGCTAAAGGCTGGATTGCGACAGATAACGAGGCTCAGTGAACAATGTGAGAAAATGTGTAAGAAATCCCCTCATTCATATCTCGAGTGGGGCTAGAGAGAAACAATAGCAGAGCTTCCCAGCGCTTCCCTCCCCAACCTTGCAGGGACTTGTCCAGCTTTGTGTCATGCCCTTGGTGCTTCACCTGGATTCAAGACTTGGCACACTTACTCTTGCTTCACTGGAGAGCCAGCTCAGGGGTAACTCCCATATTGGAAGCAACAGCCAAACCAACTGAAGCATAATGCCATCAAATAACCCTAGAGGTACAGGTTTTCAGAGCCACAGGTAGTTTAAAAATAATCTAGATCAAATTTCTGAAAGCAGAGCTTAAGAGAGCGAAACTCTAAATCTGGCCCCTTTCTTATGATACGCTAAATATTTATCACCCTCCATTTATCACTAAACAATAATTCTGATTACTATTGATCAAGCTCTCACCATGTTCCAGGTACTCTGCTAAATGCTCTACATGGATGATCTCATTTAACCCTCAAAACAATGCTGAGTGAGAGAGACTCTAATTGTTTCCATTTTGTATGGGTTGAAATGGAGACTTGGGGAGGTTTAATGACTTAACCAATGTCACGTGGCTGGTGGCGGGAAGGCCTGGGTCTTTCAACTTCTAGCTCAATGTTTCATCCCTTATCCTACATTGATTCTAAGTCCTCAAGATAGATCTGAATTACTTATTTGCAGATAGTTGGCACATTTTACTTATCAATTAAGTCTAACGGTATCACGAGATGAAACTCTCAGCCTCATAAATACTCACATGTAACTCTTTAAAATACCTTTTTTTCCCCCTAAGATTTCCACTGAGTGCTTGCTCCTATTCCCTCCCTCCAAAAAACATTTCTGTAGAACAACATGAGCCAGGTGGGTAAGATGTTAGGCTTTGAAGGGAACACGAAGATGAAGATCACATGCTCCCCATTTTCCTGGTACTGGCAGGAAGAAGAAATGACAAGGATACACATGCCTATGCAACAGGGTGACCCATAATCAGTGTAATGTCAAGACAGAAAAATCAAGTGCTCTAGGAATGCAGAGGTCAGATTCACTTCCAGAGGTGCGACCATAGGCTCCAGAAAGGAGACAGCCCTTGATGTAGGCCTTAAAGGAGGAGCAGAATTTTCACAAGTCTATGTGGAGCCTTTCCTTGGCCTGGTCTATAAACATTTTCTGTTTTCTGAGTGTCTGGCATGTACAATACATACAGTAGGATTTTCAAATAAATTTTCTGGTTGGACACTAGCCACTTGAGGCTAGCTAGGAATCATGGACTTGGTTCTGATGCTATCACTGGATGTAAATTGTGTAAAAGGCCCTCTTCTCTGGGCCTCTGTTTTTCCCCAGCTATGAAGTAGGGATATGGAAGGGAGTGGGTATAACCTTGCTCATGGGTCTCTGGTTAGGATCACATGAAGTTAATACATGCAAAACTAATTGTAAGCCAAAATGAAATGCAAACATAAGGGATTATCTGTCACTCTTCTTATTGGTGTTATAAAAACGAAAAATAAAAAGAAAAGCAATGCCCACATACTGCTCATTATCTAACCACCTTGTTTTGACTAACCACACTGGGTCAGGCACTGGGGATACAAAGATGACTAACGCCAAGCCTCCATGCTTGGAACAGGAAAGGTCTAGGAAAGGAGATGTCGGTACAATTGACGGTATAAGTTGAATGTGCTAGGACAATGGTTGGGCTGGACTTTAGCAGGAGCTCTGCTCCTTTTTACTGCTAGTACAGGTAGATGGCAATGCTAAAGTTAAGAACTTCAAAATCAGAAATTTAACTGGTATTCCCCAGAATAAACTAGGATGAAAGGTGAGGGGAAATTTTGTTTTTTTAAGTTTGAGCTTATACTATGTTCCAGGCACTTTCACATCCATCATCTTCATAAAAAGTTAGATATTATTATGCCCATTTTACAGATGAGGAAGCTGAGGCTCCCAGGAAGTTGGGTTTATAAAACCGGAAGGTGTAAAGCCTAAATGTAAACCCACGTCATTCAATTGCAAGCGTGGTGCTTTTCCCAGCACTCACTGTGTCCTAACTAGGCAATGTTTTTATAGAACTCATTCCATGCTCATTTTGAATGACCTTATTTCTTAGATTGCTTTTCGAAGGAGAAAGACTGATCTGTGATGAGGAGGTTTGACAGTAACCCCTTCTAGTGTCGTTTCCTCTTATACCTCCTAAGAGAAATTGCTTCCCTCCCACTGCTCTCTCCTGACTTCTTCCCCACCTCTAATCCCAATGAAATTGCCAAGGAGTAAAGAATCCCAGCAAATGAAGAGCCTGTTGAGAGATTCCTGCCTTCTCTGCAGCTGGCTTAAAAACTGAAACAAAACACACTGCAAGATGAAAGGAACCTGCCATATGATTTAGACCAAGGAGCCCACCTAGACTGAAACCTAGCCATGCCTTAATTTTGTGGAGCTGCAAGGAACCTATGATCTATAGGAGCCTATGTGATTGTCACAGTTGCCTATTTTACAGATAATGAAAACTGAAACCCAACAGGGTGAAAGACTTGCCCAACATCACACACTAGTGAGAGGCAGAGTATGGACTGGAACCCAGGTCTCTCGACTCTCAGGCCAATGTTCTTCTATTAAAATAGGTTGTCTCTTTAGCTTTCCCCCATTAACATTTCAACGTAAATGAGATCATGGCCCTTTCAAAAAAAAGCTCAATGCCACTTTCTCTGTAAAGCCCAGAAGCCAGGCCCCCCTTCGTCCTCGGCTCTGATCAGCTCCTGTCCTCATCTAAAGAACAGGAAGTAGCTTCATTTTTAGCTCTGAAAGCACATTCTGGGGGTGAGAAAGGGGGATTTGGGGAAGAGAGTTCCTGTAGATGATGGGTAGGAGTGATCAGCAGACATTCCTCTTGCTGGAAGGGGAAGATACAGGGTCCAATATGTAAGGAGAAGATAAGTCCTTGGAGTCCTAACCAGAACATGACTTCAGCAAGAGATTCTCCACACCCTGGGGGGTAGGGGGAAGGTTCTGCCCTGATTCTGTTCTGCTGGAACTGGATGTCAGGGTGGGTGTTGGGGTAGGAGCACCAGGGTGGGAAAATTTATACAAACTTTCTACAACCTCCAGTGCTTCCCCACCCTCTGCTAGCACCCACAACTTCCCCTGCCAAGGGAGGAAGGAGGAACACATTATTCAGTCTAATAATTTATACAAATTGAAAAGTTTACTGTATGAAATAAAGGGGACTTAAGAGGGCAAGAGAGAAATAAAAATTCCCGAGTCCTCTCTTAAAGGCTTGAGGTGTAGAGATGACACCTCTTGATGACCTTGCCTTGGAATAGAACGATCTGTCTAACAGATGGGTCTGAAATAAGCAAGTAACCCCTCCCTTTGATGGTCAGCCAAATTTTGTCTCCTTCTATGGTAGAATCACATCCAGTGTTAGCACTTGTCAGCCAGGGACATCAAAGAACAGAGATCCAGATCCACGGATAGTTTGTCTATGTTAATGGTTCTCAAAACTGGCAGCCCATCGGAGTTGTCTGGGGAGCTCATTACAAATTTAGATTCCCAGGAACCAACCCGGTGATTATTAGGTAGATCTGGGGTAGGGCTCAGGAATCTTCATTTCCAATAAGCAGGCCTGGTGTAAGAACCAATGATCTGGTTCAACCCCATTCATTCAGCTATCAAAATTTTACACGAGATCCTGGTTTTACAGCAAAGAAAACTGAGATGCCAAAAATAGTTAGTGCCAGTACTTGGACTTGAACCCAGTCTCCTGCCTCTTGATGTGGTATCTTTGCCAATACCCTCATCCATGGCCTTCTTTCCTCAGCTCACCAGTCCACTGAGAACCCCTGAGGATCAGTGGGGGCCATTTATCCAAACCACAGAGGAATCAGAGCTGCCCAGGTACTCTGATTGAGTTCCTACTTGCTTCATTGGTGGAAATGGCTGGTAAGGGGTGGGGGTGAAGGTGTGTTCGGTATCCTGGTGGGCTGACAGGGGAATGTCCAGCTGATGGCCTCTAAGGCAAACTTCCAAGTTGCTGCAGTCAGGAAGTATAGTCAGTCCATAGAAACAACCTGCTGTGTTAGAGGAGATAGGGTGTCAGAGGCAGAGGGATGAGGGGGACAGTGACAGAAGATGAAGTCACTAAGGTAACGTGAGGCCAGACTATCTAGGGCCCTCTGGGACACATATAGATCTTTGGCTTTTACTCTGAGCCACTGTAGGATTTTGAGCCAGAGAGTGGCATAATCTGACACATTTTCCCAGGGGTCCTCTGATGCAGTGGTGAGAACAGACTCTATAGGGCAGGGAGGGATAGAAGCAAGGAATCCAGTTAGGAGGATTTGTAGTAAGCCAGGGGACAGAGGAAGGTGGCTCAGGTCAAGGTGGCAGAAATGCAGGGGTGAGAAGTGACTGGATCCTGGATGCTTTTTTAAAAAGTAGATCTAGCAGATTTTCTGATGGGTGGGATGGGAGGTGTGAGATAAAAAGGAGTCAAGGATGGTGCCAAGTGTGTTGGCTCGAGCAACGGGCAGGCTGGAGTTAACATCAACTGAAATGGAGAAGGCTATGGGTGGAGAAGGTCTGTGGGAGGGACGTCAGGAGTTTGGTTTTGGGCATGCTGAGTCACTGACACTCACGTGGTATTTAAATAAAGTCTCACGCCTGGATGAGGTCATCAAAAGAGTGAGTACAGACAGAAAAGAGGATTGGGGCCCTTGCCGGTGGGCCGCCAGCACCAAGAGATTAGAGAGATGGAGAATCAGTGAAAGGGACTAGAAAAGGCTAACCAGTAGGGGAGCAGGAAAACAGGAACCTGTGGAATCCTCGTATTTGCAGGAACAGGGAGGGATTGGGTGAAATGTCACTGCTTGAGTGAAGAAAGATCAAGTGTGAGAACCGACTATTGGATTTAGTTACTGGAGGGCGCTGGTGACCTTGAGCGCATTGTTTGACTCCTGACCTCAAGAGTCTCATTTTGACAACTGACTGTTATTTAGGGCTCCCTTACTGTTAATTTTCTCTTCTCGATTAGGTTGTAAACATTGCAACAACAGGGATGATGAGTCGGCATAGCCCCAGAGCAACGGGCCCTAGTACAGTTTGCTAACAGACCAACCTGAATGCCCCTCTCCACTGGGGCGCCGACCTAGAGCAATTTTCCTCATGCCTTGCTTACCTTGGACGCAGAATTTCAGTTCCTTGGGGTCAGTGACAACTTTCCTGCTTTCCCGGATCACAGCCCGGTTCTTCTTGGTTTCTCCCCAGAGATTGGTGCCACCGTACATGCTGGGAATGTTGAGAATGGCAATGCCCTCAAGGAAGATGTTGCTCAGGTCTACCCCAACCCCGTCACACTGAGGGGCAGAGAGAAAAGGTCATTGGTTAGTGTTCTCAGTGTACCCCAACCCAAGTGCTATGTGTATGTGTGTGTGTGGTGGGGGCTCTCATGAAGGGTGTGATGGGCCCTCAGCCAGCAGCTCAATCTTGAGCAAAGTGGCGGAGGCCTAATGCCTTGGCCATTGTAGTTGGTTGGGGAGATGCAATCCTGGTCAGCTCTGAGGACAGCAGTACAAGGCTTCAGATCTAGAAGGGCTTTAGGGACGGTTCTCGCGACAACTGCCAACCTGTTCTCTGGTCCAACCTCATTATCATCAATTCTGTCCCTGCCTAACCATTGTGAAGATATGGTGGGAAGCTGAGCCCTGAACCTAACACATAATAGATTCTGAACAAAGGAGAGAAAAGTTTCACTTCGCCCCCCCCCCCCTTATTATATCCCTCCGGTGAGAAGGACAAGATGTGAAGACTTGGAAGGCTTTCAGACACAGCATGGGAACAGTCAATGGTATTGTCATAGCATTGTATGGTGACAGATGGGAGCTACCCCTGCGGTGAGCACAGCATAAGGGATAGAGTTGCTGAATCACTATATTGTACACCTGAAACGAAAGTAACATTGTGTGTCAAGCATATTTCAATACTAAAGAAAAAAGATTTGGAAGGCTTGCAGAATTCACCTGTCTCCTGTATCTGCATTTTAAGTGCCATTTTGGCCCTTGTGCTTGCTGACGTTGCAGAGTTTCTTTATCCACTTTCCACCACCCCCGCATCCCCCACCAGGTACGAAAGGCCAGAAGGCTTGAATCTGCCTGTCTCAAATATCTATAAGGTCAGCCTCCTTTTGGCATACTGTTTACCAATGCAGCAAGAAATGTATTAATTCTGATCATTGTCCCTCACGATTGTAGGTAGTTTACTTCCTTTACAGCAGAAAACAACCAGACCCAGAGAGGGAAGTTAAGTTAGTCAAGGTTGTACAGCTGATATATAAAAGAGCAAGGATTCAAAATTAGGGAATTTGACTGTGAAGCCCAAGGTCTTTAGCTTACTTATTGTGAGGCAGGAAAAATGAAAAGCATGCAACAAAAACCCACTGTCTTTGGGGTTACCTACAAACCCAAACTTCCAGAGATTTCTCAACAGAGGAGGAACAGGAAGGAAGGGCTTGTTGCCATTCATATTTGCTTACCTTCTGATTTCTTCAGAGCTCTTAATTTATGGTACCTTATAATCCCCATGGCTTGTCCCCCAACTACAAAATAGAATGGAGTGAGCTTCTCTGGTGATTGGAAACTCATTTCTTCACTGGAAAGTTCTGATTATTTGAAAGCTTGTCTCTTTATGTTGAACTAGATTCTCTTTCTTCCTGCTTCCACCTATTGGTCCTCGTCTCCCTTCTGAAGCCAGGCAGAATGACCCTCCTTCCTCCTCCTTGGGGACAGCCCACCAGCTACATGATGACAATCATCATCACTGTTCAGATGTATTAAGCATTGCTATCTGCCAGGTAAGCTTTTGTACACAGCTCATTTATTACCTTCATAATAATCTTGGAAGTCAGTTACTGTGACAATCTCCTCTTTATGTTTGAGGAAACTGAGACATACCAAGTGGTTAAGCAATTTGCCCAAAGTCACACAACATACAAATGGAAGTACGCAGACTTGATGGCAGGCAGTCAGAGCCTAAGTCCTAATGACCCCTTTATCTCTCCTCCCTCTCACACCGCCATTTTGGTTGTGCCTCTCCTGGGTGGAACATGGTCAGCTCTCTCAGCCGCTCCTGTGGGACCTGGTTTCCAGACTTCCCTGTCCTGACTGCCGTGTTCTGCACAGACTACTGTTGGTTACTCTCGCATTCTGTAAGGCCTCCAGCATCGTCACAGGATCTGATGGCAAAGGCGGCCAGGACAGGAGCACATCCTGGGGCTGGGCTCCCCTCACACGGTCATTCCCCCAGAAATAAGATAATGTGGGAAACTCATGGAAGGGCGCAACACATGTCCCCCATTATCATTATCCTTATTGTTAAATATGATCACAGTTGTACTAGCTCTTTTGTTAGCAGCTAGATGACAGCTGAATCACTTCAGCTTGAATGGGTGGTCATCACAGACACCCAGACCCTCAGCCCATTATCTGCTTCTCAGCCAGCTCTTCCCTATTGTGAACTTGTGTATTTTTAAAAATAATGTAGACATAGGGCTTTACATTTATGTCAATCAATTTCATCTGGTTCTTAGTCCAAGCCCCCTCCGTCCATCTAGTTCGTTTTAAATCTTCATTCTACGGCCCCTTGCCATAGCCTTCCTATCATTTGGGGACTAAGTCATTAACACATGTATATAAAGGGCAAAAACAGGGGCCAAGCCCTCTCTTTGGTCAGTCTAACATGGCAGACACTGTGTATTACATAGCCCTCGAGGTGTGGCTGCCTTGCTGGGGCTGCAGCCTCTGGATGGGACTGTCACTCAGTCTCCTTTTCATTACCATGTGGAATCATGGAAATTAAAAATGAGAGCGCCTTAAAAGAACATGCCCCATCCCTCATAAATGAGGCCCAAAAGGGTTTAGAAACTTGCCTGTGGTCACTCAACTTACTAATGGTGGAATCAGACTAGTATCCAGGTCTCCATACCTCAATGCTGTGTTCTCTCCACTAAAACACAAGATTGTGCTGAGACCAAACGGCATTTTTCTAAATGACCACCCTACAATCTCTGTCAGGAAAGGAATAAGAGAACTCATATTAAATCACTCATATCTGTGTGCAAAGGGCAAATACTTGGTTAATAATTTACTTCAGAAACTTGCCAGAGATTGGGATGTCTCCTTTTCTAATTTTTTGAAAACTGGGTATTTGTCCATTTGCCTCTCCTTGAATGAATCCTACTCTGTTTTCAAGATTTGTCAAAGAGGCCCCTGAAGGACATCTGTAGGTTTGTCCAGCAACTTGGATTCTAATGGGTGTGTTTTTCCAAGGCCAGTTAGTTTTCTATTGATCTACCCTGGGCTCTGGTACCCACCTTTAGTATCTATTCTTCCATTTTTTTGTTAAGGTTACTCTCTCTGGAAAAGATAAAAATTCTTTTGGTGGGCAAAGTCCTAATGAGCTATTCTTTCCATGTTCTCTTTCGCTTCATTGTCTAACATTCTGCTTGGCCTCCAGCATCAGGTCTGAGCTGCTTTTGTGCGTTCACACTTGGTTGCATGGTCACACCCTGCTTTTGCGTGTATATATACAGTCTTCTGAAAGCATGGGCCCAACCCAGAGCGCCCTGCTGCAGTCATGGTGATTTTTATAAATCTTTTCCTTTTTCTTCCCAATGGAATTAATGAATTGTTAAAAATTTATTTTGGAATATCTTCTATCCTTCCTATCCTTTCTACATAAATTCTTATTTAAGGATTCAGGCTAGAATCCCACTGGGTCAGACTTTTCTTTCCAAACTCTCTGAAATTAGCTTGGCTCAACTCTGTGTCCAGCACTGACTTCCTGTACCCTTATCACTTTTGAGACAAAATGGTCACTTTCCCTCTTGGTTGTAGTTACTTCCACATCATCTCAATTTATTTATTGTTGGTCAAAATGCCCCTTCCCTCCTAGAGATAATAATAATAATAGCATGAACAGTGCACGTTTGGTGGGAGCTTCCTTGGGCAATGCGCTGGTCCTTCCCCTGCAGTCTCTCTTGGGATCCTCAGGGCACCACTGCTACCGCCCAAATGACAGGGTCTCATGGGGGTCAAGGTGCTTGCTCAAATCTACATAACTTGCGCCTCTACAGGCTGGCAGAGCAAGGATACACACCCAGGCAGTCAGATGCCAGATCCTACTCTGGAGACGAAAGAGTCAATGAGGCAAATCGGGACTTTTGCTGATGCTAGACTTATAGCAAAATTAAACCCCAGCTGTTGTCTGAATAATTGAAATCTTCCCACCACTACTCCGTCTTGCAGAGTACTTAGAGCAGTGCCCGGCACATCAATGTTGGATAATAGTATTATATCTTGCCTCGTTGCCAGCTTTGTTTAAAAAAAAAAAAAAAAAAGGTATACCACTAGCACAGCACAGCCTTGGCACAGCAGATTCCAAAGTCATCTTTCTTCCTGCTGCTGTTTTAAGTGTACCCTGTCCCCTCCATCTCCAGTCATAACCAGCTAGGAGTGTTAGCTATTAACTTGGTCAGTTGTTAATCTCTCTCCGCAAGAGCAAACAGTCCTCCCTCTGCGTTCTGAGGGATTGTCCCCTTCCCCCATTATGTCTTGGGTCATAGGCAGACTGGGCAAATAGAATATAGAAGAGATGGGAGTGCCTGGAGGCTGTTGGACAGTGGGCGCCCTCACCTTTGGAATGCACCTATTTGAAAACTAAGAGGCAATGCAGTGTCTTGGAAAGAGCATGATTGGGCCTGAAGGCAGAGATATGGGTTTAAATCTTGGCTCTGACATTGGGGGTTGTGTGATCCTTCCTTAAAGCTCCTTAATCTCTTGGAGCTTTAGTTTGTCATCTGTAAAATGGGGGTGGGGTGGTAGAATAACCCCGAAGTGTCTACTTTGAGGGTCTGAGTGGTCTCTGGAAAGCAGTAGCATTCTATAACTGTCTACATTGTTATTACAGTTCATAATAATATTACCTGTGCCACCAGACATATTTCAGCGTGAAATCAGTCCCACTACCTGAGACCTTGCTGGAAATATTTTAATGGCCTCTTGGCCCCACCCATGCTTGTGAGAACCCTGCCAGCCCATACCTGCATGCCCACTCTCCAGGGTTCTTGGCCTAGACATTACACATTGATTTCTTTCAGAACCCCAAGCCTGCTTAGATCTTGGGAAGGTGGAAGGCCGCCGTGCTGGATTCGGGCAAGTGGAGCCGAGAGTGGTACACCGTCGGCTTAAATAGAACATCGGCCCCAGGGCTGCTCCCGGGTGGGCTCCTGAGCTAAATCCTCCACCAGTTCCATGACGTCATCGGGCCCTCTCCCCCTGCTCCGGCGGCCGGGGCGCGGGGTGGGGGGGCGCGGGGGGGGCGCGGTGGGCGCCCTCCAGGGGAGAGTGCAAGGAGCGCGGCGGTCCCTGAACGCACTATTAGCCCTCCCTAACCTAGGACTGGGCTAGCAGGCGCCCTTCCAGGCTGAGGCTGCGCTGAACTCAGGTATTTATAGCCTGCTGTGGGGCCGAAACAGAGAGCTCCTGTCCCCGGCAGCGAACGCGCACAAGCCCGAAGTCGTGCTCACAGTCACACTGGGACGACTGGCCGCCTGGGTCGGAGGCGGCGCTGTAGGCCCTGGGCGGGGCGCGGTGCTCGAGTCCAGCTCGGCTCCTGCGCCCTTGGAAGCGGTTCAGGAATCTGCCGGAGCACCGTCCGGGAGGGCCCGCGCCCGCCTCCTCCCAGGCCCCGCTGCGCCGGCCCGCAGCTGTCGGCCACGTTCACCACGGCCCCCCTTGCGAAGACAATGCCCCTAGTTCTGGTTTCTTTGTGAGCGGGGGATGGTTGGTTTGTCTGGAGGAGAGCTAGTGAGTAAGCAACCAGAGAAGGGGTTAGGGAGCCGGAGCGCTTTTCTGTGCAAATGTAAAGCACTGGAAACACATAACCCTCCCCTCCCTCCCAACCGCCCTCCGCCCTTCGTATCTCGGATCCCTAAAATCCCCATAACTCTGGGCAGAACCAGGACCCGCCAAGTTCTCCGTACGCCCCGAGAAGGGCAGAGAGCAGAGGAAATGAGGGAGGCATCGATGCTCCCCTGCTCCGGCTGCAGGCTTTTCCGCGCCTCAGTGCCTGTCGGCCTCGGTGACCTGAAAAAGGCGGCGGATCTGAACCTCCTCCCCGCTGAGCGAGGCCGCCTCCATTTCAGCCCTGTCGATCCTATTTCTGAAGGTCCTCAGGGAAGGAGATCCCATAATTTACTTGATGACCTGTTTCAGTTTTTAGCAACTAGGAAATTCTCCCTTCTTCTAACCTCAATTCACAGGGCCACGGATTACGTCGATTTTCTCTGGTTTAGAACGCAGATTGTTTTGTTTCATCCTATTGCGGTTGGTCTGTGTCTGTCTGCTCTCTGGGATGACCCCTCCCCGGCCAGATCGGAGGTTTAACCCAGGCCTCAATGGCTCTGGGGCATTTGTCCCCCTTCGGCTTGACATTTTCTCTCTTGGGTTCCCTGCACTGCCTTGTCTTGATTTGTCCGTCCCATCTTTGCTGATTGCTTCTTAGTTTTTCTTTTTCAATCTTTGTATTATGGGTATTTCTAAGTATACAGGAAAGTAGAATAATAAATCCCAGGTACACCACATCTCAGTTTAAGCAATTAGCAACTCACAGGTAAATCATGTTTTAACTCTACCCCAGTTTCTTTCCCCATCTCCATACTGAATTATTTTATAGGGGGCACCTGGGTGGTTCAGTTGGTTAAGGGTCTGCCTTTGGCTCAGGTCATGATCTCAGAGTCATGGGATGGAGTCCCTGCATCCGGCTCCCTGCTCAGCGGGAGTCTGCTTCTACCTCTTCCCCTCCCCCACTGCTTGTGTTCTCTCTCTCTCAAATAAATAAAATCTTTATTAAAAAAAAGTTCCTGATATTCTAACATTTCATCTACAAATACTTCTGTATGTATCTTTAGATGACAAGTCTTTAAAAAAAATCACCCAATATTATCATCACTCTTAAAAAAGTAACAACTCCTTAATATCAATAAATATCCAGTAATTGTTCAAATTTCCTTGCTAATCTCACTGTTAAGAATAATTGGTTTGTCTGAAAAGTCTACAGATTTGTTTGATATGTTTCTTAGGTTTCTTTTGATCTATAAATTCCCTGTCCTTTTTTTCTTATAGTTTAACATTTATTGAAGGAAATGGGTCAACTGGGCATACAAATCACTTCAGGATTATTAAAATGCAGATTGTAATTCAGGAGATCTGAGGTAGGGCCTGAGACTCTGCATTTCGATGTGCTCCCAGGTGATCCTGAGTGCTGTGTGTGATGGACCACACTTTGAGAAGTAAGGCCGTAGCTTCCCAGATTCTGGATTCTGCTGATTGTGTATCTGAGGTGTCTTTTAAACATATTCCCAGTCTATCTCCTGTATGTTCACTAAGTTGGTACTTACAGATCTAGAGGCTTGATCAGATTCAGGGTTGACATTTTAAATCAAATTTAATTAATTAATTCATTTAACTTTAAAAAATTTGAGTATCGTTGACACTTGGGTTGATTTTTTGGCAAGACTACTTTGTCAGAGGGGGTGTATATTTCCTCGTGCATCTCATTAGGTGATTACAGATTGTCTCATTTTGTTGTTGTTATTACGTTCAGATTGGTTAGTGGGTTCCAGTGTGGTCAACTTGAATATTCCATTATAGAGCTCTTAATTAGTGGATGATGATCCTTGTCTAGACCCATTATTACAGTCCCCTAGTAGAAGGATACCCTTGAGGACACCCTAGCACCCTTTCTGTGCTTTTCTTTGGAATCTCTACAGATGTCATTTTCTCCATGAGTTCTTCCCTGTCCACTCTTCCAAAAGGATCCCTCTCTCTTCTCCGTGTCTGCGTTCTCATGGAATCAAAGTTTTAAAAGGTCATTCAGTCCAATCACTTTATTTTATAGATGAGAAAAACGGAAGTTAAATTGGAAGGGTCCAATGTCACAGAGCTAATCAGAATCAGCAGGTCTGAACTTAGACTTCCAGTCATTTGGATTGGCAATCAAGAAATCATGAGTGATTCTGTAAAGAAGGATTTTGGCAGCTGGACGAAGGCCTAAGCATAGAATCTTAGAATGGCGAAGCCAGATAGAATATTAGATTTGGTAATCTCTAATTACCAGAATGAGAACACTGAGGCCTAGAGCTTGTAAGTGACCTTCCTAGATTACACAGCTAACTCTTGGAAAATCTAGGGCTTAACTAGGGACTGAGGGTGAACAGGGGTAGTAGTGAGGGAACAGAGTCAGAACAGCCATGTGTTTTTGGAGTACATGGGACTGGAGAGAGAAGATGGGATCTAAAGGTAATATGATTGAAGAAAAGGGTTTTCATGGATGTTTGAGGCAGAGAGGATACTCAGTGAATACATGGTGGATAAATGCACAGAGGGAGGAGCACGTTGGGAATGCCTAGGGTGGAAGTGATGGAATGGAAGAGAAGATGCTGAAGATAGTGGTGGACATTGGTCTGGGGATGATACTGGAGTCCTTTCCTACCCTGATGAGTGAGAAATGGGGGTGGGGTGTCCTTTGAAGAGTGAAGTAGGGAAGTACTGGAGGATGTCTAGGGAAAATAATATTTCAGTTACAGTGGGAAGAAAGAGAGAGGGCTGAGGAAGGGGTGGACAATATCCAGACACACTTGAACAGGGGTTCTGATGGGCTGAGAGGGGGATGGACAGGAGGAGAGCGAGGCCTTGCTTGATGCCTGGGCTCTATGTCACAGCCTCAGACATACACTCAAGGACAGAGGAATGGCTGACATAAAGACCTGACCGAGATCCCCCACCCCTCTTTTTTGAGGGAACAGGATGCCCATAGACATTAGAAAAAGGGAAAGCATCTGTACCATCCTATACAGTCCCAGGGCCCTGTAGGGCCCAGGTGAGAATGGGGGTGGTAGAGCTCATTTACGGTGGCCACATTTCTGCTTTGGTAGGTGGGGAGGGTGTTCTCTCTGTGAATTGGCCCGGCAGGTAGGAATGTACCTTAGACTATGGGGAAGGAAGGCTGGGCACTGCTCCAAGGTATCCTTTGATTTGGAAAGAGGAGAGTAGCTGAGAAAAAGGGTGACCTGGGTCCTGGCAAAAGCCAGTCATGATAGCCCAAACTGGTCTGCATATAGGCCACAGAGTTGGGCCTACCTGCTTTTACTTCTGTACTCACTCCCTAAACTGTCAATTACCTCTTTTATGCCTAGTAGAATGCTACCCTTCCAGCTCCAAAGCTATCTCCTCTATAAGACTTTTCCCAATGCTCTAGGTAGAAACCGATCTTTTCCTTCTCTGACTTTTCATTGCCTTGCTTCTCTCTCCAATATGGAATGTGTATTTTGCTATGTATTATTCACCTGTCTCCAGGACACTTTAAGCTCCCGGAAGACAGAGACCATATGTTACACAGCTCTGTGTTTTTCATGGTACCTGGCATGTCTTACCCACATCAGATGTCCAATATAACTATTGGTTAATTGAAAGAAAGAATGTGTGGCGAAATCCCCAAATGGAAATCAAGGTATTCTAGGTGAATTTCCACAACTTCCAAGGATGAATATATTGACCAAATAAAGTGGACTGAATGTCCAGGTTGGGGAGAGATAAGGAAGGTGAATCCAAGTCTGCAAGAAGTAGTCCTCTGATTGCAGCCAAGGGAAATCTATAGCTGAACAGCTTGTAACAAGACTAGGGCACATGGGGCATGATTTATATGAGAGAGACAGAAGACAAAAGCATTTACTCATCTATCAAGAATGATGAAAACCTACTTATTCTGTGCTAGACCCTGGGGATGGAGCAGAAATGGGACAGAGTCCTTGTCTTCAAGGTGCTCACAGCATGTCAGTGCTAGAGCAATGGTGTGCTAACAGCTTAACAGCAGGATCTCCAGGAAGGGAGAAAAAAACCCAGCAGCAGCAGCTCTGATTGTGGTGTTCCGTGGTATAAATACTCCCACTATGGCCAATTTCAAGCTACCAACGTGACATCACTGAAAATGGGGCTGGAGCTGATGCGCCAGCAAGAGAGCTAGCTCTAGCACATCACTGAGGAAGGAGCTATCTGCGTATCTGCAGGGCCTATGGCCAGAAGAGAGACATTTATTGGGACTGAAAGAAAAGCAGCCAGGGCAAACAATGATGTCTGTTTTCCCTACGAAAGAGAATGGTTTCGGTGTCAATAATCTGACGTGTATCCTGAGGGAAGAAAAGGTGATAAATTGAGTGGTGTTGATGAGTGGTGATAGCATTATTAGAAAGATAGCCCACTGCTATCTACACTAAAAAAAAAAAAAAAAAAAAAAAAAAGTAGCCTGGCCTGTAGGTAAATCTTAGGACATGGCTTTCCCTGCAGCCAGAGGGGCAGTCTTTGGTCATTTTAGGAGCCAATGTCTGTCACGGGTAATTAGATACTGATACATACGAATATTATATGATATTAACATAGATCATTTATTGAGTAACTATTATGAACCAGGCCCACTTCATATGTTTTATGTTTAATCCTTACCACCCTGCGCTGTTGGTATTTGTATTCTCATTTTTACAGGTGAGGAAACATCACCTCAGTGAAATGAAGGAAGGTCCTTCTTTTCCCAGTTTATGCAGGTTCATGATAGGCTTCATGAACCTGAAGGTTTCCTGCATGAGATGCAAACAGAGAGCTCAAGAAGACAGTCTAACTTATACAGCATGTACTGGACGCCTGATCATCTTGTGTTTTGTTACCTAAGAGACCACTTCTTGAGTATTCTAGACACAAGGGATTTGAGTCTTCATTTTAAGGAGGATGCTGGAAAAAATGGAGTCTATCGAGAGAAGAGTTGTCAAGATAGTCACGGGTCTGTACATTGAGTCACATGAGAAACTGGGGATGGTTAGCTCAGTGAAGATAATAGGAGATGCTGTGGAATCAGATCTTCAGCCCTGTGAAGGGCAGTCACATGAGGAGCAAGAAGGCATGTTCTATGGGCCTCAGAGAGTGGAAATAGGCCCACTGGATGGAGACGGATGGGGAACTCAGTCATGCATCCCACAAACACAGACTGGGCAACTATTGTGTTCCAAGCATTGTGCTATGTGCTGACAGGGGAAGGATGTGGCGATGAACAGGACACATCCTTGTTCAACATCGGGAAGAACTTTCAGAAAGTCAGAGCGGTCCAGCAATATGGAATAGGACTCTGGAAAAGTAATGAACTTCCTATCCTTGGAGTATCCAGGAGGAGGCTGGATGTGCACTTATCAGAATGTACCAGAATGAATCTTTTTGTTGAGAGGCAAATGGGACTAAATCCCCTTCCAGTTCAGAGATTCAGAGTCTACGTTCAGCCTTGCTTTGGCAGGCTGGAGTGCTATACTGAAAACATGTCATCATGACCCCCTCCCACCAGCTTTGCCCACCCAGCTGCATGCTCTGCGTTCTCTGACAGGGAGTTGTGGTAGGCCAGACAGACTGGAAAGTGGCTGCCATCTGTGACAGGGATGATGGAGTTTTGGCGGGTTTGTGTGGGCTCAAGGAATGCAGCATTGAAGCCATGTACACACAACCTGCTTAAGAACATCCCATGGGCAGAAAATGTTTTCTTCCTCTTCAGCCCTCCTCTGTTGCTGTGCCAGGCGGGCACAATGGTGCCTTTGAGAGGGGCAGCTGGAAGGGGGTGTTGGCAGGGAGGCTGGAAGTAGAACATTGCAGCTGGGGGGGGGCGCCCAAATTCATTTCCAGGAGCAAGCCTGCTCTGGGTGCCAGTTTCCAAAACAAAACTGCTGTTTCTCAGAGCTCATGGTGGTGGGTTGCCTCAGAGTTGGACAGAAGGCAAAGCCATTTCCTATACACTGCTCCACCCTCCCCAAGTTCAAAAAAAAAAAAAAAAAAAAAAAACAACCCAAAAACAAAACTGGTGTATTGAGATATTCTTGCTCTGGATGCAGATTAACTGGTTTTGCTGTCTGTCTGGGTCTCTCGGGGCAACGTGGGGTGGATAGGGTTTTCTGAAAGGTCCAGCTTTTTGGCAGACATAGCAGATCTGATTGCCATGGGGACTGGCAGGGCCCAGGGGGCAGGTAGGCTTCTGGGCCCTAGGAGAGGGCTGAGAATGGAGACCCCTTCTTCTGGCTTTCAGGGTCACTTCCTCTGACCCCACAGCCACCCGGCACCCTTGCTGCCACATGGGCTCTGCCCACTTACTGTCTTAACTCTCTCTGGTGGGAAAGAAGTGGGAGAACTCTGGCATTTCCTGCCCTGGGTTGACAGTTGTCCCAGACCCTCTGCTACTTTCAGAGGTCCTAGCAACAGCTCAGGGATGGATGTGGGAGGACTTCCCACTCAAGGCACTTAGAAGGCACAGTGCCAGGCTGCAAGCTCAGCTACCTCCCCTTGTGTTTTAAATGGAGCAAGGTGGGTCCTTTTTATTTTGATGGCTTCCAACAAAAAGGTCTCTCTTGAGGCTGGTCAAGTGGTAATTTCTATTAGTGCTTACACTAATTATGGGATTTTTCACACTTTGGTTCAATTTTATAATGAATAACTATAGAGCAATTACTTCATTTCAGGCACTGTGCTAGGCCCGGGGATCCAGAATGAATAAGATAGAGACCTTGCTTCAGACAGCTGACTGCCTAATAGTTAATACCAAATCCTACATGGGAGCCCAACTATCGACTCGGGGACACGTGCCTTAGGTGGAAAGCAGAGTGTAATGCCCCAGAGGTCATCTCTTCCAGGGAGAGGAGGAACTGTGGGGGCACATGGGCCAGAAACTCATCTGATCTTAGGGTTCTTACTTGTTTTTAGTTTCTTTGTATCAATAATGGGAATAATATACACCATACAGAGTTGTTATAAGGATTAAATAAGACATGAATGAAGATGCCTGGACACAGCTTGTCTCAAGGTAAATGATTGCTGCTATTATTAATCTGTTGATCCTAATGGACTTGAGATATAACATGTATGTGTGCACAGTGGTGTTTATGTGATCCTTTGTTAGATTAGATACGCTTCCTGAAAGAGTCAGTTCTTCTACCTTCTTAATTCCTCTTCTGTAGAAGACTAGGATCAGCAAGTTTATGACCTCATGAAGATAGATAAACAAAGGCCTACCCACTAGAGCCAACAAGTCATATCCGTATATAATATCCTCTGTTATATAACCCAGTTGTAGGAGCAGTAAAGGACTGGAATGCTTCTATTCCCTGAGGTTCTTGAATCTCTTGAGTGTGGAGATGACGATGATGAATTCTTTTCAATATTCTAAAAAGTCTAAGAGAAATGATACATTTCCCACTGACAGAAGCTCACAGTTTATCACTACTTGGATGATGCATCTCTTTGGTAGACGTTGCTTAGGGAAGTTATTGACTAAGGGACCTTCAGGGCAGAAAAGTTAAACTCACTGGGGCAGAGGTTAGCCTAGTGATCTTCCAGAAACCCGCTGTGGGGGTGCCTCCTAGCCCGACAGGCTGTCACATGACCCCAACCCGGGGTCATCTGAGACTGAGTACGGCCTCATCTAGCCTCTGTGCCGTGTATCTCCCCACTGCTTTGTGAAAATGTGCGCATGAGAATTCATCCTTAAAAGTTATTCCAAAGTCCTTGGAAGACACAAAGTATGTATAGCCAGGAGTCTGCAGACAAAGAAAATCAAAGCAATTCAAAAAGAACAAAGGAAATGGAAAAGAACAAGAGAATAAGAGCATATGGATGAATGGCAGCTTGAAGTGAAATACAGGGTTCACATTTGTGGGAATAAAAAAAGAGGGGTCATTTAAGAGAGGGAAAAATTTACATGGCTGAAACTGTAAACAGACAGTGGCATTTTGTAAGAAAAAATCCACAGAAACCATTTCTTCTTATTTGGCCTTAAGATTTTAAGGATCCGTGGAGGAAACTTGTAGCCAGTACATGGCTGAAAGATGTAGAGAGGGAGGATGGAGCTGTGTTGAAAAATGGGTAAAGATGTAAGAAACTGAAGAATCACAGAGGTCCCCCCAGAGACCTGATTTTAAAGAAACAAGGGCTAATATTCTTACGGGGTTGAAATAAGGCCTGCATTAGAGCAGCGCTGACCTAACTGCTGAGATCTTGGCTTCCCTTTCTTCTCTGTCTCTCTGTAGTTTAAAGTGCTCTACCATGAATTTGGGTTACTTTTATAATCAGGAAATGAGGGGCCTGCATAGTAGGAGGGAGCAGGAAGGAACTGAGGGGGGACCCCAGCAGCAGTAAGGACTGGGCGATGGGCAGGAAGGACCGTGAGCTGACCAGAACTGCCTTGGGTGGCCTCAGTGTGACAATGGTGCTGGAGTGACGGAGCCATTGGCCTTGACTGAGGAAGGGAATAGACCAGAAGGAGGATGTCTCTCTAAGGCCTGTTCCAGCCTCCCTTTGACTCTAGGGTTTAATGCATAATCAGGTTGCCTGCCACCGTTTTATTTTCCAGGAACTGAAAATCCCTTTGAATGCTCTCACCTTTCCCTTCCCCAGGAGCATGTTTTCATTTCATCTGCCTTGGATTTGCGGCCGGGTTGATGGGCTGAGTGTTTGGCCGGTTCCCATCTTCATTACTCCAAGCTCTGAAGGGCTCTACCTGCTCACGCTGAGAAGGTCTGGATGCCAGAAGAGGCCTGGCTCGAAGTGCTTGAAGATTTCTTCCTCGCATTTAAGAGTGTGCACTATTGCTGGCGAAGACTGAGGCAGGATAAGAGAATGCCCCCAGTCGGAGCTTGTGCCACTTACTGGCTCGGTGAACTTGGCCAGGCTACTTAAACTGTAAAGTCCTTGATTTCTCTCTTTTGAAAAATAATGGCACTTGATTGAAGTAGCTAAACGTATCTGCCCAATCTTAAAATAATCTGATGTACTTGTTATTAACTTGTAATATTGTAACTTGTAATATTAACATGGCTTGCTCAATGTTAGTTTTAGAATTTAGGATTCTCATAGACAAGGCCCATATCATGAGGAGCATCAACTCTCCTTAGCACTGTGCCCAGCACACTCCCTTTTGTAAAAGTAAATTTCTAAAAATTGAGATGAAATCCACATAACACAGAATTAACCTTTTTAAAGTGTATAATTCAGTGGCATTTAGTACCTCCACTCACACTGTCTTTTTAAAGTGTTGGAATAACACAATCAGTTGGGTTGGTTCCATTTTGTTGTAATAACAAAATGCTGCACTGCACCTCCATGCTTACCCTCCCGTGAGCTTGCATGAAGGAAATTCTCTAGGTGTGGGTTGCAAAGAACCTTACTGGGTCATTTTCAGTTCAGCGTATATTGCTAAAGCGCTCTGCAAAGCAGTCACCACTTGCATTTCCACGGCGGCGGCTAAGCGTTCCCCAATTCTGTGCATGCTCACCATCGCGGGGCAGGGGTAATGAACTAGCTCTGTCAACATCAGCACGGAGAGATCTCGAGAACATCGTGGTGAGTGGAAAAGGCAAGTTGTAGGGCACAAAAGGATTGTGGGGGAACTCAGGTCTCTCTGTAAGATGTTCTTCCTTTGATTAAAAAAATACTTGAAGGGAATAAAGCAAAATATTGACAAATATCATTTCTAAGTGAGGGGGAAATGGGAGTATTTGATATATTGTTCTTGGGACTTTGTTGCATTTTAAAAAATCCTCAATTAAATGGGGGGAGGGGAGGCAGTGATGTGCAGATTCCCAAAATATACAGGATAACAGATTTTTTTGAGCAGCTTCCAAATCTGGATTCACTTTTCCCCATGCAGAAATTCATATTAGTGGAGCCAGCTAGCCTTCCCTTGTGAACATTGTTTTAAAGTAGATAAAATATCAAGGAATTTTGGAAGTTCTTATTTTTAGCCAGTAAAATGAAAAATTTCCACAGCATGTAAAATAAAGCACTCTAGTCGAAGCCTGCCTGGTTGGCTCCACCTAACTATGATCACGTCTAAGAACCTTTCCAAAGCTATTCTAAGCCTGGGGTGGGGGAGGTGACTCACTTCGTCCCTCCCTCACCCCAGCCCCTATCTGTTTATTCAGGTGAAATCAGATTAAAATGAACCTTAACGGTAGCTTTGGAAGGGACGAGAAGTCAGAGATGAAGAGATCCTGTGAGAAGCCTTAGACCAGGGATGTTGAGAGTCATGGGGGTGACATGCTGGCTTCTTAATTAGCATCAACCATAATTTATGGAGCATCCATTTTCCAGAACAACACTAGCTTTCATAGGTCTTCCTCTGTGTTACTGGGAAAGAAGCATTCAGAGCGAGCATGTGCAATATTTTTTATGCTCTCTTTTTGAGAAACATAAAAATCTCATACCTACTTTTAATGCTATCTGAAATATTAAATACAAGCATGTGAACAAAAGGAGATCACATATGCCCCATATCTAGTTGAGAATCTGAGTTCTAAACTGTGTATCCAGTATCCAGGTTTTGCCTGGCCTGACCATTTGTAGGCTGTAGACTTCAGGGGAGCTCCTTACCCTCTCTCAGCTTCTATCCCCTACTCTGGGAGGGTGATTATGATACCTGCCACTTGGGGCTGCTTGCAGATTCTGTGAGGCACTTAGCTCCACTGCTAGCTTTTAAAACAAACAAACTATGAAACCTTTAATCCGGATAATAGCCTTAGAAGTAGGCTAACCCCTTTCCTCCCATTTTATAGATGAGAATACTGACACCCAGACACATTGTTCTACAAGTGACTTGACCTAACTGCAGAACAGGGTTCACCTCTTGGTCATGTGCAACTGGGCCAGGCGCCTTTCACGGTGCCCGCCCTGGCCGCGTCTCTGCAGGTGAGCAGGAGATCTAGAGTTATCTTCTCCCCTGCCTGAGTCTCTGAGCAGCTCAAAATAGCATCCAGAGTGATCTGGCTCACGTGGCTCCCTAGGACCCCTGGATCCAATTTCCTTAGCACTAGTTAAGTGAGGATACTGTATTAACCAGCTGTTGTGTGTTCTATCAGCTGGGCTATAAGCTTTCAGAGAAGCAACCAAGTCTCCTGGTCCTTCTCAATAAGCCACTACCCTCAAAGAAATAGGCTGTGTTTCCCGTGAGATTTTTAATGAAGACCTTCCCTGCATAATCTCAGGTTAGCTTTAAGTCTTACCCACCCAGATTTTGACCAGTGTGACACACACACACACACACACACACACACACACACACACACACACACACACACAGCAACTATACTGACTTTACTATCTGTTCCCCTCACAACCCCTAACCTTTGTGCTCTTTCTCAAGTTGCTGCACCTCTTGGCCTCAGCTTCCTCACCCATAAAGTGAAGATGTGAATATTTGCCCTGGATGTTCCAAGGATCAGAATGAAATGAGATGCTGTATGGGAAAGCCTTTTGTAGACTTGAAGGCATAACTCTGACTCTCCTATGGTCCAGCATGAACCCATTCCTTTCTCAATGGAGCCGTTTAGAATGACTGTGTCTTCTGTTCTTTTAAAGCATTTCTTAGCAGACCCACCTAGCTGCTTCGGCTGAGAGGGAACCAAATGGGCCCACATTCAACAAAGGAGGAAGAAACTGTGCATCCATGCTGAAGAATTCACGGAGTTTTAGCACTTTCAAGGTAGATCTCTGTTTGGTGAGTTCTAAGCTAAACTCATTCCCGGAGACCTAGAATCTTCTTACTAGTTTCCAGCAATAGAATCTTGGTCAAGTTACTTAATGTATCTGAGCCTCGGTGTCTTTATTTAAAAAATGTGAAGATACTTGCCTCACTGGGTGCTTGTGTCAAATGAGGACACATAATGGTAGGCAGTCCAAGCATCTGACTTTTTCCTCTTCCCTTTGTACTTTTCTCTTCCTTCTGTTTACCTTTCTACACTTCTGTGCCTCAGCTTGCTTTTCCATGAAATGGGGATAACAATACCTGGCCAGCACAGCTCACCGGGTTGCCGTGTGACTATGCGATGAGCCGAGATCGGGCTTTGAAAACAGTGATGTGTAGTAGAAACCCCTGTAGGGGTTATTCTTGGGATCACTGACCTCGAACCGAGGAGTGCACTGGTCCTCACAGGCCTGGGCTGTTGTGTGTAGCAGCTACTTTAGCAGGTCACTTCGCCAGCTTCTGCTCATGCTCTCCCCGAGACTCCTGATGCTCTCACATCTACCCGTGGTGCTCTGCGGCCTCCCAGCCCCTGTCACCCACACGCCCCCCCATCCCATCTGCCTCTCTGTCCTCCTCTGGATCACAAGGCACGGGACCATCCACTCACCGCTGTCTGGTGCCTGCCCCAATTCTGCAGGCTGTTAGAGATGGCCTGCACGTGACCCCCTCCCTGCATGAATAAATACTACAAAGACTCATTATGGGTAGATAAGGAACACAGGAAATACTCCCCCCGCAAGCCCCCAACAACCCGTAGATGGAACAACTCCACCCCCTCCAGAGGTCCCCAGCGTCTTTTGCAACGAGCCCACTAGCCCTCTCTGTGGTTGAGGAAGAACCCTTGTGTCTTGGACCCGAAGGAAACCATGGGCAAGGCGAGCTGCAGAGGCAGGGGAGCTGAGCTGCTCTGTCCTGGGCATAGTTTCAAGGCCAGCTGCAGGGAGAACAAGCAGGCGCTGTGCGTCTGTAGCTGGCAGTGCTGAGGCCAGGGCTGTCCTTCACTTGGGGTAGATTTAAAGAGACCCCACCAGACGGTCATGCCAACAGGAAAAATGCACGCCCGTCTCTGTTGGCCTGGCTCAGTCTCCAAGCCCGGCCCCCCTCCTCCTCCACTGCAGCTCCCAGGCAGTGGGTTAGAGACCGTGGGCTAGCTCCTCGGCCTCTCCCAGGTGTAGCTGGTCCCACCTGGGAACACACGGCCCTGGCTCCTGGGCCTTTCTGTCCTCCAGACTGAGCTGGGCCCAAGTTGCAGGGATTAGCCCCCTGGGAGTGGTAACCCAGCACCTGAAGGGGAGGGGCAGGCAGATGAGTCAAATGGAAGCAGAGACTCTCCAGCTTTGTGTTTCGTTTGTGGAAACTCCCTGTGAGCACAGGCTGCCTTCCACAGGGAATCGAGGGGCTTTCCCACACTGCTTTAGGCCAAATGCTCCTGTTCCAAGGGGTGCCCAGGCCCCACTTGACTGCTAAATGCAGGCTGAGGGACAATGCTGGTGGGCCCAGCAGAGCCCAACCCGGCTAAACGCGTTGGTAGCTGAGAGCTAAGGGCTGGGGAACCCACACCCTGACGCCCCGCAGAGCAGAGACAGGCTGGTGTGCACAGACATCTGGGCTCTCCGGTGGCCGGAGACCAAGGAGGCCTTCTCCTAGCGGTGAAGAGACTTCTGAGGGGAGCTCAGCAGGGGTGGGCTGAGTGGGAGAGAAGCCTCAGGCAAGCCCGCGTGAGGCAGGCTGCTGCAAGTGCCGGGAAAGGTAGGTAAACACGAGTGTGCCAACAGGGACAGCTACGGAATTTGAGGGGCCCAGTTCACGATGAAAAGGCAGGGCCCTCTGTTAAAAAGTTATCAAGAATTTCAAAACAGTGACACGAAGAACATTAACCGGAGGCCCATCTGAGCAAGTGCACACCCACAAAGCCGACCCTGGGTACCTCTGAGTCGGCTCCTTGAAGCAGCTGTGACAGCAGAGGCCGAGTGAGTTGGGAGATATCTGCCCTGTGGCTGCCGGCTCCCAGACCTTTACCGGCCTTGGAGCATTTTCTCCCCCCCTCTCCCCTGACAAGCAGCCTGTCTCCCTGTGCTGGCAGCAACTACGTCTGCGCCTCTCTGAAAAGGGGGAACTGCAAGGCCACGGTGGGGACAGGGCTGAGGACAGGAATGGACCTCTAGGCCCCAGAGCCCCAAGGCCTCCCTGGACAGGCCAAGGAAGGCAGGTCAGAGGGAGGTTGCAGAGGTCTCTGGGAACAGGATGGAAACAGAACAAATGGACGCCACTCTGGATCACTTCTTAAGGACCCCAGGGACATGTCCTGAGGGTGTGTGTGAGACAGTCCAGGACCAGAACCAAGGTCTGGGAAGCCTTACCTCCAACTCTATGTGGTCGTGGAGCTTCTTGCAGGTGGCTGCAAAGGTCTCTGAGGTGCCAAATTCAAAGTACCACAGCTTATTCTTCATCCTGCCCCATGAAGCAGAAAGCCGGCTCAGTATTCTGTCTTTGAAACGGTTGTGTCAAATAGCTATGCTATTGGGGCTGGGAGATTCCCCACTCCTATGTTTTCAGTGCTTTTTTTTTTTTTTAAAGATTTTATTTATTTGAGAGAGAGAGAAAGACAATGAGAGATAGAGAGCACAAGAGGGAAGAGGGTCAGAGGGAGAAGCAGACTCCCTGCTGAGCAGGGAGCCCAATGTGGGACTGGATCCCGGGACTCCAGGATCATGACCTGAGCCACTTAACCAACTGAGCCACCCAGGCGTCCTGTTTTCAATGCTTCTTAATCAGACAACTGGGGGTAGACATTTTTCATTGACTGTTCCAGCTATGAGAGAAAAACCCTTTCATTTCGTAGACATCATGGCTACTTGGCTGAACTGCCAACGGCTCTGAACTTCCTGGTCAGAGCAGGAGAAAGGTGTGCTCGCCTCCTTATCTGGACCAAGGGAAGAGTTCTATGAAAATCAGCCACAGATGGCAAGTGACATCATGGTCTGATCGTGGTCCTTTCTACTGCTAATGCAGAGGGACTACTGGTAGAGCCCTCTCTTGGGTATCGTTGGGGTACAAAGGGAAGATCAGACAGACTTTGGAGACTTGAGGTATATACAGTCTCGGGGCAGAGAAGAGAGAGTCCTACACGAAACCAGGCAAAACATGTGCTGCTCTGTCTATGCTCTGCCTGAGGGAAGCAGAGTGGAGAGAATGAGACACAGATTTGCAGACAAGGTGGAAAGAGAAGAAAAAAAGTGAGTTGTTTGGTAGCAAGAGCTCCCCCCGCCCACCTCTTCCTCAATTGCATTTGCTTAGGTCACAGAAATACTTCATTTAGGAGAAGACCTTGTCATTTGCTTCAAAGTAAGAGCTCACCATTTTGAGTTTTAAAATTCTTCAACATTTTCTTTAGTGGGGGAAAAGAAAGGGCTTCCCACGTAGCTGGGGGCTCGGCAAAGTCAGATGGTGTGCCCTGACACTCGGTCATTTTTATCAGATGGTCACACCAAGAAGTGTGTCTGCTGGTCTTCCATTCCTTCCATCCCACCTGTCATCCCATTATTGAGGGGCTGGCTAAGAGAAGGGACACCTGTCCAGTTGATAAGCTGGCAGATTTTGCTAAGGAAGGAGGAAACAAAATCACATTTTTCTTGGCACATTCTTCGGGACAGGAAGCCACCTTGTGCACTGCTGATCCTCCATCCTCAGATTTGTGGCCCAAGAGGAACGGAGCATTCTTTGGGGGGAAGAAGGCTCTTATTTCTTCCTAGTATTCCTTGGGCCATAGTAGATGAGTCTTCAGAATAAAAGACAACTATTATCTCTGCATTTCTCAAAGAGAACATAAAGATGATGAGACTGTTCTTCCATTGCATGACGATTTCTAAGGCCCAGATGACTGGGAAGTAGCCTGACTCTACGTATGTATGAAAAGGAAGAATAAGTAATGAGGGAAATAAGAATAGGCAAGATTTGGGGAGTTCTGCCTAATGAAGAAAGTTAGCAGAACCGGGTCTACTTTTAAGTAGCCTGGTGCTTCTCAACTAGTGTGCTGCAATCAGGCACGCCTGGACTGTCAATCCCCTCGGTCTCTGGAGTGGCCAGGCTGGGGTCTAGGGCCAGCTGAGTCCCACTGTCACAGTGGGCATTCTTATCTGTATGCCAAACAAGTGTTTTTGTTTTCTACGCCTGCCATGAAGTGAAAAATAATGCGGAACACTGTTCTAGATCACTGGTTCTCTGTAGGCACAGTAATGTGAATACAGATCACCTGGGGACTTCATTAAGATGCGGGTTCTGAATCAGGCGTTCAGGACTGGGGCCTGAGAATTCTGTGTTTTCTAACCACCTGCTGTTGCTGGTCCAGGGATCACACCTGGTGCTGTGAGGATGTGGAAACAGATGTGTGGTTCTGAAACATTAGTATTCATAAGAATTGCCTGGAGAATATGATTAACATGCTGCTTCCTGGGCTTCGACCTGTAGAGAGTCCCTGCAATTATTATGGGATGGGGCCCAGGAAGAGGCATGGGTGCCCCAGGGATCATTATGCAGGTGGTCAGTTGTCACGACTTTAAGAAGCATTCCTCTAGCTACCAATGAAGTGACGACCAAGGACCAGAACGGACTGATTAAACCTGACAGAGAGGATTCCTCAGGGACGATAAAATGAGGGTCAACGCCTCTCCATAGACCATGATGGCAAAAGACCCAGGGACAGGAAAAACACAGACTGTCATAAATGTCAAGGTTGAGCATTCCTCTCCGGCAGTGAAAGCATCTCTGTAGCCAAGAGACCTGTGTTGTGATTCCATTTTCAAATATCACTTCTGGTCTGAATCATGACTTTTGAAAAGTTATTGCCAGGAGATTTAGAGTTTTAATAAAAATTTCCGGAAGCCACCAGCTATTTTTGCCCAGAAGTGGCTCTTCTGATAATCTAATAAGGTTAAGAGGTCATGGTCAGGTCAGTGTAGCAGAATGACTGAGAGGATCAAACAGACTCCTCGTCCATGGCTGGTAAGATGTCTGTTGCTGCCTGTGTAATCTCTGGCAAGCATTAAACCTTAGTTTCCTCATCTGTAAAATAGAGTTGATAAAAAGATCTGCTTCGAAGCATAAGTGAGAAGATAAAATGAGGCAACTACAAAGCACTTCACGTAATGCTGGCTGCACAGCAAGCTCACCAAGAATGTTAGCTACTTACATATTGGCTATTATTTCAATGTCTTGAGTTGACATATTTGGATAACATAGTAGGGCAAAAATGACAGATCAATTTGGGTGGCTATAGACATTATATGTGCACATTTTTCTAGGACAGGAAAAGATGTGATCCTATTTGTTGGATCATGTGTCTTGACTTGTGGTTAGAAATATATGTTCTCCACATGTTTAATCTAATAGGTTTTTCCAGATTACAGACCACACCCTAATCCTTGGTTAATTACCTTGACTGGTCACGCGACTGTCCAAAGACATGATGTTGATTAGGAATATGCTTCTGAGAAAGTGCATGTTTGGTGTGAGACAAAGCATTTAATGATCAGAGTTCAAGAAACTCATTGTGCCGGAACTAAATGGGGGTCTAGATGGGGGTCTGCTAGGTATACTGAAGAACAAAACACAGCACTACATGAGCCAGGCACCTAGGAAGGACAGACAAGGGAAAAGATCACGGAGTTGTGAGCTAAGCTTTAAGCACTGGGGTTACCTAGGAAAAGGGACATCCAATTCTTAGTGAGGCCAGGGGCAATCAGAGAAAGCAACCTAGGGGGGCAATGCCAAGGTTGAGTTCCAAAGAATGTGGAAGGGAACAGAGAAAGTGGAACATTCCAGGCAGAGGAAGAAGCCTAGGCAATGGTGCAGGGCAAGAGAGAGCATAAACCTCCTGCAGGTGACCTGAACTCAAGGTGGGTGGGCTGCTGACTAGCCAGGTAAGGCTGGAGAGGCAGGTAGGTGCAGGTTTGTAAAGGCTGGGGATATTACACTTAGGTGTCTGGGCTTTATCTTTAAGTCTATAGTGTGTCATGGACCATCCTTACGTGAGGCTGCTGGCGCGGAGTGGGGGGGGTAGGGGGGCAGTAATGATCTGATCAAATTTGTGCTTTTTAAAAATCACTCTGTCCTAAGTGTGGAGAGTGGCTTGGAAGGGGTGGGTACAGACTGGAGGCCTAGAGAGTGGTTTGGAGGTGGTGTAGAAATCCAGAACAAATTGGGAAGGGCCTGAACGAAGGTAGTGACAGTAGAGTTATGGAGAAGAGAATGCACTCACAAGCAAAAAATTAGGAGGTGGAGTTGACAAAGCTGGTTGGTCGTGAGGAGCGAATGAGAAAGAGTCATCACAGTAACACCCAAGTTTTTGTCTTAGCATGGGAAATGGCAGGGGCTAGCCACTGAGAGAGGGACACAGGAAATCAATGCTCCAGTGGTGGTCCTTTTTATAACTAAAGGGCAGCACTTTGGTGTTCTGGCCTCTCTGTCCATGCATCCGCCCATAGAACATCTGTTGAGCCTTCCTGTGGGCCAGGCACTGTGTAAGGCTTGGAGATAGTGATGAATAAGAGTCTCTGGCCTCACAGAGCTAACATACTTTTAATAGCTTCACCCAGACACTAACATTCGACCTTTGACCCACAGGAGACTATGTGTCCAAAATTTAAGAGCTTTTACTTCTTTTTCTAACTCAGGCATGTTCTAGTTAGAAGTGAATACATTCTATTTCCGTGGCCTATAGCCCATGGCTGCTGAACATTTTACATATGCTGTCTCTTTCAAGTCTCAGAAGAACCCTATGAGTTGCTATGTATAAGGGAACTAAGACCTGGGGAGGATAAGTAAGTTGTCTAAGGTTGCAAGGCGAATTAGTGCAGAGTGGCGCTCAACCCTGCCCGTGCTTTGCTGCCTGGCCACCGACTTTAGCGGGCTTTTGTGGTGTGGTGCTGGGTGTTCCTGTTGTGCTTCCTAAACCACTGTGGGTCTCCTTCCCCAGGTTGTTAAACAGATGCACTTGGGGACCTGGGGTGTCAGTGGTTACATTACATCCTAGAAGATGTTGTCTGATGTAGAGTGTCAGGGCCCTCCCAGGGGCCAAGGGAGTTCCAGAGGACTTGGGATTGGGTTTTCCATAGGAACCTCCTGGTTTTGAATCTATACAGTCTCACAGAGTCAGGGAGACCAGAACGACCCTGGTAAAGATGCTCCCAAGACACCCTACACTTTGCCTTCTCCCAGCTCACCCAGAAATTGGGTAGGGGCAGGGCCCTGGGGCCGTCCCCAACACAGAGTGCAACAGGGAAAGCTGGAAGGCAAACCAGTTTAAGAGACATGTGAAATCATCTACAACAGGTCCCAACCTCCGGAAGGCCCTCATCCCCTATACATACTAAGTTTGTTGATTGAATGTTGCTGATGCCCTGTCAGTAATCAAAGTACTCTCCTCATAATGAAGAAGGTCACTTATGTGTTTAATCAGAAAAATAGCCGCTGGCCTTTATCTGAGATAATATAAAGGGGGATATTTTGGTCGTCTCTCCCCCAGCCACCGAAATGGTTGCAAGTACGAAGGCTGGGGCCATGGGGTCAAGCTAGAGAAAGGAAGGGACCCTACTGGGACAAAGGTTGATCAGGTTGGGATGGTTCCCAGCACCCTGCCTGACTGAGGTCAGCCGTGATTGGTGGGCCCTGAGGTGGAGGCTGGCTTCAAGCCAAGGGATGTAAGAGAAGAGAAGACAGAACCTTTCTTTATACACGTGGTGGTGTTGTTGCCAAGGATCCCACTGGTAGGCGTATCTGAGGCAGGGCTCCCCGCAGGTTCCTGGTTGCCCCCTTTCTCAGCCTCTGTAAGCTCAGGAGGGAAACCGAATGCCCATCACTGCACACCAAGACACCAGGGGGGCAGCAACTCGGATTCCTAGTCTGTCTACACTGTCAGAGCAGATCTGTAGAGCATTGAGTGCTGACGGGTTTTTTTGATCTGGAACTAGGTTCTGGCCTCTTGATTTTGTACTCTGCTAAACATTTTACATATATTATCTCTTTCCAGTCTCAGAAGAAGTCTATGAATAGGTCCTGTTGCTACCAATAAAAAATTCACAGATTGAAGTGCGTTCTCCCCTGCCTCACCTTCCCTTTTTACCCATTCCTCGACCAGCACCAGCACCTTTCCAAAGCCTTTGGTAAAAGCCTATAGGCATGTGATACTCTACAACTGGCAGTGGGAGACGCAGCCCCTACCTCACCCTGCCAACCAGAGCCTGAACGCCAGTGTTCCTTTGTCTCTTTTGAAGATGCCTCCCCAGACGCTTGACAGGTTAGCCCTTCCTGGAGGGTTACTGCTGCTGCCTATGGTGCTGGTTTTTGTGTTTCACCTGCATTTGGGATCTGAGAGGCTACTCTTCTGCCACTTGCCGGCTAGGTGAGTGATAGGAGTTCTTCAAAGCTTCATTTCTTCTACAAAATGGGAATATTATTTTCTTCTTTTTAAAGATTTTATTTTATTTTGGGGGGGCAGGGGGACAAGCAGACTCTGTGCTGAGTGCAGAGCACTACAACCCTGAGATCATGACCTGAGCTGACATCAAGAGTCAAACATTCAAGCCACTGAGCCACCCAGGCGCCCGGGAATACTGTTTTCTATCCAACAAAATTGTGAAGGTCCTGTGGCAAATACAGAGCACCAAGCAGTGTTTAACTCATGGGAAGTACTCACTAACTGTTCTTTCTAGTTACTAGGAGATGCAATCACTGAGAGACTCATTCCCCTACGGCTGCAGGCGGAGGGGCAGAATAGGGTGGGGGGGGGGTTATCCTAGACAGCCAATGTATTTGAAAAAATAAAGTTAACAATGTTTTAGTGACTTCTGGAATGCTTTTTCTGCATCTCTCTTCCTGAGTTTTTTTTTTTTTTTTTTGGCTCACCAGATCTTTCCTTCTCATGATCACCTTTTAGCTGGAGATGACTAATCCTTAACCAGTTGTCCTGGGGCAGGTTTCCATGACCCACAAAACTCCTAGGTGCACTGTCAGCCTCAAAACTACTATCCAGGTGCTCCCATCCTTGAGGCCGAAGACCCTCGTCGGGGCTTCTCAAGGGACTTTTAGTCACATAGAGGAGAGACAATCAGCAGCAGTGACGCCATGGGTTGATTCTATTTCTGGGTTTTCTTAATTTCCCCCGGCTTTATAAGAAAATAACATCGATTGCACACTAGTGAGTTGAATCTCTCATTTGACAGATGAGGGCAAAATGAGACTAATTAAAAATGTTCTTTTGTATTTGTCAGCAACTTAGGGCTGGATGCAGTCATCATCTTGACAGCCTATGAATAGCCCGTTTTCAAGGATGTCCACAAGTAAAACCAAGCTAGCTGCTGGGCATTTTTACCCATAAAGGCAATGGAGTTTCTGATGGCCCTTTTCTGATATTCCAGGAAGTTTTAAGGGCAATAGACTTTTGAAGTCATGAAAACATTTCTTTGGGCTTAGAAGGCTACAAAGAGGACACTAGAGCTATTTCTAGAAATAGGAGCCCTTGAAGTGATGGTATTCCTCTTTGTGGTCTGGACTTGGCTAATCAGGTTCCCCGAGTGGGTCATGACTCAGTCAGGCCTTCTTTGTCAGCCTTGTCAAGCAGATGTTCCCCACCAGATGGGGTTCTGTGTTGTGTGGAGGGGGCGGACCGATGTGGTGGAGGGCGTGCTGGGCCAGCCGGCAGGGGATCGGCCTCATAGGCCTAGTTCTCATACACATCGGCATGTGACACCATGACTTACTCAGGGTGTCCTGGCCTCCGTTTCCTCATCACAACGAAGGGCTTGGAGCGGCTGATTTCTAAGGTTTCTCCAAGCTCCCTGAACAATGTGAGATAAAGGACAGGGTGGGAGAGCCCATGTGTTCCACATTGCCGCCATGTTGGGGTGTGGGCCCCAGTATTGCCAGAACTGCCATCTTTTCAAAGAGAAGCCAGAAATATGGTTTTATGTAAAATCGGATTATTAGAGTTGGCAACAAATTCATTTTTTTGGTCGTTTTTTTTTTTTAGAGAGGGAGGGGAGAGAGCTCAGGCAGATGGAGAGGGAGAGAGAATCTCAAGCAGCTCCACGCCCAGCATGGAGCCGGATCTCACGACCCTGAGATCATGACCTGAGCCGAAACCAAGAGTCGGACACTCAACTGACTGAGCCACCCAGGCGCCCCCGAATAAAATTTTTTAAAAGATCAAAATCTACACATCTGGGGAAGACTCTAGCTGGCCAACAGGCTACTTCAGCACATTAATTATAAATTTTCATAAGGTTCAACTCAATTAAAAAACAAAGCAAAGAATTTCAGTTACTACTCTTAGGGGTTTGTTGAGTGATTGGTGGTGTTATTGCTACTCCTACTGAAGACAGTAGACCAGTGTCAGGTTACTAAGGTAAATAACAATCTAGCAAAATCCAACAGATGTGCTAACACAGAAAGAGCAAATGCAACCTGAGCTGAACTGTAACTGATCAATGAAGGTTAGTAATAATAGTGAGAATACTTTATCTGTTAACATTTTACATTATTTGAATCCCAAGTGCCTTTGGGAGTTCAGTAATTGTGTTAAATGAAGTTTAGATCAAAGGTTTCAAAAAAAAAAAAAAAAAAAAAAAGAGCCGAGGCAGGTGGGCTTGGTTCTAAGGCCAGGATATTAAGTCCTATATGGGGCCTGTGACTGTCCCCTCACAGGTGCTGTAGAGACCATCTGTGTCACCCGTACACCCAGCTGCCCTGGCCCATCAGAGAGCCTGTCACCACATCTAATCCACCCTGCATGCTGTCCCCTGTTCTCACTGCTCCCTGGAATCGGCACTCCATGACCCTCAGGCACGGAGCTGTGCATGGAAGAATCTTTTCCAAGAGGGGGCAGTGGCCCCTCTGCTATAAGGGAAAGCAAGCCCCCCAGCAATCAGGAAGGAGGCTTTATAAATAGCTGTTTTTGTTCTCCGAGTGTGACTCTTGTGCCCACTGTTCCTGCCAACAGATTTGTCTTGGCTCAGTGTATTTCGGCTTCGAGGGGCAAGGTATTTGCTGGCTGTTTCCCATAGTGGGGACAGACTGGTGTTCCCGGCACTGAGGAAAATCTAGGGTGGTGAACAGATTGGAGGCCTGGAGACCAGAGACCAGGAGGGGGTGGGTAGAAACGTGGGGAACAAAAAAGAGGGAAGAGCTCAAGAAGGAACTAAAGGAAACAAAAGGCCAAGAGAGGAGGAAGAACATGCCTAGCATGTGTTTTACAATATAAATATGGAATCCTCTTAATAACCTATGTTATAATCACCTTAATAACTTCTTAGCTCATTTTCATGTGTGAAAAATTACCTGTAAAATCACAGATGACAGATCGTTTGCACTTAAGGGGCCTTTGGGGTCTGGGGATTCCCAACCAGAAGATCACAGGTTCCAAGGAATCTTCCAAAGTATGAAAGGAATCCATGAGTTGCTGTCAATATTTCTTAATGTGAGACAGTATTTGTGCATTTACTCGTAATAAAGACTGCATAGGCTAACTAGTAGGTTTGAATTTTTTGCCATGGAATGGAATTAAACCAATTACATTGGTCACCTCTGGGTAACCACAGGCACCAATTGCAGAGTAAATGGATGTTGTTGAATAATAAAAGTGGGAAAACAAATTATTACTTGGAAAAGCCTAATGGCTGACAGAAATCTTATTCAGTATGGCACCCATGGTGGTGAGCGATGAGGGATGAAGAAAAATAGTGCACTATTTGGCGGTAAAAGGGTGCATGCAGAACTGCTAGTCCATACCAGCTCTGGAAGGTGGTTCTCTCCTAAGCCAGAGCCCGCTTCTCATGGTACAGATTAGGAAGCTGAGACCAGTCCTTGGTGATGCACTGGCCGGAATCCAAGGCCCAGCTCCCAATTTCTAGTGCATGTCCCTTACCTTTCCACCTGCCCTGGCTCCTGTTGCTATGGCTGGGGTGCGTCAGAGAGAAGTGGAAAAGTCAACTGCTTCAGTGGAGCTAGTGACTACAAAGCCACAAGCCATTCTCAGGGGTGCTTGTGGGCTGGCTTTGCTTGTATCTACCCAGGCACAAGCATGGCCGAGGGAGTGCAGCTCTAGGCTGGCCGGCTCTGGTGGCTCAGGGACCCGTGGCACTGTTCTCCACAGAGTCTTGGTCTGGGCCTCCTTATTGGCCTCTGGTCTCCAAAAGTAACAAAGGGCCAAACCCACTGGGCAGCTTCTCCACCACTTTGATGGAGTCTGCGGCCCAGAGAATCTACCCCCTCTGAGCAATGACTCTTCTCTTTCAGGCAAGACAGTTCGTTTCTGTGGACTCGGACATATTCTCCTTTGGTAAGCTCTCCCCATTTCTGTCTGGCACCTGACAAAATCTCCTTCTAAGGGCAGGACTCCAGCATGTAGCCTGCCAAAGTCTGAAATCTGATCCTCCCCCACTGTAGCATCCGAGGACGTGTGTGTGCGTGCGCGCATGTGCACGTGTGAAGGTACACATACAGGCCAACACAGGGAGTCTTCTCTGATCCTCTGCTACTAAGCACACTCACAGACATGGCCTCTCTGAGGTGATGGCGTCTCTCAAAGCCCCACAGCCTGACTTGACATCTGCCGCAGGGATGTGCATGCCACCACATGGTCCTGCCACTTTGGGGGTGACCCTCCGGAGCGACAGTTGGTGAGGCAGCTAGGGTTTTCCTCTCCTGAGGGCCTGAGGGTCTGGAGTGTTTTTCCAGTCAGTATCTGCCCTTGCCAAGAGAAAATCACTCCCTTCCCCCATCCAAAAATAAAATAAAAATTTAAAAATCTCAGAGTTTGGCTGTTTTTAGCGATCTTTTCTTCCTTTGATGATTTATTCGTGGAATGAGAATCCCCCTCAGGTCAATTTGGCCGATGCTAGAGGGCTCTGAGTAAGCCTGCTCTCCCAGTTCTCAGAGAGCAAAACCAAGTACTGGGACACCAAGAAATCCTGCACCTGGAGGAAAGGGGGCAAAGGCAGGTGGTGATGTGTGTCTCTAAGGTTCTGTAATGAGTGCTTAGCTGTTGTGTACTTTTTTTTTTTTTTAAAGTAGGATGCCCAATGTGGGACTTGAACTCATGACCCTGAGGTCAAAAGTCACATTCTCTACCAACTGAGCCAGCAGGGCACCACTGTGGTGTACTTTTTTTGATTCTGAACTATGCTTTACCAGCATTCACACATCCATCAGCCTGGGAGGCTGGTCTTCGAAGGCAGGTGGGGACAGCTGATTAAAACGTAAGTCCCAAATGCCTAGAAAAGACTTTGCCGGAACAGAGCCCGTGTCCAGGAAGGCCACTTCCTGGGTCCTGAGCCACCAAGGCTAGAAACTAAAAACCATCCGGGCGAGTAGAGACAACCCCAGAAGCTGGTCCACACCCACTCCCTACTCTGACCACCAGGTGGGCCCCTGAGA
This sequence comes from Eumetopias jubatus, assembly GCF_037043125.1. Taxonomy (NCBI): domain Eukaryota; kingdom Metazoa; phylum Chordata; class Mammalia; order Carnivora; family Otariidae; genus Eumetopias; species Eumetopias jubatus. The sequence goes on along the minus strand of NW_028274807.1, from coordinate 79,738,849 downwards.
GAGAGACAGCAGAGCTTTGCCTTCCCTCTGCACATCCTTCTGTCTAGCTCCCCCTCCAGCTGTTGAGAATCATCTCAGTCCCCACTTACCCCGTGTTTATTGTGTGCTAGAGCTGCACTAGCTGTTTTACAAACCAAAGGGTTCCCCCTCCCGTGGTCCTCACATCCACACTCGGTAGTTATTCTATAGATGCATCTGAGACTGTAGTTCCTTCAAAATGTGAAGCTGGACTGGAATCGTATCAGAGTTTCTGAGGTAATGAATGAGCCTGCTCTCTTCTCTCTCTCCCACAACCAGCTTTTCTGAACGTGAGGCTGTGCGAGATTTATGACAGGTCAGGTTACAAAAGTTCCTTGGTTAAGCCAGTTGTTTGTCACTCTGAGCACATTTCCCCATAGAAACAATGTTATGTTGAGGTTGGGTTCCCAGGCTAACCTACAAAAGCCAAGTAACCCATTAGGTATCTAGTTTTGGAGACAGCTAGGTGGAGCTGAAGCAGCTCTGGTTGGAAGCCAGAGAGGCCCGGGTTCAAGCCACAAGTCAGTCCCTTACTTGCCATGTAGCCTTGGGCAAGTCATTTAGTCTCTGTGCCTTAGTGCCTTTACCTTGCATTGGGATGATGTTATCTACCTTGCAGGGTTGTTGGGAACGTTCAAAATTGGCCATATGATATACCCTGGAATAACAGCACAACAGAACTCCATTGCCATGTATAAAACTGGTTTTGTGGCCTCATGGGTTCTGAATTCCAATTTGAAATACAAGTGGTGCACCTTTCTTGCTGAATTTGGATTGGGAAAGCTTTGCTTTCCTGGGAAAGGGACATGGCGACTCTCGTGTCCTCAAATCCCTGGTGGCCACCCTGAAGTCTGGGCTGGAGTTCTTCTCAGAACGGGACAGGAGGTTCCAGAGGGAAGTGGGAAACAGCAGAGGTAGGAAGTTGAGTCAGGGCACAACATAGGTATGCATCCTATTTCTTCCTTCTGCTATCATAAAACTAGACGATGATCTGGTTACTTCTTCTTAAGTTTCCTGTGCCTTCTACACCACCAACCAGCTGGACACCTCCTGGTCAGAGTTAAATACAGACTAACTAGTTGCCCTCTTGCTTCCTCTACCTTTTAAGTCATGAAATTGTTAGCAAGGCAAGCTAACGATTCATTAGATGGGGCAGATGCCTGGATAAATACCCCCTTCCCATCCCTATTGCATCTTCTTCCTGTGCCAGTTTAAAAAATCTGAACTAGGAAAGCACCAGCCAGAGCCTCACTCTGCCTGAGAAGGCTGTAGTAGACGCTGCCAGCAGAATCCTTTCTATTTTGCCCTTTAGAAAATCTCATCCATATGCTCTCGGCTTTGCTTCCACTCTGATGTTTGTGCCTCCTGATACTTGTGTATGCAGTGCAGTGACTGTGGTCATGTGAACTTGTCCCCCTCATGAGCATGGCATTCTGGTTGTGCGTCCAACCCCGCCAAATCTCTGCTGTCTCTCGGAGGTCATGCTCGCTCCCCTGAGAAACCCAACCCGTTCCCTTTGCCCCCTCGCTGCACAGCTGGCCAACGTGTCCCTGCTGTGGGTGTGACCCCACAGCTCCTGCCTGCCGGTTCCTCGGGAGAACTGCTTGGCACCTCCTCTGCCAAGCTTCTTATTTCTAGCTCACACCTGCTGCCCCTCCAGGGGCTGTGATTGTAGAGTTTCATTTGAACATTCTACTTTATCCCCTTTCAATCTCATTTTAAAGCTCTCCTGTTTGGTCTTCAAGCTTCCGGCCAAAAATATTCCTCTTGGTTTATGTGACGAGCTCCTGATTCCTTGCCAGGGGCCTGTCAGTCCAGCACTGAGATCCATGGTCCAGAAGAGCTAGATCCATGGTCTCAGATCAGCCATGGAGCAGCTCTGTGTTCCCCATATGTGCCTGTTTCTTCTAAAATCATGACTCATGGCTGAGCAAGAGGCCTGAGCATCACCTCTGCCCCATGTCCCTTCATTTCCTATGCAAGACACCAGAGTCACTAGAGATACTGACCAGGATTCTTCTGGATGTGCTACTTGCGCCCACACCGACAGGCAGGAGGGGGTTATAGGAGTATGTGTACTCCCTTTTGTCTCTAGTGCAGGGGTTTTCATCAAAGTCAATTCAGCAAAATATTGGTCTCATAAGATGCGCTGTGGTAAGGGAATTCTATGGTCAAGTAAATTTTAGAAACTCAGTATCTTGCTTTTGCATGTGTCAATAAATAGGTTAGAATCTATACTAAAGGCTTTATAATATCCTACAGAAAAGAAATATACTTAACTGGGAATTTCCCAAGTGGATTTGATGATTGCCCTCCTGGGAGTTTCCTTTTAACATCCCACAGAATGCACTTTCACCAATGCTGCTTTGATGCATGCTTGAGGCAGACAGCCTAAGAAGCTACTTTCACTGGCTCTCATTAAACCTATGATGAGTCTGCTGGCTGTCCTGCTTTCCCTTCTCAAGAAGGTCCAAGTCTATTCTCCTTGGATACAGTCTCAGACTTTTGTTCTTTCTCTCCAAACAAGGATGGGGCATTTCTTCTTTATTTCCATGTTACATCTATTTATTAGTCAGACTCTGACCTTGCTTTATGTCCCCTTGACCTTCTGAGTTCATTTTCTTTCTGGATCATTTCTTTTAGGCCACCTAGAAACCCTTCATCAATGCAAATACACTGATTTCTTAAGCTTCTTGAAGCCCGTTCATTTGCTCCTCTGGTAGGAGATTAATTTTCATGTGCAGCACCAATAATTTGTGACTAAGGTCAAGCAAGAAAAATAAATAATTGGCCCCCATCACATGCCTAAGGTTATATTTCTTCAGCAGTAATGTGACAACCTGGAGGTCCACGGACCTTATGAGGCCTCGAAATGTGTTTATATGACTTGCACCATGATTTCTTAAATTGGAGGATTTTACATACACACCTGGAGCCCAGCTTCTCTTGAGAAATCACATTTGCTAATACTGGGTTGCTTTCCAACCTGGCAGCAATTGGCTGGAGCTGAGTGCTGGCTGTTCCCATGACACAGAGCACATGCTCTCCAGTTTGCTAGAGTCCCCACCACTCCCTGGAGCCCCACGTCCTCTCACCTCCCTCACTTACAGTAGCTGCCTAGCCTCTGCTGCTATTTGGATTTGTGATCCCTCCCAGAGACCTTCGTAGTTTCCTCTGAGGAATTTTCCTAGGAGCTGCCTCCAAAGTGTCTCTCCCACCTCCTTCCCCAACTGATTCTTCCCATTTGAGCTGCTGGTACCTTTGGCCAGGAGTCCTAATATGTGTCTAATGTCGAGGGCTGACCAGTTGCAGCAGAGTAAGAACTGAAGCCACTGGCATTGCACTGATATGTGCACAGAGAAAGAATATCACCCAAGTCCACCTCTTCAGAGAAAAAATATTTTCAGTGCTGTGTGTTTATAGGTCAGGCATAACAGGGTAGGCTTATCAACTGTTTGACGAGCCCGGAACACCAAGTAATGAACTTGTCCTTTACTGAAGAAGTAGCTTAAGCTCATGTTTACCTTTCCTCTGAATTTTCCACTTTGCACAAATGATGGTTATTATGAACGCTAACATTATGCTATCAGGTTTTGATTAGTAAAGGACAGATTATTATCCAGTCCTCAAATCTCTTCTTTTCTAACTCATTAGCTTATTGTTGGTGGTTTCATTTTTCTTTAGTATAGTTATCACTAGCTTGGTGGAGAGCAAAATTAAAAGTACAAATCATGAACCAGGTCATCAGCTCAAGTCAGAGGGCATCCTGTTTATTATCTTTGCCTCATCCCTGCACATGTCTGCAGAAACCGTGATTATGAGCAGCCTCCATTGCTCTCCCTGCTCAAGTTCAGGGATGAGGTGATACAGAAGAGGAAAGGGAGAACCGGATGAATTAGAGTGCTAATTAATAATGTACTGATAGCTCAAGTAAATTTCACTAATACTAACAGTTTGGGGTTTTAATTCACCCATGATGTTCCTACCACCTCTTGCCCTGTGGTAATCCAAAACTGGAGGCTGCAGACACACTTTAATCCATTGAGTTCAAAGGCAAGGTAGGGTACTTGGCTTGATTGGCACTTTGGAATGCTCTTCAAAAAGGTCCACTTTTGAGATTAAAGGGACTCTTCATTCAACAGAATAGAAAACATCTTGTTACTAGACAATGAGGAGTTTCAATCTAAGTGTAGGTCCAATAAACATGACTATGCAGCATTTATGTAAGTTCCTGACACTTCAGCAGTTGGGAGGGTATAAGTACATTCCTGGAATGAGGAGAGCCTCTCTTTCATTGAAGAGCATTAGAAGATAGGGAAACTGCTTTCTTAGTAAAAGGTGAAGTGGTAAAGCCAAAAGAAAAAAGAAATTAAACACTCATTCAATCTTCAAAGTAGAGATCTATAATCTTCAAAGTAGAGTTTGATGACCCCTCTCAGAGGGGTGTTTACAGAAGGATGCTTACACTGGGAAGGGGGCTGAAACCTAAGGGCCTGTCCAAAGCTCAGAGTCTGCAAGTTATTATTACAGTTAAGAATTAACTGTAAATGAGAGAGTCTACAGTGTACTTGCTACACGTTCTTCTTACAAATTCCCATAAGAATCAACAGTATCACACCAACATCTGAAACATTTCAAATCCACTCAGTTATCTGCTCTCATTCTCAGAAGCATCCTGTGAGATTAGCTGTACTTTCCATTTTACACACCAGAAAATGAAGAATCAGAGAAGTGAGGAACTTTCCCCAGGGCAGAGAGTAAGTAAGAGAGAGGGTGGAAGCTGAAACTCAGCTCTGATTTTTGGATGCAGTGAAACCCAGGGATTAGTATCTACATTTCATGTGAGGGGAACACAGCCTAACATATGGAGTTGTAAAGCCATTTGCCCAGGGTTTCTGGAGAGATAATTTACTTATTTCACCAGAGAGTTACTCAGTTTCCTGATAAGTAGGAATTGGCCAACTAACAAAGGCATTAAATGATCTTTAGTAAATGTTTTAAACGAAGAATTAAAATTAATCATTTGAATCTTTCTTGAGAATATCTATTGTTTTTCAATCTCTCTTTCATTAAACATGTGCAAGTATGAACAGTTTAAGGAAAATATATCCGACTGAATATGCTAATCACATCAGCTCTAAAGATAAAGATGGACCTGGTGTATGACAGAAATGCCCCTAATGCAAAAGGACGATAATTCTTCAAAGTTCTAATTAGTAAAGTATAACAGAGGGATAATAAACTCTGATATTCTTTTCTCTGGAGATAAAAATCCAAGCAAAGAAAAACCACGTTAAGCTAAGTTTAGAGGCCACCTAAGTCAACTTCTGCTTGAGAGAACCTGAAATCGTGGTAGTGAGGAAGAGAGAATGATGTGAGGGAGAGAGAATGACATGTGGAATTTTGTTCAATATGAATTTCTACTTCCACAACCAAACAGCACGCTTCACAGTTCAGGGCTTGGGAAAAAAGCCCTGTGGTTGGTTTCCACAGTTTTCTTGGCCCTGATTTGCACGAACTCCCCCAGGTTAGCAGAGCTTGTTTGCATTTGCCTCTCTCCTGACAGCCCCCTTCTGTCTCCCTGAGGCTTATCTCGTCTCCTCTCTCTCTGACCTAACACCCTGTACACCCATACATTTTAGGATAAAGGTCCCCGTGTTCCTAGGAGCCCTGAAATTTGGGTTCTGGAAATACTTGGCAAGATAATTCATTCCTTCACTGACCTATTCAAAAAGTATCTGCTGACTGCCCACCTCCCCATCCACTCACTCACCTGTAGGATAACATGATCTCCCATGGAGATCATGGCGCGGCTGCCTGCCACCTGCCTTCCCACCCCACCTCAGAACCGCTCACCTCTCTCTTCACATCCAGCGTCCTCTCGCATGGCACATCTGCCCTTTGCCCAGCCTGCTTCTCTCCTCCTAACATGCACCTGGCTCCTTCTTTCCTCAGGGCATTCCCATTTCTTTCTCAAGTTCAAATGTAACATTTTCTGAAGTTGAATCCCACTTTCTCAGTTAGGTGCTCCCACAACACACTCATTATTCATGGCTCCTTGTTCAAACAAAGCCCACCATATTATGTTGTATTTCCTTCTTTTGTGAGGGCTTGAGGGAGGGTGGGTCTGGTTGGTTAAATTGTGTTCTCCAAGAAGCTCTGTTAAGGCCTAACCCCAGTACTTGTGAATGTGACTGTATTTGAAATTGGGGTCTCTGCTGATGTAATCAAGTTAAGATGATGTCATACTGGGTTAGGGTGGGCCAAATCCAATAACTCGGTGTCCTTATAAGAAGAGAGAAATTTGGACAGACAGGACACAGAGATGCAGAGGGAGAATGCATGTGAAGATGAAGGCAGAGATTGGAGTTTTGCAGCTACAAGCCAGGGGACGCCAAGAATTGCTGGCAACCACCAGAAGCAAGAAGCAGGGCATGGAACAGATTCTCCCTCAGAACCTGGGAAGGAACCAATCTTGCTGACACCTTGATTTCAGACTTTTAGCCTCCAGAATTGTGGAGGAATAAATTTCTGTTGTTGGAATCCACCCAGTTTGTGGTAGTATGTCATGGCAGCCTTAGGAAACTAATATAGTTGGTGATAGCTTCTGGATATGCTCATCTTCCCAACTAGACCCATGGGCTCTTGGAAGTAGGGGCTGTGGTAATCCATATTTCCTTGGTCCTAGAACAATACTGACACAGAATAGATGCTCGGCACATTTTGGCCAAATGAGGGAACATGCTCAGCACCATCCTTCTGCTTTTAGGTCAGTGGATCCCAAGAAAGGTTCACTTCTCTGAGTGAGCAAGCTTAGGAATGAGGTGGAGAGATAACGGTTTAGCATCAAAACAATGACTTAGAGAAGACAAAGAGGAAAAATCAAAGTGAGAAAAAATGCATCAAAAACCTTGTAGGTGGATTATAAGAGAAAGTGGAGGCCAGGGCTGGGGTTGCTCCGGGAGGGAGCGTTTCAAATATTTTGGACTGCATTTTGAAACAATGGGTGATGATCAGGCCCCAGAAGGAGATGCCATATTATTAGACTGAGAAGTTAAGGGTGGAGTGGGGAAGGGCAGGGCAACAGAACAAGCAAACGACAAGGTTAGACTGGCATTTGGGAGGAGATGCTTATAAAGGGTCCCAAAGGCAAAGCAAGTGACTTTAAGTTCTATAAAATGGGACAAGGAGTGTGGCAGCAGGTCCTTGTGTGACAGAAACAGGACAAAAACATGGGCAGCTGCCAAACTGAGGGTCTGAGAACAAAGAGCATCAAGATGGCCAGGGGCCTGCTGAGGAAATCCTGAGGAGGCGACATCATGGGGACCAACAGGGAGCTGAGGAACAAAGGAGGTAAAGGTCTCCTAGGGGGCACCCCAGTTCGTTGTTGGGTGGGAGGCAGAGGGTTCTCATTCAGTGGGTACCATAAGCTCACCCCTGGGCTCAGAGAAGATGATGTGTTTTGTCATCCAGATGAATGAGTCTGGCTCCTTTTTTTAGAAACCTTTGAAAGATATTCCACAACTCCTCTCAGTAACTCATTTTAGCCTTTAATAGGTCTCCAGGCCAGAAGAATCTTCCTCCCATCCAAAACAGCAATTCCTCACTTTAGAAGCACATTCTCCCCTTCTCATTCTTTCCTGAGCTGAGATGAAGAGTAAGGTGTGGTCAGTATTTCCTGTTGTGAATCCTTCACACACTTGAGGCCTAGTCTCAACACATTCTCTGCTTTTCCTCTCAAAAAAAAAAAGAAAAACCAAACAAAAAGATTTTGGTTTATTTAAGGTTTTCTCATGGGGCCGTTAATTATCTCTGTGGTTCTTCTCTAGTCTCTTTCTTGGGTGTTTCCTTGGTCATGGGGCACCAAACTGGGTATGCAGAGATGCAGGGAAGTGCAACAGGATCAGTGGAGGCTGCAGAATCAGACAGACCTAGGTTTTAATAGCAGTTCCCCTGTTACCTAGTTATATGTTCTTGAACAAGCTGCATCATCTCTCTGAGCCTCAATTTCCTCATCTGTAAAATGGATTAACAATATTTACCTTATACTTGGAGAGTTGTGCCAGTTAAAAATAATGTACATGAAATTCTTGAAAACATTAAAAAATGATGGCTCTCATTGTCAGTGGAGGTTGGAGCAATGCTGATTACGTTGGGAAAACCACCACTTAAGATACAAATGTAGGGATCCGAAGGGGTCGGTGCACCCCAATGTTTATAGCAGCAATGTCCGCAATAGCCAAAACTGTGGAAAGAGCCAAGATGTCCATCGACAGATGAATGAATAAAGAAGATGTGGTATATATACACAATGGAATATTATGCAGCCATCAAAAGGAATGAGATCTTGCCATTTGCAACGACGTGGATGGAACTGGAGGGTGTTATGCCGACTGAAATAAGTCAATCAGAGAAAGACATGTATCATATGACCTCACTGATATGAGGAAGTCTTAATCTCAGGAAACAAACAGAGGGTTGCTGGAGTGGTGGGGGTGTGGGAGGGATGGGGTGGCTGGGTGACAGACATTGGGGAGGGTATGTGCTATGGCAAGCGCTCTGAATTGTGCAAGACTGTTGAATCACAGATCTGTACCTCTGAAACAAATAATGCAATATATGTTAAGAAAAAAAAAAGAAGATAGCAGGAGGGGAAGAATGAAGGGGAGTAAATTGGAGGGGGAGATGAACCATGAGAGACGATGGACTCTGAAAAACAAACTGAGGGTTCTAGAAGGGAGGCGGGTGGGGGGATGGGTTAGCCTGGTGATGGGTATTAAAGAGGGCACGTTCTGCATGGAGCACTGGGTGTTATGCACAAACAATGAATCATGGAACACTACATCCAAAACTAATGATGTAATGCATGGTGATTAACATAACAATAAAATTTAAATAAAAAAATAAATAAATACCCAGATATTCTGTGTGCTTAAGCCACTACACCACTGCATAGTTCAGACGGCAACCTTTGTTACCTCTCATGGTCACATAAAACACAAACTGGTCTTATTCCAATACAGCAAAACCACGTACCGGACTGTGCTAAGAGAGTCAAATTTTCAAAGTTTTCCTTCCACAAAAGTAGAGTTGCATAACATATCAAATAGTTATTTCACTTGCAAAGGGACTTGAGTAATGATATCTTTAAAACTCTCATATTGACTGAACAAAATCATTGGGGTTTTTTTTAATTAGAGAAGACTAATAAAATTCCCACTGCAGATAAACTCATTCTAATCAGCTCCTTTATATCCACTTCCCTTCAAAACCTGTAAATGTTACTGTGTTAACGGTATTTTTTAAAAAAGAGTTATTTATTTGAGGGGGAGGGAAGAGAGTGAGTGCAAGTGGGGTAAAGGTCAGAGGGAGAGGGAAAGAATCCTCAAGCAGACACCCTGTTGAGCACGGAGCCCAACAGAGGGCTCGATCCCAGGACGCTGGGATCACAACCTGAGCCGAAATCAAGAGCTGGACACTTAACCATCCAGATGCCCCTACTGTGTTAATAGTGTTTTAAACCAGTGTGTACAGTGTGATCTCAAGTAAAAAAAAACTGTACAGTGCAAGTATGGAAAAAATATATTATAATGCTAACAGTGTTTATTTCCTGGGGGACAATAAGATTTTTTCCACAATAAGCCTTAATTACTCATATAAAGAAAAGCTGTTTTGAGAAATGGTACATATAAGTTTATAAAAACATGTTATCACAAATACTTAAAAATATGTGTATCAAGTAAACTGAAACGCACCAAAAATGTAATATTGTGTTTCTGAGTGATGGCACTATGAGTGATTGGTTTCTTCTTTAACGTTTCTGAACTTTACAAATTATTTATTTATTATTTTTAGAATATTTTTAATTTTTTTAAAAAAGATTTTATTTATTTATTTATTTGACAGAGAGAGAGAGTGCGCGCACAAGCAGGGGGGAGCGACAGGCAGAGGGAGAGGGAGAAGCAGGCTTCTCGCTGAGCAGGGAGCCCGATATGGGGCTCGATCCAGGACCCTGGGATCATGACCTGAGCCGAAGGCAGACACTTAACCGACTGAGCCACCGGGGCGCCCCTACAAATTATTTACAATGATATTGCAATGTATTATGTAATCATACTTTATGATATATTATTAAATAATAAATGCATTGAAAAAATTTTATCAAGATAAATGAAGAGAAAAAAGCACATCATATATTGCTGTATTGATGACTCATGTCCTCTGACCAATAGATATTTATCTGTCCCTTTTAGAGAATCACCAAATTTCAGTAAGGGCTTGAGTGATCCAAGATGACTATTATTTGATGTAGGATCTATTTTTGTAATAATGTAAATACTGATAATCATAATGATAATAATAGTAATCTAGTATCAATGTGCCAAGCCTTTGTAATAAGCACTTTAAATGCATTGCTTTTAAATGGAGCTTCAGAATAATTCTATGGTACTTAGGTAAGGTATTTGTAGTAGACAGAATAATGTCTTGAAAATGTCCATGTTCTAATTCTTGGAAGCTGTGAATATGTTAATTCATATGGCAAAAGGCAATTAAAGTTGCAGGTGGAATTGAATTGGCAGTCAGCTGACCTTGAATAGGGAGGTGATCCTGAATTATCTGAGTGGGTCCAATATAATCATAAGGATTCTTTTAAGTGGAAGAGGGAGGCAGAAGGAGACTGTCAAAAGGATGCCACATAGAGAAAGACTTGACTGGCCATTGCTGGCTTTAAAGATAGAAGGGGGCCCCAGCCAAGGAATGTAGACAACCTCTAGATGTTAGAAAAGGTAAAGAAATGGAATTTCCCCTAGAGCCCCCAGAAAGGAATGCAGCCCCGAGGATACCTTGATTTTAGCCCAGTGAGACCTATTTCAGATTTCTGACCTCCAGAACTGCAATATGATAAATCAGTGTTGTTTTAAGCCACTTAGTTTGTGGTAATTTGCTACAGCAACCATAGGAAACAAAGTATTATATCCCAATTTTGCAGGTGAGCAGACTAAGGCTTAGAAGAGTAACTTGATGAAGGTCCCATATAAGTGATTATGACAACTCCAGCATTTGAATTCAGATTGTCTGATGATAGCACTTGTACCCTTGGGCACCTGGCCTCCCTGGATCCCCAGATGTTTGTCCAGCAGCTGCCTGGACATTAAAATCTGAAAATGCTCTCATTGGTAGCCCCCTGCACTTGAGGATGGCTCTAATTGGTAGAACTGATGTCCTATATATGGTGCTTAATAAGCTTAAATTGGTTTTTCCAGTCATTTTCCCCATTGATTTATCAGGCAAAATAACCCAATTCCGCCTTTATGAGAAATACTTTTTAAGTATTTGAGGTCAATAATCACTCTCCCTAAGTCTTCTCTTCTTTGGGTGAAACAATCCCAGATTCAGTCTTTCCTTATAAGACATTAATTATAGCACTTTCCTGACATCTTCCCTCTGGAAAGCATCCACACTGTCAACACCCATTTGAGGAGCTAGCCAGTTCTTAACCTTACTTTGACTTTCTTCCGGGAGCTTATTATGCTGACCTTAACCCTTTTGAACTTGATGATATTATTACATCTTGAGCCCTTTGATGGAAATATTTCTAAAAATCAATCAATAAATACTGATAATTTTTGGATTATCTGTTCTAAAACTTGAAAATATAGCTTGCTTTCAAGTTTCTTCTCATGTTATCACAAACTGATTCCTCTCTTTGTTGATATGAATCATACCTTTCTTGTTTGAGCCTGGCAGGGGCTAGAAGAAAAGGTCTGTTAAGCTACAATAAGGTACTGTTCTGGCAAACCAGCAACTTTATAAGGAGCCTTTAGATCTCAAAGGCTGCTCCTGTGTACCAGTCTGAGAAGCTGTGCTACCCATTCCAGTGGGCTGGGGAGCCAGGAGGAAAATGAAGGAAATGCTAAGAGTCAATGTGATTTCAGGGCACCTGGGTGGCTCATTCGGTAAGCTTCCGACTCTTGATTTTGGCTCAGGTCACGATCTCAGGGTCGTGAGAGGGAGCCCCTTGTGGGGCTCTGTGCCAAGTGGGGACTCTACTGGAGATTCTCTCTCCCCCTCTGCCCTTCCCCATGTGCTCTCTCTCCCTCAAAAATAAATAAGTAGGGGGAAAACTGAGAGCTTTCCCCTTAAGGTCAGGAAAGTGGCAGGGACGTTCACTCTCACCACTGCTATTCAACATAGTATTAGAAGTCCTAGCCACAGCAATCAGACAACAAAAAGGAATCAAAGGCATCCAAATCGGCAAAGAGGAAGTCAAACTCTCACTCTTTGCAGATGATATGATACTTTATGTGGAAAACCCAAAAGACTCCACCCCAAAACTGCTAGAACTCATATAGGAATTCAGTAAAGTGGCAGGATATAAAATCAATGCACAGAAACCAGTGGCATTCCTATACACCAACAACAAGACAGAAGAGAGACAAATTAAGGAGTCGATCCCATTTACAATTGCAACCCAAACCATAAGATACCTAGGAATAAATCTAACCAAAGAGGCAAAGGATCTGTACTCAGAAAACTATAAAATACTCATGAAAGAAATTGAAGAAGACACAAAGAAATGGAAAAACGCTCCATGCTCATGGATTGGAAGAACAAACATTGTGAACATGTCAATGCTACCTAGAGCAATCTACACATTCAATGCAATCCCCATCAAAATACTGTCCACCTTTTTCAAAGAAATGGAACAAATAATCCTAAAATTTGTATGGAACCAGAAGAGACCCTGAATAGCCAGAGGAATGTTGAAAAAGAAAAGCAAAGCTGGCGGCATCACAATTCCGGACTTCCAGCTCTATTACAAAGCTGTCATCATCAAGACAGTATGGTATTGGCACAAAAACAGACACACAGATCAATGGAACAGAATAGAGAACCCAGAAATGGACCCTCAACTCTATGGTCAACTAATCTTTGACAAAGCAGGAAAGAATGTCCAATGGAAAAAAGACAGTCTCTTCAACAAATGGTGTTGGGAACATTGGACAGACACATGCAGAAGAATGAAACTGGACCATTTCCTTACACCACACACAAAAATAGACTCCAAATGGTTGAAAGACCTAAACGTGAGACAGGAGTCCGTCAAAATCCTAAAGGAGAACACAGGCAGCAACCTCTTCGACCTCAGCTGCAGCAACTTCTTCCTAGAAACATCGCCAAAGGCAAGGGAAGCAAGGGCAAAGATGAACTATTGGGACTTCATCAAGATAAAAAGCTTTTGCACAGCAAAAGAAACAGTCCACAAAACCAAAAGACAACCGACAGAATGGGAGAAAATATTTGCAAAGGACATATCAGATAAAGGGCTAGTATCCAAAATCTATGAAGAACTTAACAAACTCAACACCCAAAGAACAAATAATCCAATCAAGAAATGGGCAGAAGACATGAACAGACATTTTTCCAAAGAAGACATCCAAATGGCCAACAGACACACGAAAAAGTGCTCAACATCGCTTGGCATCAGGGAAATCCAAATCAAAACCTCAGTGAGATACCACCTCACACCAGTCAGAATGGCTAAAATTAACAAGTCAGGAAACGACAGATGTTGGCGGGGATGCGGAGAAAGGGGAACCCTCCTACACTGTTGGTGGGAATGCAAGCTGGTGCAACCACTCTGGAAAAGAGTATGGAGGTTCCTCAAACAGTTGAAAATAGAGCTACCATACGATCCAGCAATTGCACTACTGGGTATTTACCCCAAAGATACAAATGTAGGGATCTGAAGGGGTATGTGCACCCCAATGTTTATAGCAGCAATGTCCACAATAGCCAAACTGTGGAAAGAGCCAAGATGTCCATCGACAGATGAATGGATAAAGAAGATGTGGTATATATACACAATGGAATATTATGCAGCCATCAAAAGGAATGAGATCTTGCCATTTGCAACGATGTGGATGGAACTGGAGGGTGTAATGCCGAGTGAAATAAGTCAATCAGAGAAATACATGTATCATATGACCTCACTGATATGAGGAATTCTTAATCTCAGGAAACAAACTGAGGGTTGCTGGAGTGGTGGGGGTGTGGGAGGGATGGGGTGGCTGGGTGATAGACATTGGGGAGGGTATGTGCTATGGCGAGCGCTGTGAATTGTGCAAGACTGTTGAATCACAGATCTGTACCTCTGAAGCAAATAATGCAATATATGTTAAGAAAAAAAAAGAAGAAGATAGCAGGAGGGGAAAAATGAAGGGGGGGAAATCGGGAGGGGGAGATGAACCATGAGAGATGATGGACTCTGAAAAACAAACTGAGGGTTCTAGAGGGGAGGCAGGTGGGGGGATGGGTTAGCCTGGTGATGGGTATTAAAGAGGGCATGTTCTGCGTGGAGCACTGGGTGTTATGCACAAACAATGAATCATGGAACACTATATCCAAAACTAATGATGTAATGTATGGTGATTAACATAACAATAAAAAATTAAAAAAATAAATAAGTAAATCTTAAAAAAAAGAGTCAATGTGATTTCATATTATTAAAATGCTGTGAATCTTTGAGGTAGTGAGACTTGCACACAAGTATTAGTAACATCCACAGCTCTAAATGATCCATGTTGTTGTTCCCTTGTTTCTGCAAATAATCAAGGGCTGACTGTAAACAAATAAGACAGCCAAGAAAAACCCCTGAACTTATGCAGTTGCATAATGATGAACGCTTGGTGAAAAAAACATGAACCCATATTTCATTTTACTCCCTGCATCTCTTCCAAGGATGGGTGGAGAGGGTGGGGGATAAAACATTTTTATGGGCTAGTATAGAAACATTCCAGTAATTAAGTAAGCTGCTCTGTCAGAACTGACTTGAAGAGTCAAAGGTACTTGAACACAAAGCATAAGGTTTGCATTTCCTTTTTAAATATCTATGGGAGTAAGAATAAAAATAGAAATGCCACAATCAACTTCACTTGGGGGTTTTTCTGAATCCCAGATGTTTGAAAAAATAGTTTGATATATTGAGGGAAACAGGTGCAGACAGTTTGGACCCCTGGGTACTTAGGGCAGGTCTGTCTTGGGTGCCGAGTATTAGACGAGGAAGAGTAAAACCCAATTCAGGGCACAGAATGAAGCCTCCAATGGTGAGCATTTTAACCCTGCTGTTGTACCTTTATGTTTTGGGAAAGTCAAACACCTGGGCTGTAACACTAGGCTACCTCACAGGGCTCCTGGAAAGAATGACTTAGAATGGTTTCATTTCTAGATTAAAAAAAAAAAAAAGAAAGAAAATCTTATGTAAATGGTGATATGACTACGGATACTACAGGTATTCAAGAGGGGAGGGCCCTTTCATTTTCAGAATTGTATGATTTGAGCTTTGCTGGCTTCTATTTTGCCTCCTACAGAATATCTCTGTGTTCATCTAAAGTAGAAGAAAAGATGCTCGGTGGGTGAGGGGAGAGTCAGCATGAATGAAGAGTCGTCACGAACCTTGTCGGATTACCCTTGGCCATCCCCCTACCCACCAACACTGCACTCCATGGCCCCAGCTGGTAAGCCCTAGGTATCCCATGGAGCACATGACACCTGCCCAGCAACTCCCCCTTACTCCTACCCTGTTCCTCCCCCTACCATGTCAGCTGGGGTCTGTGGCGCCAGCCTTGATCCTGTCTCTAGCCTGGCCTGGGCATTTGGACGTAGCATCTCTGGTGTTCAGATCCCAAATCTCTGCCTCTTGAACACCCACGGATCCTATGAAGGAAATTTTCTCTATCGCTCCAGGACTACAGAATCCAACTCAATCCTGGCCAATTGATGCTATCCTCCCATCCCTTAGGAGAGGGATTATGATAGATTCAATGTATCACAGATGGGGTCTCCTCCAACTTTTAGTTGTCCTCCAACTTTTCAGTTCAAGGGCCATGCCAATAAAGCAAAGACTTCATGATGACTGATTTCATTGGCAATTTAAGGTAATGTTTTCCTCATGCTTGTTATTCAACAATACTCAATAACAAATGTTTATTGATTACCCACTGTGTGCCATGAACTTACACATGATCTCCTCATACTTATAGCAACCTTGCAAGATTTTCAGGGGAGGAAGCAAAGGATTAAAGAGATTAAGTAACTTGCCCAAGGTCACACAGC
The DNA here is from genome assembly GCF_037043125.1 of Eumetopias jubatus. Taxonomy (NCBI): domain Eukaryota; kingdom Metazoa; phylum Chordata; class Mammalia; order Carnivora; family Otariidae; genus Eumetopias; species Eumetopias jubatus. The sequence continues at coordinate 79,722,715 of NW_028274807.1, read as the reverse complement.
TAGTAAGTCGCAGAGCCAACTTTTGATGCCAACTTAGACTTTTCCCTGCTGCTTCATTCTATAAATATCTGTTAACTGCTTAGTTATTTGCAAGATGTATTTCCAACTTCTTACGGTCTCAGGCTATGTTGGGCTTCTGGGGGAACCCCTCATCAATTACTCCATGGGCTTGGTTCCAAGAAAGCTAACACTCCAGGGTCTATTAATTACCCAAGGGCTTTTGGGAAAGGTGGTCAGCTTTTGGTAGGAATGAAGCACTGTTTCGGTCCCTTTGAAGTGCCTAACAGGAAGTATCTTGCTTCAGCCTAAACTGCTGAGGGACATATTCAAGTGGATGGCACTCAACAGGTTTGGAATAACACATTCCTCAAGTGCTCTGAGTTTCTGAGCAACAACGAAAAAATTCCATAGTTAGACTCCTCTTTCTGGACACTCAACCACAGTGACATTGGAATTTGGTAGCTTTTGTGTACATATTCCATATATAAAAAAAAATCCTTCATGGAGAGTTAATCCAGAAACTCCGTGGAGGATTGGTTCTTAGATATCTGCAAGACTTCAGTGGTGGCATCAGCTCATCTGCTAATACTGACTACCGCCTGTTTGAGGGACTGATGATCCCTTCCCTCCTCCCTAGCTGAAGCCCTCTTTCCTCCATTCCTTCACCTTTATTGCAAACTTCCCCCCTCTGTGAGCCCTGCCACATATAAGGTTTTTTGTTTTTTTTTTTTCAAAAAATAAATTCCTCTCTCCTTGCCAGGGCCAGCTTATGGAAGAGAAATTTGTATAGGTGCAAGGAGCCCGACACTCAGAAGGGTTCTGTACTTGGTTTAATGAATGCTCTACTCCCATGGACTTGAAATTCTTAATAATTTTGTACAAGGGGCCCTGCATTTTGACATTGCAGTGGGCTGCACCAATCATATATTTGGTCCTGCTCTGTGCTATGGACACTGAGATAGGGAGAATAGTCATACCACACAACTTAAGAGTGGGTGGTGTGCCTGTGGTCCCCTTTTTTAACTCGGGAGGCATCTTCCCCCAGAGACAATCCATAAAGATGGATAGAGATGATAAAAGCTCTACCCTCCTTTGCCTCAATATTTTCATCTCTAAAATGGAGATAGTAGCACTTACCCTTGCATGTTGTGAACCTTGAGTGGGACCATGTATGTAGTACCCATCAGCGTGCTTGATATACAATAGGTATTTGATGAATGAAATCCACCGGAGACACCAAGTGCAGAAAACAAGAGTTTGAACTCTGGAGGAGTTAGGAGCTAGCTTAGAATCACATCAGCTCCGGTGCTGAAAAAGATGTCTGACTTCAGTTATGTGACTTAGCTTCTCCCAGCCTCAGTGTCTTTATCTATAAAATGCCTTTATCTAATATTTACCTTGTAAGGTGATCTTGGGATTTCAATAATATAATGTATTTGAAAAATCTAGTTTATCACCTGGCACCTAGTAGGAGCTCAAAAAATAACAGTTCTTACTTTGGTTCCCTTATAACACCATTTCTGCACTCCAAACAATTCATTTACAAATGATGTAGGGATACAACCATTAATAAGTGTCTTACACTATCCAACTTCCTTTATTCTGTATGACCTACAAAATGGAACCTCCATGTATGTGAAAATCACTTTGTAAAAAATATTTGAAGATTACTCTTCCTTCTTTGCTAGACTATGAATTCCCTGAAGGCAGGAATCAGGTTTTATTTACCCTCGTAGCCTAGAACACCTTCTAACTAACACGTTAGAATCTTAGTTGAATTAAATGTCTTCTGTTGTTTTTGCCAACAAGATGATATTTTTTCATAATATTTCTAAATTAGCAATTAATTATTAGCCTGTCAATGATTAGGAAGCAGAATGTTCCAAAAATAGCCCCGTCTCTGCCATTAAAGGCCTTTTTATTCTTGCCCATCACACTTGGCTCATGTTCCTGCATTCTTGGGTCTGGTTCTTGCTCCATTAACAAAGCTATTCCACTAGGGAACATAACTTAGTTTTGGACAACCAACCACCTTCTCTGGCAACAACCTGTGTAAAGAAGCCACCAGAGGAAGAATTTCCTAAAACCCCAACCAAACCCCAAGCCCCTTTTAGGATTTAAGGAGGCCTCAGAATTGTGACTTTTAACCATTAGAGGGCTATGGGTCCCTGCGAGAGCCCTCTGCTAGTTATGGACTTTCTCTCCAGAAAACTATATTCAGTGTCCTCTATACAATTTCAAGGTATTCTCAGAACTCCTGCAGCCTTTGTACCTCAGGTTAAGAATTCCTGTTAGAATAGCCCAGAAAACTGAATGAGCCATGTGAAACATTCAAGTTCCCTGATAAATTCTAGCCCATGTTCAAAACAAAACAAAACAAAACAAAACAAAACAAAACAGTTACAACTTCTTAGATTTAACCTCAAGGTTGTCCCTGAATGCCCAGCCCGGCACCTTCACCGTAAGGACATCTAGCCAAGCCCTGACTACTCTCTGGAAAACCTAAGTTCAACAGAATAAAAGGAAGGCTTGTTTGATAATATCGTTTACATTTCCAAATCCCGGGTATCAAGCTTTCTTCCTATCCCTTGTGGCCCTTCCTAAGTTTAGCCGCTGGTGTAATGGGGTAACCATGGCAACAACCACCTGCCTATTTAAAACCATCTCCAAAGCTAAATAAGGAAGCCTGGAGAAAATGGCTGCTCGCCTGCCTCTCAGCGGACAAAGTGGGCACTCATGAGTATTTTCCACATGAGCAAGCAGGCAGGGTAGAAGCAGCAGGGACTCAAAGTTCTTACTAGGAAGGCTGCTAGGACCTTGTGCAACAGGGCCCACCTCTGTGCCGCTAGGTCTCCACTTATTTGCAGGCATGTGGATTTACACGCAAATCTGTGTGCCTCTCATCCTGGGCAACCACACTACCTTGACCTCGACCAGGGGAAGGGTGTGCAGCTAACTGCAGAATAGTCTTATTAATGGGATGGGGAAATGGGAAGGAAAAACAGTCACAAGATCACAGTGAAATGCACAATGACAACTTTTTTTCTGACAGAGGTATCTTTCTAATTGTATTTAATCCTGTGGGCAATTGGCAACTACTCTATTTATGTCCTGTGTTGACCTACTGATTTATGGAATATGGAGAAATTTCTGCCTCCCTCTGCTTCCTCACTCTCTACAAACTACAGGGGTTTTGCTTCTTCCCTTGCTCTTCCCCAGGCATCCTGCCTTCTCTCATTCCTTATTATCCTTTTATACATTTGCTTCCTTCTCCCTGGGCTACCCTTCTCTTTTTGCCAACCTGGAAAATACACACTTGTTTCCCGTGTCTTGGCATCTCCACGGGTAGAAGCCCCTCCACGCCAAATCCATGTCCTTGCTTTGTGTTCCATAGGTTAGCTCGATTCATACCACTGAACACAAATCACTCTGCATGTCTGCCTTCCGGTCTGCACCACTGGACTGTGAGCCCCTACAACACATGTCTGTTCAAAACACCTACAGAACAGTGCCTGGCACGGAGTCTATTTTCTAAAGCTAGTGTGGAATGAATGAATGAGCAGAACCCCTATGGATCTCACAAGCATATGGCATTTTAACAAGTATGTGTGCATGAGTATGCATAAGGCCCCCTCTGTGAAAAGAGCACCTAAGACGTCTGCAACGGGTGGAAGAGAAGGAATAAGCTAGCGTGCATGTGAGAGGGACAAGGAATGTACATGGAGGCTCAGCTGATTACAGTAAGGGTGGGGGTTGAATGTATACCTGTTAATAGTGATTTGTAAGTATGCGTAGGCTGGGTGAGAGAGCCAGATGGAATAGGCTTGGGACAGAAGGCCCACGCTAAGAAGATTAGTTCAGCTAGTAGATCCCATAGATCGCTTTTCCTGAAGCTGAAGTATGCTATGATAAGACTTTCTTTTTCCCGGGTTAACCTCCCAGGCAGTGGGGTCAGGGGAAAGGAGCAGGAATGAAAATGATGGTGCTCTTTGGGGTGTGGATCTTTAGTATATATAATGCCGAAGCGAGCACGGGGGTGTGAACCTTTAAAACAAATGTCTTCAAACAACCTCTGCTCAGAAGAGAATCCTATGGGCTACATAAGTCACTCCCTCAGGCTCAGTCTGCATTCTTCCTCCCCACCTGCTGGAGGGTGGGGTGGGAGCCCATGGTCAGCCTGAAAGGGCACAACAAAGAGGAAAAGGGATGGAAATCAACCAAAGAGAAGAAAAAAAGAAAGAAGAATGGAGAAAGGTATTTTAGCAATCCTAGGGGTAGCTATATGCCAGTCACAACTCACTTCACGCATATTCCCTCCCACCAGCAAGAAGGGTTTAGTTTTGTTTGCAAAAGATCTGGTTTTCTCTCTCCTTGTAATTTTGGACCTAACATTCAGGCTTCACACAGGGGCTGAGGCTGGGACCTGGTGGGTTCCCGGTCACACAGCCCTTGCAGGGACCTCTCTCTGCTGCCCTCTGCTGTCGGGGGATGCGGAGGCGACGCCCTCTCGGCCCTCCCCGGCCCCTCCGCTGCCGCCCCCTCCCTTCGAGACCGAGATAGTCTGAGCCCCCCACCCCACCTCCCACCCCGGCCATCCTGCCTGCCCCTCCCCACAGAAATTCCGGGGTGGGCTGGGGCTGCGGGAGCTTTCTGTCTAGAGAAAGCGGCCAAGCCCCGGGAGGGGGGTTCCAGTTAGCCAAGTGCAGATCCCCACCCCTCAAGGCGGGCATACCACGCCCTCCCTGCCAGCCCCGCAATCCCTCCCTCTGCACGGCATCCTCTGGGAGGGGACAGGCGACCAGGCTGCGGCAGGTTTCTGACACCGTTTTCTGCTTGGAAATGGAAACCGTCCTTCCGGCAACGTGGCAGGAAAGCGAAGTCCCTGGGCGGCCGGGCCAAAACGTTTGGGCAAGAGCAGGTGGAGGCCTCGGTCTGGCCCGGCTGCGTGGGGGAGGGGCGGGGCCGGCGGGCCGTGCGGCGGGGGCTGCAGCCTCACGGCACTCTTACCTGCTGTTGAATTTTTCAGGGTGTTTCTCTCTCATCACGTGGAATCTGTGTGCGATGGAAGCATCCTGAAAGGGAAAGACAGGGAAGCAGACGCCTGGTTAGTGGTCATGACCGTGCCATGCAGAAAGAAAGGAAGCACACAGGCTTTCACTGAAATCCCCCAAACCTGGAGAGTCCGTGTCACAGGGCAGAACAGGACGCTCCCGCAAAGGGTGAACACCAGGTCCAAGGTTAGGGGCTAGCCACCAGTGCTTGTAGAGCCTATGCCAGTCGACTCCTTGCAGTTTTCACTCTCGGTCAGAGTTTAGGGTGAATGAAGGGGACAGCCGCTGCCCTTTGAGGGAAGAGAGGGTGTCTGCGTGTGGGGGCAGTTACAGTGCAGACGCCCATGTGTGCATCGGGCTGAGTGTGAATTTCTGGAAATGCCTTGCCATATTAACTCTTTTTAAAAAATACTTTTTATTTTGGAATATTTTAAGACTCACAAGAAGTTGCAAAAATAGTACAGAGAGTTCCTGTATCCCTTTCACCCAGCTTCCCCCAATAACATCTTATGTAACTATGGTACATTGTCAAACCCAGAAAACTGACTTCGGTGGATGCTGTTATATATTAATTCTAATCATTCTTATCAATAGAAATAATTAGTAGCATTGAATAACATGCTTAGTAGATAATAAAAATATATTTAAACTTCTGGCTTCTTTTACTTGATCTCCACAGAAAGGACCTTCCCCAAGGTCAAGAAGAGCCTCACTACCACCTTCTATGGACACTTTGCTTTCCTATTTGCACACCCCTTTGCTGCGCTATTGGCTACCTGCTCCTCAGAACTATTAGGAAAGCTCCCATGACACCATGCTTCTGGGCTCTACATTCTCTGACCAGAACTTCTCAGCCTTGAGTCCTATCTGTAGCCTACACTCCATGTCATGGGCCATCTCGAGTTCTCACACTTACTACTAGCATCTCTGGTGTCTCCACAATGTATATCTGTAGAACCAACCCTGAGCTTCAGACCTAAAACCGAGCTCATCTTTCCTCCTCACACTTGGTCTTTCACCCTCATTAATGGTCTCATTTTCCAGCAGAAGAATGTGTTGAGCCCCTTCACCGCTCAGGCCTCAGGCCAACACGTTAGGTGCAGGGGTGGACTTTAGAAAGAAACAGGTGAATCGAACTATGTATGGGTTGGGGGGTGGGGAGTGACACAGAAACAAGGGAGCTGACTCAGATACGTGCAGGAAAAGAGCTACAGAAACTCGTTTACTACACTATATGGCTAAAAGAGAACTGAAATTCCATTTAAGCGAATGCATATTAATTCCGTTTCTTGGTATGGACTCACAAAAGAAAATTTCTGAACGTTATCATTATTTTTTAACATCAGGAGGTATCGTTCAGTGGAGAAGCTTTTTTGGAGCATGTGCTGTGTGTGGTGAGTAAAATATAGGATAATGGTGGGAAACAGAAAGTCTGGAAGCAAATTAGGGGGTCAAGAGGGGCTTCTGTCATACTTGTACTTGGCAGAGGAGTAAATCCAGCGAGCAACCCACTACAGAGGCAAGTCGGTTTTTTTGTGTGTGTGGTTGGCCAACACTCCCTGCTAAAATAATGTTTTGGGAATTTAACATTTATTTTTCTTTAGAAAAATATTTTATTTATTTGAGTTAGAGAGAGAGAGATCTCACAAGCAGGGAGGAGGGGTAGAGGAAAAAGCAGACTCCCTGCTCAGCAGCAAGCCCAATGTGGGGCTTGATCCCAGGACCCGGGGATCATGACCCTAGTTGAAGGCAGACGCTTAACTGACTGAGCCACCCAGGTGCCTGGGAATTTAACATTTAAACTCTAGTTACTGATTGTTTCATTTTTCTTTTAAGACACATGGAGAGTTGAAGGTCTTGGTTAGGCCCCCCTGTGGACACATGGTGGGAGATGTGCAGGGCCCCCAAGCCTCTGTCCTGGGTGGCTTCCCCAGACAGCAGGCCTTCATTCTCCCTCCCTGGCTCTGAGCAAGTTTCAGTGAACACTCTGAATAAGATTCATGTGACATCTGTCAAATGCTTCTCTAGAATTCAAGAAAACACTCCATCAACTTGTGTTCCTTTGAAGCACTAATTTTCTTCTGTCAGGAGAAAAGAAAAGAAAGAAAGAGGAGGAAAGAAAAAAGCCATCACATGTTGCCTGGCATGATTTGTGCTTTGTGACCCTCCCCGCACCCCTAAGACTGTTATGACTGGCTTCTGGTTTTCTTATTCTCAGGGATATGTGCACAGGCTCCCTCCCTCTGCACAGTTCTGATTATCCTTGCTGTTTTTGTTTTTAAAGATCTTATTTATTTATTTGACAGAGAAAGAGAGAGCACAAGCAGGGGGCGCGGCAGGCAGAGGGAGAAGCAGGCTCCCTGGGATCATGACCTGAGCTGAAGGCAGACACTTAACCAACTGAGCCACCCAGGTGCCCCGTTGTTGTTTTCTCTTTAAACTAGGTTTTGCAAAGCTTCTTTTCACAAACAGCAGCCTTTACAATATTGTTAGTTAAGCAGGGCGGGGGGGGGGGGGGGGGAGGGTTCCAATGTAATCTCCCTCCAATACACAAAGTAGCAAGGGAGAGCAGAGCAGGTCCTTTGCTGTTGAGTCTTGAAAAGGAGATGCTGATAAAGACTCTGACTCTGACCACGTTTCTCTAAGTGGGAATTAAAAAGAATGGAGATTCACCTTTGCCCTCTATTGAGCTCTGTGGCAGGCACTGAGCTGGGTGTGTTTATATTCAATAGTGATTTCTTTAAATTTTGGAAACCAGTGCTACAACGGTTCAAACTGTTTCTTGGTAATAATTACAGCAAAATAAGACTTCCATTTTTGAAGGGGCAGGTGGATGGAGATGGGAATTGCAAAGCCTTGGAAGTGATGGCATTTCTGAAGGTCACTCTCCGGTGTCCCTTCTGTGAGGTGTGAGGAACAGAGGAGATGATGGGCTGTTCTTTCCTGAGCTAAAACTGAAAGTCCAAAAGATTTTTGTGTCCCTTCCAAATATAAGCCGCCGTCATTCGGACTCTGAGATACTTGGATGTCTAGGCCAGTGCTGATAGAAATAAATTTAAAATTTTCTAGTAGCCACATTAATAAGTGAGAAGAAAAAGGCGAAATTAACTTTGATAATATATTTTCATTGACAAATATTATCACTACAACATGTAGTCAGTATAAAAATTACTGAGATGTTTAAAATTCTTTTATACTATATTTTGAAATTTGGTGTGTATTTTATACTTACAGTGTCTCTCAATTTAGACTAGCCCCATTGCAAGTACACAATCGCCATACACAGCTAATGGCCACCATATTGCACAACACAGGTCCAAGTCACTTGGGCAACTTATGGAGATAAAAAGGACAAAGGAGACAATAAAACAGATCATTTGGAATTTGAATAGTTCTGAAAAATTATGGCAGATCGGAGGATGAAAAAGAGTGTAGACTCTTTGTCCCAGACACCTCCCAGTCCCATTGTCTTAGGACCTCCAAGGGCTCTCACAGGTGACAGACAAGAACCTGACACTGAGGGAATCCAAAAAGTTGCAGGGAAAGTGATTACTTTTTGATAAATTCCCTAATGGGTAGGGGGCTCATCATTGTGGAAACTTAGCTTGTGAAGCCTGAGAAGTACAATCTGTAAGGTGGAGAATGGTGTGCAGGTTAGTGTGGTGATGGCGGCCTCTCCTTGGCCCCCGGGCTCCCCTAGCATCAGAAATAGATTTCATTGAATCAAGGGATTAGCTGTTCACTCCTCCCGTGGAGGCTCAGTGAAAGCAGAGCCTTTGAGGCATTTGGAGTTACACATACCCCAGGAATTATTTTCACGGGCCCAAACTTCCTGTCACTGATACCTGGCCATCCTGACATTTCTGCAAATCCAAAAATAAAGAGCAGGGACGAGGAGGCCAGAGAAGCCGGAGGAAGTAGCAGCCGGAATGACTATGTTGAAAATCTCCTGCCAGGGGGTGTTGTCAGTTGAGGGGATGGAGAAGGCCGACTCTGTCAACTTGTCACTAGTGGAGGGCCGGCACGTATGTAGGTGATGGCAATGTGGTGACGATGGGGCCACAGTTGGCTCTCCGGGTGGGCCAGGAGGATCTGCCCTGTTGATCCCTCCACGCATGACATGGATTCTGCTGGCACCCGGGGGGCCCCGCTGAACTTGTCAGGGCAAATGCTCTAGCACCTGCGACCACCACAGCAGCGGTCCTCATTGTCACCTTTTATACACCAGGGAGCAGACTCCGGACATCACTCAGATATTCCAGGTCCTTCCAAAGGGGCAAAGACTTTGCATGGCTCTCTTTGCCAAAGGAGTCTGACTCTAATTATCACAAGGAAGTAAAATTGCGGGGTTGGTTTACATACCGATGTCTTCTCTTACAAAGTTTGGGAAGTCAAATAGGGAGGAAGAGCTTCTGCAAATGTCAGCCCCCGATTCTGTTAGAGTTGCGTGTTGGCTACTTGCTTTCCCAAGAATTTCCCTTTCCAACTTTTAAAGAGCGAGCATACAAACCCTGCAAACATTTTATTGAGAGAAGCCTAAGGGTAAACCAAAGAGATAAAAACCGTCCTGGTTCCTCACTGCTTCGCAATAAAATATTAAACATGCACAAGCAAAAGGCGTATGAAAAAATAATCGTGAGAAAGATTTCTTTATAACTTGAAAGACGAACAGACTGGATTATTATAAGTCAGCCCCAGGCAAATAAATACCCTGACCGCTGAGTGTGATGGAGAAACTGTTTGTATGCATTTCCTTGGGGGACAATTAGGTGGTCTCCTTTCCTTCCTCCTGTCCTCCAACTTCCTTCCTTCCTACTTATTTGCAAAAATGAATTAAAACCATGATCATCATGGCTCTTGGGATTAAGGTGAGGTTATCTAGGTAAGGTGAAGCTATTTATGCCTTTTCGGTGTGTTTATCCATGGTCAGGAAATACTGAGTGAATTTTTTTGCATATGGCACTATGTAGAAACAGACAGGAGGTATCAAGAATCATGTTTTGAGGGCACCTGGGTGGCTCAGTCGTTAAGCGGCTGCCTTCGGCTCAGGTCAGGATCCCAGGGTCCTGGGATCGAGCCCCACGTCTGGCTCCCTGCTCAGCAGAGAGCCTGCTTCTCCCTCTCCCTCTGCCTGTCACTCTGCCTACTTGTGCTTTCTATCTCTCTGTCAAATAAATAAAATCTTAAAAAAAAAATCATGTTTTGGCAGCCAGAGCCGAGTGTGTCAAGAAAGAGAAGATGTGGGGCTAAAGACTCTGAAGGCAGCCATGGCTGTAAGCTGCCATCTAGAATTCCCAGGCAGGGCAACCAGCCCTGATACTCCACTCTCCCTTCCGTCTGGCTGCTTGCAGGGCCTGTGTCCCCTCCTTGCTATCATTTTTCTCCTTCATCTAGTTCAGTTCTGGTTTCTGCTCCTGTGTAAGAACACTTCTTGGACCATTCTTCTCTGTTCTGATGGGCTGTCTCCACTCACTGAAGATTTGGTTGGGACCATCTACATCAGAATTATCTCAGAGGCCTGTTAAAAATACAAACTTCCAGACCTCGCCCAGACCAACTGAATCAGAATACAAACCAGGATCTGTCATGGGGGTGGAATTTGCATCTCTGACAAAAGGCACCAGTGAGCCATCAAACACTAAATATTGAGACTCCCTGCCCGCCACCCCCCCACCCCAGTGAAGGAAAGCATTTGAAGATGGAGGGGGCTGTGTGGGGGCTGTGCAGAGGCTGTATAGCTCCTGGTCCACAGCTCAGGGGGTTCTGGAGGTCAACACTAGTGGTTCTCGGCTCCACCACTCTGTATTGTTCTAAGCTAGAGTTCCTTCTTACAGAATACAAAAGGATAGGGCACCTGGGTGGCTCAGTTGGTTAAGCGACCGCCTTTGGCTCAGGTCATGATCCTGGAGTCCTGGGATCGAGTCCCACATTGGGCTCCCTGCTCGGCAGGGAGTCTGCTTTTCCCTCTGACCCTCTTCCCTCTCGTGCTCTCTATCTCTCATTCTCTCTCTCTCTCTCTCAAATAAATAAATAAAATCTTAAAAAAAAAAAAAGAATACGAAAGGATAATGACTATGCCTACCAATAGGCCACCTGGGCCTCATGTGCAGCAGGAACTCAATACATGTTAGCAAGCTATACTCTGGTTACTCTAAAAAAAAGGACACAGGTTTTTGTGAAATTGCCATGATGGGAAGCCCATGCTCTAGAAGTCTCCTGAACGCCAGACCTGTTGGTCACGTCCCATTGGCAGTAGCTGAGGGCTGTGTGTTCCTGTTGGGGGAAGCAGGGCCTGAAGGGCGGTCCAAAAGGGACAGGAGCCTTTGAGCCAACAAGAAGAGGAAGGAGGGGTCTGCTTAGGTCACTGGAGAGCGCAGCTCGAAGAGACCTAGGGAGAGGCATCTCCCCTAAGTGAGGCCAGGTGAGCTGGGGAGATAAACCAGATCGGGGCACAGGGACCCTGAATACGCTGCCAGTCCAATCTGCCATCCCCTCAGACCCTGACTGCCGGTCCAGCGATGCCTCTGTCTTCTGTTGTAGTAACAGAAAAACAGTGCTGGCTTAGGAGCCAGAAAATGATAGCAAATCCCTTCATCTGACGCTTTGTTTTCTTATCTACAAAATGGAGAGAATACTGCCCTTCAATGTAGTCATAAGAATCAGGAAAATACCTATAAGTATGGTAAATTTTAAATTCTGTAAATATACGGTATTTTAAAACATCCTTTCCTCTTCCATGGTTCTTCTTCTAGTCTTCTTATTAAAGATTGTATTTACTTATTTATTTTATTTATTTGCGAGAGAGAATGAGAGAACATGCGCAGTGGGGAGGAGCAGAGGAGGAGGAAGAGGGAAAGAATCCCAAGCAGACTCCACACTCAGTGCGGAGCTGACGTGGGGCTTGATCTCACGACCCTGAGATCATGACCTGAGCTGAAACCCAGAGTCGGATGCTCACCCAACTGAGCCACCCGGGCACCCTTCTAGTCTTATTTAAAACCCTTTCCTTAAACCTGCTCTTCCCCTAAGCTATCTATCATTTTCCCTTCTGTTTCCTTTTTCTTTTTAAGCCACCAAAGTTCTCAAAAGAGGCACAGGTGAGGATGGTTGACAAGAGCAGCTACCCCACAATCTGGGCATGGATGGTTGGTTTAGAGAGATTCCTATGCATCTGAAACTGGGCGGCATTAATTCCAAAGACAGGGTAACAGGAAAGCCTGTAAGGCACAGCGTGCTTGTGTCAGTTCCTGGCCCTCACTTGACTAGTGACAGACCCCAGGCCCCATCTGCAAAATGGGGCCTGTGGGGACAGCGATACCTGCAAGACTGCGATGAGGACTGTGATACATAAGGCATAGCATAGTGGAGAGCACACAGTAGGTGCTCAATAAATGCTAGTATCTTTGTTGTAGAACCCCAGCTCTAACTGTGCAATGGATGGATCTCTTTTCTCCCTGATTCCATCCTCAACAGTTTGGAAAGCAGGGTCCACCTCTGTCCTCATTGGACCGGAAGCTGAGTTCAGTAAAACTAACTGAGTTGTGCTAGATGTGCTGGGCGCTGGAGGAAGAAAGAGGAATGTGGTGCTGTTCTTGTGCTCTGTGTGTGTGTGTGTGTGTGTGTGTGTGTGTGTGTGTGTGTGTGTGTGTGTGTAGGAGGTATGTGTTAGAGGTATGTGTTGCGTGTGTGTGTGTGTGCATGTGTGTGCAATGGGAGTGTGTGAAATGAGCACAGTAAACCAATCCCTTCACTCGAATGCAGAGGGTACACTGACAGGGTGAACACAGAAGGCTGTGGAAGCACCAAGGAGGAGCATGGAGCTCACCTGAGGGAGGGGTCAGCTGGGAGGAGACGCCCCCAGAGATTTATGAGCACCTGGACTATAGGGAATACAGTTGAGATGAGGGGAGAGAACAGGAGAGAAGGAACTTGGACAGCTAAGTTAGCTAAGCCAACTTGGGACCACATGGTTCTCCTTGAAGGATCAGAATTCTCAACGCTAGAAGCTCACATGAGAGTCTTCTCCTGACTCCACCTCTTGGTTATTTCTTGGTGTTACTTCTTTTAACCTGTTTCAAATTATCCAAAGGGTAAATCTGTTTTTTAAAAAAAGTTCTTATTTTCTTGTGTTAGTTACAATTATAGGGGAAGGAATTTCCTCCATAATCTAGGGTGGGAGTTTGGTACATTCAGGGTGGCCATACCCAGGCCACACGCAAGGATGCTTGGACCCAAGTCAAGACTGGGGTAGCTGGGAGAGATGAAGAGTAGGGACTCAGAGAGGGATGATGGGGGACCAGAACCTTTCTGCCCACCCAGACGTTTCTCTTCCATGCTGAAAGGCAACCCTTGACCAACTCACCACACCAATGGAGAAATAGTTGTTCATGATGTTGTACGGGACCTGGTCCCCATTCTCCACCTCCTCTCTGGGGATAACTTCCAGATGCCAGCGGTCTAGCATCACCAAGGGGCTCTGCTCGATGTCCTTCAGGATTTTTGTCAAGCTGCCCCCTTCATAACCTGTGGAGCACGGCAGTACATTTGATCCCAGGGCAGAAAGGCTAAGTTGTTGCTGATGTACAGGCAGCTATCAGGGCAGGGAACTCTGTGGGCATCTGTGACCAGGAGACTCCCCAGTGTGTCTGGGGGCCAGAGACACTTAGGTTCCCTGAGCCATGGAGAAGGAGAGGACAACAGGGTGTAATCAGAAAGAAGCTGCGGAGATTTGGAAGGCAAAGCAGCTGGGGAGATTTGGAAGGCAAAGGGGTGGGGCTGGCCAAAGGTGGGCAGGCCTATGTAGCCACAGCAAGCCCTAGAGAATTGGTGGGCTGGGGAGCTGGGAAGCTGCGCACGGGAGAACAAAGGATCTGTTCCAGGACTGGTCATGTCGGAGATGGACAGTGTGGTAGGCAGAATTTTAGAATGGTCTCCCCTATCCCTGCCCCACCCCCCTAGTAGTATATACTCTGCAATTCCCAGGACTTACAAATAAGATAGGACAGTCCTCGTCATGATTAGCTATACGATATGGCACAGTTGACTTTAAGCAAGGGAGATTATCTGAGTGGTTGTGACCTAATTGGCTGAGTCCTTAGAAAGGACTGGGCTTTTCCTTAAGAAACTGATTCAAAGCTCTCATTGAGAGGGAGATTCTCCGTGGCTGGCTTTGAAGATGGAGGGATCCATTTGTCAAGGAAAAAGGAAGCCTCAAGGATTTAATAGTGGTCCCAGCTGATAACCAGCAAGGAAACAGGGACGTCAGTCCTATAACCACAAAGGACTCACTTCTGCCAACAACGTGAATGAGCTTTGAAGTAGATTCTCCCTCCGGAGACTCTAGAGAAGAGCACAGTCTGTCCAACACCCTCATTTCAGGCTGTGAGGCCCAGAGCAGAGAACCGAGTCATGCTGTTCCAGGCCTCCTGACCGACAGGACTGTGAGACGTTTTAAGCCTCTACATTTGTGATCATTTGTTATGCAGCAATAGAAAAGCAGTATAGAAAGTGAATTGTAAGTCATGAGAGGTTAGTTGGAGAGACAGTCTTTTCTTTCAGATAACACTCCCACGTTCCTGCTTACCTTTAGCGCAACCCTGAAAAGTATTTTCAAGTTGTTAGTTTGGTCAGCTCCTTAGGGACGCCTCACAAGATAGCAATGGTGGCAACTAGGTAGCTGAGGGCCTGGAGGCTCTCTGGGAGCATAGGGCTGGGCTTCCTGCGTGAAATCTGCGCCTAGCTAGGCTGCCTGGATGCACACAGCATGGGACCACATTCTGCTTGTTCCTCTTGAACAGAGGGCTCTTCCCTAGCCTCAGGGTGGGGCTGAGGACATCTGTTCCTGCCAACTTCCTTCTGGGGCTGGCTTCTGCTTCCTGTGCTCCTGCCACCAGGCATGCACCCAGCTCTGAACACTGACCACTGCCTGAGCTGGTCTTGAATCCTCGCCGAATCGATCAGCCATCTGGAAGCCCATCCCAGTTCTGCCTGCCAGACTGCTCTGCCCCTTCCATGTGCTGTCCTGACCTCCTCTGCGTTCTGGAGCATTCCCAGCCCCATGGGGGTGGCTGCAGTTTGCAGAGTTCTCCTCAGCTCCTGCCCCTTGTCCCGTGAGCTGGTCACCACTTTGAGATCCCCCACAGGCGGATTGCAAAATGAGGGCCAATGACCATGGGGGCCTATGATGATCTGGATGCCCTGAGTAGCTGGCAACATAGCTTTTCAGTTTGCATTCTGAGTCCTAATTCAGGAGAAGAGCAGTAATTTGGAGAGGAGGGAATTTTATTCAGGAAACACCTGAGTGAGCCCTTACTAGAGTGAACATTGTGGGGGACATAGAGGAGCCTACCCTAAAGCTGACTATGTTCTGCTGGGGTGGGCAGGCTCTAGGCTGAAAGTTTCAGGATCACAGTAAATAGACTGAGGGGTGAACAGAGGTCTCAGCAAAACTTGGGAGGGCAGAGGAATGGTCATACAGTAGGTAGGACTCTGTGGAATGGAATTCTTAGAAGGGAAGTTCAGCCTAGCCCTGCAGAGCATCCCTGGAGATTGGAGTGCTTGTCCCCGGGGACATGCCACTGGCAGGCAGACTCACCTCCTCCCCAGCGGAGACAGCGGGCCAGGTCATTTCCTGTTCCAAGAGGCAGGACAGCCACCGGCGGATGCTTTGCGAAGTTCGCCTTATCTGCAATCCATGCAGAAGAAGAGAAAACCATACGCCACCAGATTACGGAACCTGTGGGTTATTTAATTATCCCTGATCTGATGCTTAAAAGCCCTCCATAGCATCTTTGTTTGCAGAGCTCCTATAATGGAGAGCACACTACTTCCTAAAGCTGTCTCTTCCTTCTGCAGTGTGTGAACCGTTACAAAGGATTCTTTCATACTGAGCTAACTCGGCCTCCCTGTAACTTGCACCTGCTTAGCCTCATTTCATCCAAATTCTTTCCTTTGAGGTGACAGCGTACACCTCGAAAACATTAGTTTGTAATCATAATTAACACCTTCTCCATCTGTCCCTCACAGCAACTCTGCGGGGTACTATTATTCTCCTCATAGATGATGGAAGTGAGGTTCAGAGGGGGAAAGTAAGTCTGGAGTCACGATCCAAACCCAGATCTCTGTGGTCCTAAGTCCAGGCTCCTCCTTGCTTCAGGGGCTAGGCAGGTGCACAGGGTCTGAGAAATCAGGGAATCATGGGGCATTTGGGAAACTGGCGCTGTCTCATCTAATGTCATTCAGGTTAAAAGCTTAAAAATAATACTGTATCTAACAAACAAAACCTCAAGGTGTTATTTGGCACACAGGTACAAGTTCGCCACTTCCCCCACCTCCCAGACTCGCAAATCCACAGTTCCCAAGGTGCTCTGCCACGCGGCTTGTGAGGAAGCATCAGACTGAACCGCTGGAGAAAGCACAGCAGAACATGCGTGGTTTCACGGGGCTGCAGACCCACAGCAGCAACATATTGGTGGCACTGAGGAAGGTGGGACACGTTTACGCACCCACTGGGGTCCAGGGGGCGCCACTGACATAAGCTGCAACAGGCGCGGTGCCGGGATGTGGGTGAGGTTGACTGAGGAGTGCGCAAGGGGACGGGAATCAGGAAGTGGGGCGAATGCTAGGGCTGCCCTCGCAAAAGGGGGAGTTCACAGGTGCCCCAGGTTGTCTGGCTCGTGCCACAAGTGGCAGGGGACAGAGCAAAGCGATGGGCTCTGTCATTGTTCCTGAACACGTGGTCTGCATTTCTGCTTCCCTGCCCTGTACCTGCTGCTCCCTTTGCCTTATGTCTGCTCCTTCCGTGGGCTCCATCTCAACAGGTCAACCATCTTCCTGTTGTTGAGGCTAGAAGCCTGGATGTCATCCTCGGTTTGTCCCTGTCCCTCACCCGACATCCATTCACACAGCGGTTTCCATGCGCTGTTTCCGTAATAGATCTCTCAGCAGTCTCTTCTCGCTATTTCTATGGCGATGCCTGAGCTCAGGTACATGATTCCTCACCTCCCCCCCCCCGCCCCGGTACTGAAGCCACTGCCTCCTCTTTACTTCCCCAGTCTGTTTCCCCTAGTGGCTCTTCACCCCTCCAGGGCAGATGGTCCCTTTCCCTCTGTCATGGTGCCCACCATCTCCAGCATGGCACCAGGCTCTGTCCTCTGCTCTAGCCTCCTCCTGCTCGATGGGTCAACCATGCTGAAGTATTTTCAGTGCCTTAAAGTCATAAGCTCTTTGTTTGTTTAGAAGCTGCCTCTGGGAGGCCCTCCCTGGTTGCCCTAGTCTAGGCCAGGTGCCTCTCCAGTGTTTCTTGTAATCGACTACTAGTCTGTTCTCTGTATGCACTGTAACCTCCCTGGGGGAAATATGTCTCATTCATCACAGTATCTCTGCACACATTTACTGAGGGCCTACTATGTGTCAGGTGCTGTGTTAGGTACTGTGGCTCTAACAGTGGGTCAAAGTGCCATGACACAGGCTCTCATGGTGCTTACAATCGAGAGGGAGAGACAGATATTAATAAAGTCTTCATACAAATGATGCATAATTTCAAATTCACACTGGAAAGGGAAGAAGTGTGATCATATAATAAGGTGACTGAGGCTGGGTGTCAGGGAAGGCTCCTCTGAGGAAGCCGCACTTTGGGGCTGAGAGCTGAAGTAGAAGTTGACCAAGGAATGGCCAGGGAGCATACCAGACTGGAGGAAGCACTTGGGCAAAGGCCCTGTGGTAGAAGGGAGACTGGTATATTTAAGGGTCTGAGAGAGGGACTGGGTAGCTGGAGTTTAGAGGGAGAGGAATGGAGGTACAAAGTAGGGCTGGAAGGGTGGGCAGCTACTAGAGCACCAGGACCTTGTAGGTCATTTAAAAAGTTTTTGTCTTTATCCTAAGAATAATGGGAAGCCACTGATGTGTTTTACGTACATCACAAACCCACTGACATTTAGGAAAGACCGCTCTGGTTGTAGAGCATAAACAGATCAGTGGGGGGGACCAAAATGGGGTGGCAGAAGGCACTGAATAAGTGCTTTAATATTCTTGAATGAGCGAATGAACATTATGCAGTTATTCCTTTCACCAGTTTTCTCTCGTCAGGCCACCAATCTGTCATATGACCTTTATTCTTTCAATTTTGGGCATCTCCTTCCCCCCGTGTTCTCTGCAGATGAATTTTATAAAACCACCAAAGCCGACATCCTCCTTCGTGATGGAGAGGGAAGCATGCAAGCAGCTCCCAGGCCTGCAGCCACCCAGCCTCTGCTGATCAGCTTTTCCTCCCTGGGCTTCCAGAGGATGCCTCCCCCCCTCCCACAAACAACTCCCGAGCTGGAGGTGAGAGGAGAGCGTGGGTGGCTGCTTGGCAGGGCTGTGTCCATGGAAACCGGAGTGCCTGTGAGGAGCAGAAGGTGGCAGGTGTGCTGGGTGTGGTCCCACCCCTCCTGGGAGGCTGCTTATGACCCCCCACAGGCGCAGCCTTCCCTGCCCTGGTCAGGGTCTGCCCATGCCCATCCCTGAGGCCTATCTTCCTCGCATCCTGTTGCCTCCACCTTCAAACAATATCCAGAAGCTGACACCTCCTCACCACCTCCTCTGTGTCTCCTGTTGTCCAAGCCTTGGTCACCTGTTACTCGGATTACTGCAGGAACGTCCTGACCGGTCTCCCTGCTGCTGCCCTTTTCTCATGATCTGTCAGGTCCTTCCTCTGCTCCAAACCATGCAGCATCTTGGGACCTTTCCTGTATGAAAGCCATGTTCTGTCTACTGTCCCGCATATCCTAGTGACCTGACTCTGTGCTATCTCTGCTTCATTGTCTGTCCCTCTCCCCTCATGCACCCTGCTCCGAGCACACTCTGCAGCCCTCCTGCTGCCTTCAGCAGCCTGGCCTGCTCCTACCTCAGGGCCTTTGTATTTGCGGTTCCTTCTGCCGGAACTGCTCTTTCCTCAAGTATCCTCATGGCGCACCTCTCCTCCAGGTCTCCATGCAAAAGTCATCTGCTCTGTGAGGTCTTCCCTAAACACTTGGGTCTTAGACTTAGACCACCCCTGACCCTGCCTACCTTGCCCCTTCCCTGCTGTATTTTTATCACCTTCCAACATTGCTGTATGTTTCCCTTGTTTTTTGGTTGATTGCCTGTCTCCTCCCCCTAGAAAGGAAGCTCCAGGAGGGCGGGATTTCTATGCATTTGTTCACTGTTGCATCTCCAGGGCCTGGAGGAGAGCTCGCACATGGAGGTGGGCATGCAGTATTTATGGGAGGAATGACACACAATTCCAGAGTTAGTCTCCATCATTTATGGGGGATGAGATGTCCAAGGACCTGCAGATCCAGGCAGAGCTGGACTGAAACCCAGGCCTCCTGATTCCCAGCCTGGGCCCTCCCTACTTCCCTTCTGATCTAAGCATACTGGACACAGAACAGTGTGACCTTCCTTTGCTTGTACTGATCTGCACTTTCTAGGTGTGCTTTCTGGACTCAGGCTCAGGTGCTCATCGCAAGGTGATTCGCCCCAGGCTACGTACACACCTATGCCTAATTCTCCGGCCTTTACGCACCACCCCAGGTCTGGCTGGACTCCTAGTCCTGCCCTCTCCCCCTCACAGCTCCCCAGACTGGTCTGTGCCGCCCCTGCCCAAACCCTGGCCGTGACAGCTGCCCATGAGGCAAGGCTTGAAACTAAACAGTTACATCTGTACCTGTGGGAATCCTTCCATTTCTCTTTTCCTCCCAAAGTAGCTAGGTAGTTAAGCAATGCTCCAAGAGTGGAACTAAGGATGAACAAGACATGGCTCCATTTCCCTTTCCTGTTGATTGCCTTCCTCTGACTTTCAATATACTTATTATAAATAAACTCTAAAGCCCCTCCCAGCCCATTCTTACCAATGCAATCCAAAATCCAGCCAACTGTCCCATCTCCTCCGCAGGCTAGAACACGGAAGTCTGGAGTATCACGGAAAAAGTTCAGTCTGGGAAGTAAAAGGCCAAAATGGTCTTATTTACTAGGCTGTGGCTGACATTCGACACTGCTTGAGTCAGAGTCTCCCCTATTCCCTGGGAGTATGCTACAGCCCTGACTCCTTTTGGGGTTGAAAGGGTCACTTAGTGTTCTGAAACCAGAACTTCAGTGCCACTGAAGTATAGGGAAGAATCCTGGGGGCCGTGCTTGTAGAAGGAGAATCCAACTCAACATTCAACACAAACAGAAAATGGTTTTCTAGAAATTCGCTACGATTTGTGCAGAGGAGGCCATAGTTTGCTTCTTTGGGCACCGATACAACCAACCCCCAGCATACTGACTCTTCTCTGGCTCTCCTGCTTCCTCTGTCCTCCCAAGCTCTCCTTTAAGTCAGATGCAGTGAACTAGCTGGATCTTCATCCCACTGTCCTGTGGGTCCAGACCCAAGCGGAGGGAGCACCATCTCCCCTCTGGGGCCTTCCCCCTTTAGAGCAGGGCTCTTAACCAGGGGCCCACAAATCTCTAAGGGATCTGTAGATAGAATCCAGAGGGCCATGAACCTGGGAGGAGAAAATTACTTTCTTATCTTCCCTAAGCTCTGAGATTTAGCCTCTCCAATTATGGAAGCTGGCAACAAATCACAGGCGTGAACAATACCTATGACTTTGTTAGAAGTCAAATTCAGGTATTTTTATGTTCTATTACAGTTGTGGTAGCTGCCCCATGCTATCACTTATGCTCATCACTGTTTTTAATTAACAGTAGTTACTAGACCTGCCTCTGGATCATATCAAAAATGTGTTAGTAAATCACATATATTCCCATATCCCAGTATTTTTGTTTTTAATATTTTGATAACTGTCTTTTCAATATAATTCGTTTCCCTGGTGATCCTATAGATTTCATTTTACACATTAAGAAAAATTCTGAGAAGAGGTCCATTGGCTTCATCAAGCTGCCAAATGGGTTTCTGGCACAAAAAGGGACAAAAAATCTCTGCTTCAGAACAGATGTGACCTGCCAACATCCACGGGAAGCTGAAGCTCAGGGGTTCCCTGCTGTCCAGCCTGGTGGTCTGAGAAGACCCCTGGGGCTTTCTGAGTCACTGATGCGTATGTGGGCAAAGCAACATTTCCTCCCCTCCCCGACTCTTGCACAACTCTGCTCTCCTCTAGGAAGTGAATTCTGAATAGAGGCCCCTTTCATTTCGGCTAGACAGACACAGCAAAGATCCTCAGGGCACAGCAGTCCTGGAATATCCCCCAGGCTTGTCATGCGAGACAGAAACAACTTAGGATGAATGAGGTTAAGCCAGAGTACTGTATTCAGGTATCACAATGCCCCGAAAGAGAGGGGGCTGGTAAAGGTACTTGCAGGCTGCCTTTCAGTCACAGGTCATGATGGGGCAGCAGTTACGATCACGGTGACAGTGACAGTGATGACACCCACAGCAGCACCGGTGGGCTCTGTTTAGAAATCAGTTTTACATGTAAGTCATGGCAGAGGTGCTGGACTTGCACTCACATTTCTTTCTCCTTTTAACTGGGTCTTGCACCATCACAGCCATAGAAATAACGGCTTTGGAAGCCGTTGGAAGACTGGCACATGGAAGACTGGCACATGGTGCCTTTTTATAGTCCCTCCTGCAGCCCTGTCCTCCGCCCCCACCCGCTGAGGGTCTTGCTGAACTGAGCCTAGAGACGCAGGTTAGGAGGCTGGGCAAAGCAGCTGTGTGCCGGGAAGCCCAGCCCAGGGTGCACAGATCTGAAAAGCTGGCCTGGAGACCCACAGGCTCGGGCTGGCCAGCAGATGTCCCTAGCGCACCAGCTCGGTCTGGTAAGAAGCCCAGTCTGGGTGCCTTCCAGCCCCGATGCTGAAGCGGCCTCTGATTACAGGGACCTGCAGCCATCACATTAGCGCTCCCAGTGGGCCCAGCCCCTCCCACCAGATGGGCAGTCCGACCAAAGAGGGCCTGCCTGTCTCCTTACTCTCCCGCTCTAATGGGCAGTGAAACAGCCAATAGGCACCCGGCAGGGAGAAGGGCCAGGGGCAGCTCAACAACCTCTAAATTGGATAATCCTGGGGGAGGGGGGAAAGTGATTTCATTGAATAACCAATTGCCTCGATCCTAAAATGCTCCCCAACAGCACGCGCAACAGAACTCCGAGTCAGCTGTATAGATTTCCAAACTGCTGACTGCGCTAGGAAAACTCTTTCCTCCTCCCTGATGACTCAGTATGAAGACACCGGCTAACAGGCTCACATAATTTACCAGCCCGCTCTTCCTGTGAATCCAACGAATGGCATGTGTGCTTTTTCTCTTTTACAAAAACACCAACTTTTTCCCCGGTGAGGCACACAGGAGGCTTCTTCCCAGAGCTAGCCACAAGGAGTGTTCCTGAGCAACTCCAGGAGCAAGTAAGTGTAGAGGTGAGGAAATGAAGACAAAAAAAGATTAAAAGGGCGGGAAGGATAAGTCCATAGATGAAAGAGACAAGGAGGGTGATCAAAGAAAGGTATCTTCTTCAGATGAAAGGGGGAGGAGGAGAGATAAGTAACGATCGTTTCTCCATACCCTGGAGTAGGCCCCCCATTGTCCAGGTTGAAAACTTGTTTGGGGTTGAGCAGATAGTGGAATTTCCGAAGAATTCTATGGAAAAAAAAAAAAGAAAGAGGGAGAGAAAGAGAGACAGAGAGGGAGAATGTCATCGTGAGAAGTCACAGTAGGGCAAACACCTCTGGAGCCCACTGGTGGCGGGAATCTGGGTCCATTTAAACCCAAGAGGAGAGAAGACTGCACAAGGCCCCGCAGACCCTGAAGTCTCAGGTCCAGTTGGCTTCATTCACACCCTCACGCCCTGGCTCAGGGCCTCCCCACCATCTAAGACTGTAGCATTCAACCCCAGGACTCTCCTCCTTTGCGGATGAATAACACTTCTATTCTCCTAAAGCTTTGTCCTCCTCCCAAACGCTCCTTATGTTCTAGGTAGTACAATTCTGCTCTTTGTGGACTACACAAAGGTAACAAGGAACGCTCTATGGAAAGTCCTCCAAAATTCTGGGATCAGGAGGCAATGCAGGGGGTGGGGCTGGGGAGGGGAAGCCAGGGGCAGTGACCACCTCTAGGCTTGGTGTCAAGGCTCCAGCTTGAGACTAATCAGGTCAGTTCAGGAGGGGTGGCCTGCCCCCTGGACTAGGGGGCAGGGATTCTCATAGTTCTCACTTTAACCCCACTTACTAGTTTTGTAAACCTGGATTCCAGATCACTGCATCATCTGTCCATTACCCTGAGCTGAACAGGGTGGGGAGGCAGAGCTGGTTCACCCATTTTCCCTCTCTCCTCCCATTCCCTTAGTGCTTCCAGGAGACTGGGCATTTCCTTCACTGAGGAAGGAAGGAACTCATTTCTTAGGAGTTGGACAGCCCATGAGGTCCCAATCAGGTGAGTGCTGCCACTCCTCTTAAATCAAGAAAGGACCTGCGAGGCTGGGAAGGAAACAGGCGTCTCAGAACCTGGTCCGACCTTGGGAGCCATGATAATGGTTCACGTGATGGGCTCGAGGCTAAGCATGTGTCTACTTTAATCCTCACAACGGAGCTATGAGAGGAGTGGAGGAAACCAGAGCACAGGGATGTTAAGCAGTTGGTTGATCCAGGTCATAAAGTGGTCGAGGGTAGGGCTGGGATGGGAACCCAGGTCTGCCCGTCTCTGCAGTCTGCCCTGTTGAGGGGGAAGAAAAAACTCGAGTGAACTTGTCTCAGCCTCTCCATTTTGAAAAGGAATAGAACATACCTTTCTCCTTGTCTCCCTCCACTCTTGGGGTTCACCAAGACCAGCAGGGGGTGGGTACCCGGGGTAGGGATGATCTTGTACTTCAAAGGTAAAAGAAAAAGAAATTAGCTCTCTTTCATCAGCCAAGAGAATGAATGAGATGAGAGTTGACGCTAAGATGGCTTCCAGAAAAGGTGGACGGGAAGCAGTTCCCGGCATGGAGGAGAGGGGGCTGGGAGGTAGGTCTTTGTCCACTGGCTGAATTTTCTCAGGGGTTAAGCAGCAAAGTGTCTTTGACTTGAGTGCTCCTAAGCAGTGTTAATGTTGACAGGAGTCTGAGGCTGGGATCAGAGATGCAGCAATGGCACCATAGCTTTAAATCATTCAACAGTGGTGTGATATTGTGGCTATAAGCACAAGATTATAGATATATTTTTTAATTTATTTTTTTAAGTAAGCTCGATGCCCAGTGTGCGGCTTGAACTCACAACCCCTGAGATGAAGAGTCACACGCTCCACCCACTGAGCCAGCCAGGCGTCCCCTAGAAGCGCAAGATTATACTTTGTGAGGGATACAACTGAATATAATTTTAGAAGTTATGGTCTTCTGGTCATACACATCAACCAAATAACACTCGTGAAGTTAACCATCACTTCCACCAGCATCTTCCAAATCCGCATTTCCAGCCCTAGTTTTTCTCTTGAGCCCTGGTTCCATATTTCTCACTGTCCAATGGATACTTTTAACCAGACATCTCACCGTCACTGCAAACTCACATGCCTGAACCTGACCTATCTTCTGTCCCCACAAAACCGGTCCTCTCTCCCGGCTCACTGCTTCTCTTAAACATACTATTATCAGTTGGCTAGTCATCTAGGGAAGACCCCATCCTGCCAATTATTTCCTTGAATGTCCCTTAATCTCTGGCAGTCGCCATGGTACCCACACTGCTCAGGCCTTTCCCACCTCAGGTAAGGCCTGTATGCAGTTCCTTCCTGGGACATCAGTCATGCCACTTCTGCTCAGAAACCTTTAATGACACCTCATTGCCCAGAGGATAAAATCCAAGTCTCTTAACGTGGCATCCATGGCATTTTAGCACAGCCCCAATCTCCTGTTGCCTCTTAAATGCTAAAGCCCTCAGCGGCGGTCCCAGTCAAGCCTGGCTCTGACTCTCCAGTGAGTGTGTCTCCTGCCTTCCCACCCTGGGGGCCTGCTCACACTGGTTTCTTCTCCTCCTTGATGCCCTTAAGAGCCCACTTCCTTCTTTTCAACCTCTTAAAAAGAACTTCTCATTCTCAGGGCCCAACTCAAGAGCTATTTCCTCTATGAAGCTTTCCTTGATCACTGCAACCAAAACCACTGCACTTGAAGCATGGAATATCTCCTGGGTTCCTTTTGTTGTCCATTCATGTGGGTTTTGTTTCATGTGTTCTTAGGTAAATGTCTCAAAATGTCAACTGGATTCTAAATGCCTCAGGAGCAGGGCAGGTGTGCGTATAACCCTCCTCCCAAGCACCCCATGACACCAGATCAGGAAGTGGGCACTTAATAAACACTTGTGGATCCAGCTGAAGGACAGACTGATATGGAGGTGTAGCTGTATTCCGTATTCAATGTGTGACGCCTACCTTCCCAGATCTCAAGCTAAAATTTGAGCTAACATGTTGTTTGAAATGGACAGCAGCATTCTTTATGATTTTTTAAGAATTTTCTCATCTGCCCGGTGTGACTGCCAGAAATTCCCGCCCTATCTCCGGGGATGATATTCAAAATATTTAACGATCCGTACGGCATGGGCACTCCCAATCAAAACAGATGCAGGATAACCAGATGGAGGCAAGCTGTAAACAACTGGTATATATTCATTGTGTATATTTGTGTGTGTGTGTGTGTGTGTGTCTGCTCCACCTGACTTTCTGCCTTTCAAAGTGTCTAGAGCTATCCCATACTACTATGGTTTCTCCATCATTAGTGTTTATGTTTTAATTTTCAAGACACACTAATTTTAAGACCCACTATTTCCTTTTCTAATACTCTTACTTGGTGAACCCAAGTAAAAAATGACCTAAGGGACACCTGGGTGGCTTAGTTGGCTCAGTCTGACTTTGGCTCAGACCATGACCTCAGGGTCCTGGGACTGGGCCTCAAGTGGAGTCCTGCATCAGGCTCCTTGCTTGGTGGAGAGTCTGTTTGTCCCTCTCCCTCTTCTTCTTCCCCTCCCCCTGCTTGTGCTCTCTCTGTCTCTGTCTTTCGCTCAAATAAGTAAATAACTCTTTTTAAAAAATTCTTAAGTATACATTCTTAAGTATATATTTAAGGTTAAAGAAGAACTTTTGGATCTGATTAACTTTGTTTTGGCAGATCACATTCTAGAAACAGCTTGACAGTCTTGGAAAACCCATTGTATATTTTCAGTAAGTTTTACATAACTTGTTCCTAAAAAGGTGATAAAAGTTAATTTGACCAGCAATGGAATCAGCCAATCCCCCTTTTCACCATTTGCCAACAGTGTGGTGGGCAAAGATAATTTCAGAAGGTGGAAATAAATTGTCCCTCCTGTGTGATGTAATTCTGTAATTGATCAGATGAGAAAGCAAATGTTGAGATCTATTTCTCTAGAACCCAAACCCTGTCCTCCCCACAGGCAGCCTTGGACACACTTAGAACGAGAGACTGGACTTGGGGCTTGCTGAGGTACCTGCATTACAAGTTCATCCTTGGCCGACACACCGCCATCAGACTTCCCACCTTGCCTGTCCTGTGACAAGAAAGACAAATATATTTTTAAAAAAATGCCCTAGTTAAAAAAAAAAAGAAATCAGAAGAAAAACAAATAGTTAATATAAAGAAGGAGAATATAAAACCAATATAGAGTGGGGAGGAGTTTTTCAAAATGGTCTGTGGACCTCAAAAAAAGACATGCTCCCCTATGGGTTTCTCTAGGACTCCCCAAGCCTCTGTCATTCTTTGCTCTGACTTTAACTTGGAGACATTGGAACAGACCTAGGGAGAAGAAACACTGAAACTGCCAGAAATCTAGTTTGTTGATTTAGAAGCCTGAGTTCTGGGAAGCATGGGCTTAGATCTGGCTTCTCTGTTCAGCACTATCTAAACGATGTGATGCTGAGTAAGTCATTTTTCTTAGTTTTGTTTGTTTTCTTCTGTGTTTATTATTTTTCATTGAGGTTTATCTTGCATAATATGGTAAAATGCTCAAATCTCAATCTCCAGCTTGATGAATTTCTATGTACATGTATGCCCTTTTAACTACGGTCTCTTCAAACATAACTCCTGGCATTTGAATTTCATAAATGAAATCATAGGGAGTCTTTTTTTTTCTTCTTTGAGTCTAGCCTCTTTTGTTCAGCATTGTATCTTTGAGACTGTGCATCCTTTCACAGCTAAGCATGGCTCTCTCCCACTGCAATGCAGTATTCCATTCCACGGATATGCCTTACACCACTGCTGTCAGCGGTCATTTATTTAGCTGGTTTCTAGTTTTTGACTGTTATGAACAAAACCGGTATGAATATCCTTGTGCACGTCCTTTGGTGAAGTAAGTGCTCATATTTCTCAGGCAGATACAAAGGAGGACGTGTTGGGTCACAGAGTTAGTGTATTTCTAACCCAGTAGGTACTGCCACTTTGGTTTTCCAAAGTGGTGTTTTTCCTTCAGTTTTTTCATGAAAAAGAGTAGCTGGTCAAGTCAAGTGTGAGATAGGAGGGATCAGGGGGCCTTGGCAACATCTTGAAGACAGAAGGGGACAGTTCAGTTGTTTGGTATTTGGTCAAAAAGAGGACTCTCCAACACAAGAGACAGAAAGTTTCAGATGGAGACAAAGGGACTTTAATTTTCCTGTTTTCATCTCCAAACAGGGTTGGAACACCTAAGTGGGAGTCCTCAAGGGAGGGAGAGGTTCATGTTTAGACAACAGAGACAGGCTGACAGGGACAAGGGAGGCCTGGCCACGTGTGCAGGTGGTGACAGAAATTCCCGCAGCTGTGCTCTGCTGGCAAGGTGCTTAGAATGTATGTGCTTTCCTTGATGGGCCACGTGGAGCATTCTAGAAGGCCAGCAGTGAGCCCCCCTCAGAGGAGTTTTCTCTCACAATCTGATGAGTGCCGCACTGCCCTTTCAAACGTGTAGCAAAAACACAAACCTTAGGAGTTGTGCGGCAGCCCTCAGAGGGATGTGACCGTCTGAATGTTGCCTGCATCTGAGCCATGAACCCAGAGAACCCAGAGCCCTGGCGGGGCAACAACACTTACCCGGGTCACAGGGCATATTGAAGTGGGCAGCAAAATATGGTCTCTGAGTTCCCCACCATCACACAACGTTGATAATTCACATTTTCGGTGAAACTGGAGGGAAGAATGAAGAAGAGAGTGAGTGAAACTGACCGAGGCAATGCCAGGTGTGAGGGTTCAGAGGTTTGCTGGGGAGACAGCTATGCAATGCTCCCCCAAATCCTTATGCACTGCTGGCTTTGGTAGTATAGCTGCATTAGCGTATGTGTTTGTGGATGTGCATGTGCACGTGTGTGCGCATGGGTGTTGTGTGGTGTGGTCGGGGTGCCACGTTGGCTGCAGGCAGAGAAAGGAGACCGAGTGCCCTCCACGACTGCTGGAGTGAAATGGTCATGGGCAGGCCTGGGACCCTTCAGCGTGGCACTGCCATGTGGATTCCAGAAACCCCCTTGGACATTTGCTCCCTAGGCTCTGAGACTCTGTAAGGAAGGAGATCTTGTTGAACAAACTTGCAAGAGGCTGGAAGTAAAACCCAAGACTCAACCTATGCATTTTAAGAGATCTACAGTCTGATGTGGAGACACATCCTTTTTGAGGCTGATACCTGGTCAGGGGGACAAGACAAGGACACAGAGCTGGCTTTGGCAGGCAGCACGGGCAGCATCAGGTGTCTGGAGGGGACGTGGACCTCCGCTATGGAGTGAGGCTGCTGAAAGGGGTGTGCCTTCTGCAATGCCTTGAGGAGCAGGAGCTCTCGTGTCTAACTGTACGCCTACTCTGCGCCCCTGGCCGCAGATGACACCTGGGTGAGTTAATTAATGGTCTGGTGGCCGCTCACGGCTGCCTGGCCACACAGGCAGTGGACTGGCCCGCTTCTCCTTCAGCAGCTCTCGCTCCCCTGGTTCTGGAGTCGCCCTTTCCCCAGGGAGAGGCGCTGGCGGCACTGTTAGACTTAGAGCCTGGAACTGGGGCTCTGGGCCTCCCAGTCTTGCTCCCCTAGCTCTGCTCATGCCCTCTTGGCAGGACGTCTGCTGCTCCCTGGCAGCAGCTTGAGCAAGAACACACCGAAGAGAAACAGGGCCACCCTGCACGCCGACCCACCGTCATCCGGCACCACACGCAGTGCCGCGCGGTGACGCTCTGGTAGCACTTGATACTTTTGTGGCACCGGTCACACTTGACGGAAGAGTTCCCTTCCACCCACGCGTGCTGCATCACCTGCAGGAGGGAAGGGAAGGATAGCAGGGAAGGCTGCAGAGCCACACCCTGGGGCCCGGGGCCTGAGGAGAAGGGCCTGAGAGGAGCACGGGGTTGGGGAGGGCAGAGGGGTTGCACTCCGTTCAGCGGGTTTTACTTAGTGGGCACGGGGCTGCTTGGCTGAATTGCACGGACTCCGTCCCTCCCTGCCTAACCATCATCGTGCTAATCAAAGTCGATGAAAAACCACTTGGCCTGCACTTTGAATAGCTCATTCACCCTGGCAGGCAAGCCTCTAAGGAGCATCTTGTCTGGCAGTCCATCTGTCTTGCAGAACTCCTTTGCAGAACGGTATGCTTGTGTGCGCCCTCTTCTGGAAGGCAGCGCGATGCAGGCAAGCACTAGAGGGCTTGGGCCGCTGACAGAGCTGGTTGGAGTCACTGACCTTCCACTTCGCAGACGGGTGACCTGGGGCCAGTTCCTGGACCTCTCTGAGTCTCAGGTCCCTCATCTGTAGAAATTGGCGTGATAAGCCCCACCTCTGGGTTTTCTGGGAGGACTTAAAGATAGCACACATGGAAGAGGCTCTCTGGCACAGTTCTGGCCCTTTAGAGGTGCCTGCTGAGGAAATAACTCCCTTTGCCCTTCTGTCTTCTATAGGCCAGTGGCTCTCAGCCCATAAGAACTGCCTGAGAGTTTCTAGAAGTCCTAATGCCCAGCCCTCACTCCAGACCAGATAAATCAGAGTCTCCGGAGACAGGACTTGTCATTAGTTTATTTTAAAGCACCCTGCATGATTATAATGTGCAGCTAAGGTTGAGAAACACTCTAGAAGGAAGTTAAAGGAAAAAGTACAAAGACGTTTGTGTGGTTCAGCAGTCAGCGGCTTGCATTATCTGTTTCCTCGAGAGCTGGTTGTACCTGCTCCCTGACCAGGAAATGCCAGCAGTGCAACCCAGGAACTTAGGAAGCAGGTGGGAAAGTCCGCGTACGTGTATATATGTAAGTGAAGCCAAAGTGCCCCATGACACCAACTTCTGGGAGTCTGGGCCCTCAGGTAGCTCCGTCCAGGATTTCTACCGAGCATTTCAAAATTTTCTGCCAGGGCCACTCCCAGCAGCAGAATAGAGAGGATATGGCCTCTACAGGGGTGGCACAGGGAGGGCACAGCCTGAAGGGCCAACTACAAACACAATATTAAAAACACATGGAATATTTGCACCATATCATCCTTATGTGTATTAAATAAAAGCTTTAAAATTACTTATTAAGTTACTATGTCCTCCCCCCCTTAAGGTTTTTGGTAAAATTGTTGCTCTGGAAGATGCGTCATGTTTATTTTGTAGCTCCTCACCTTCTGCTGTACATCCCCCCCAGGTATAAAATATCCTGTTTGCTGATCAATTTGTCACCTATATGGTCGCACTGAATTTGCTCTGAGATTCTGGTTGTCTTCATTTTGCAGAGTGAAAACATGAGGCAGCAGAGAGGTTAAGTGACCGGCCCTAGGTTCCAAGGCTGATAAGTGGCCTAGTAGGGACTCATGGCCAGGTCTTCTGACTCCAAGTCCATGGCTGTGTCTCACCACCACATTGCCTTCTCCATCGTCTTCTGGGATCAGAAGAGATGGTGAAGGACCTGGGTTGCCCCTGGAGACTAAGAAGGTTGAGAATGTGCCTGGCTGGCCCATCAGCGGCCTCCCTCTGTGGCATGTGTTCAAGTGGCCAGGGGGTCGGCTTAGGGCCTGAGCCCAGGAGGTACGTGGTGTGTCCTGGTGAAAAGTATGGACATGAAAAAAGGTGTGTATGGGCGTGGTGCAGGAGTGGACAGGAGACCATGTGGCGTCTCATGAGGCATGCACGCATGTCCTGGAGGCTCCCTTCTCTCTCGGGAGTCCTGTGCGAGGCCGGATGCCACTTCCTGCCGCTAATCACCTCCTGACTCAGGTTGAATGAACTGAGTGCCCTTCCCCTGCTTGTTTTAAGGAGAGTCTATTTCCAGACTCTGTGAATGGCACCACCCAATGGCCAAGTTCAAAACCGGGGAGCCATTCCTCACCTCTTCCTCACTCCCATCCCCTACGTCCGCATCACCAAGTCCTGGTGGTGCTACCTCCAAATTATGTCTCAAACTCTCTCTTCATCTTCTCTACCTTAGCCAGGGGGCAAAGTACGCAACAGCCGGCATGGTCGGGGGGCCCTCAGCACAGACACCGCCACGGCTGGGCTGCTGCACAGTCAGTGCGTACTGAGCTCAGGGAGTGCAGACCCCACCCCAGGCAGGCCCTCAGTGTGGCACTGCCTCTCGCCTGAACTGTCGGAGGAGCTCTGTTCCCCCCTCTGATCTCCTTCCTGCCCCACGGTCAGAGCAGTTAACCTAATTTGCAAACCCAACCATCTCTTTGCGTCTCTTCCTGTGCTTACAGCTCTTCAGAGACACTTTTGTGGTGGGGGAGGCGCCTTTCGGACTCCTCAGCTGGCCTCTCGAGAGGCTGGACCTACCACTTCTGGGGCACATCTCCTGTCACTTCCCTCGAAGCATCCTCTGTCCCAGTCACACCAAACTAAGTACAGATCCTAGACTATGCCTTGTCTCCATGCCTTGCACTCAAGGCTTCTTCTGCCTGCGGTGCCTTGTCTTCCTTGATGCGTTGTGAAGTCCTCCCGATTTGGGTTCAAGACACAACTCAGATGGCACTTCCTCTGTGGAACCTTCCCAGGCCTCCTTGGTGTCTCCACTGTCTGTCCCACATAGCCCTACTGTGATCATACATCTCACTTGTTTATACTTTGCTTACATGTCTGTCTCTCTCCCACAAGACCACACAGTTCTGGACAAAGCTGGGGACCATCTTGTAACCTGGGTACCCCCTAGCACAGTGCTTGGCACACGGTGGGCACCGGGGAGATGCTGATGGATTGATGGATGAACAGGATGATTTAAGGGTGGTCCCTGTGGCAGAGAAGGGGCTTGAAAAAGCTTCCTGCCCAGGAGTCTGTGGTGATGGATATGTTGCCTGGGATGCAGCATGCAGTAGAACAAGGCAATAGGGATCACTAACCTCACCGCCCCTTTTGGTTTTTGAGTACGTTTTGACACATCCAGGAATGTTTTTAGATACACAGCGTTCATGGACAGTGTACTTGCAGTCTGGAAAAAAAAAAAAAAAAAAAAGGAAATTGGCTACCTAGGAAGGTCCAGCCATCCCCCGCCCAATCCAACAGAGACCCGTGCCTCCCTCTGGGGGGCTGGTCAGAGGCAGGCGACACACGGAGCTGGCTTTCCAAATGGGAATTGCCCAGTGAGAAGAGAGTCCACAGTTCTCTCCCAGACATGCTTCTGTACCCTCTACCCCACCACACCCGCCTTCCACTGCGGAGCGTGAGCACAGGAGGAAAACATCCCCCAGAAAGGCACGTTCTGCTTAAGGGGAATGGGAGGAGTCCGCCTGTGCAGTATGCCAATGCCATGCATTCTGGGGAGGAAACGGAAAGACCAGGGGTGTTCCTCACTTTGGAATTAGGCAGGCCTGGGCCTGAATTCTGGCTCTGCCCTTGGTCACCGCATACATAATTGTGGGTAACTGTCTTCACGTCTCTGAAATTCGGGGTTTTGTATAAAATTGGGATGAAATGGCCTTTCTCTTTAAAAGGCTTTCACAGCATTAGATGAGATAGTTTGTACAAAGCACCATGTGTCTGTGTCAGAACAGCTATCCCATAAAATATTATTGGGGCGGTTACCACTCCTTACTTCTACGCCAACAGCAGAGGCCCACAGGCCTGGAACCCACTAGGAATGAGACTGGGTTCTTCTTTAAGAAGAGTGTGAGAGCTGGATGTGACTGGGCGCTGGAAGAACAGGTGGCCCCTTCACTCGCCCGCTGGTGCTGGCTCTTGGTAGACCAGGGCCCAGCCCTGCTAAGGTGACTTCTGTGGCCATGTTACTTGCTGCCTAGCTCACGTGTGCATGCTCGGATGAAACAGTTCGACGGCCTGATCCGCACCCAGGGGCTCTCCTGCACAGCAGCTCACCAGGCTCTGGTGGCTCCAGGCGGAGCATTTGCTGCTTCTGTGGTAAGGTGGCTGGTGAGACGCTGCTCCACAGGCCCTGGGCCCTATAAAGCCTTTGTGCTGCAGTCTCTCCTCCTTCCCCCCACAACTCCTATCTCCACTCTCCTTCCTACATCACCCCTCCATCCTTCTCTGGTTCTCCTTTCTGGTCTCCTTCCCTCCTTTCTCACTGATGTTTCTTTCGCCCTCTCCTGTCTGACTTTACTAAATGGATTATAAAGAGAAACAACGGGAGAGTGGTAATTTCCATTGTGTTTACACATAGAGTTTTAGAGTTTATTAATAATAACCCCCCAGCTTCAGCAAAATAAACATTCGCTAGCCAAACCCAACTAAAATTAGTGTGAGATGTTTTAAAATTTTGTGTGAATGTTAACCTTTTTTTTTCCTAGGGCTCAGTGGCCCTTGGTAGGATTCCAACAACAGGACAGCGTTTGTTCATTTGACGTGGGCAACACAAAAATAGGGCATAGAGCTTTTGCTTTATTCCCTGCTGTGGGTTCCTCAAGCTAGGAAGCAGCAAGCCCTGGACTGTCTCTAAGAATGGCTCCAGTATGTGCAGAGCAGGGCCGTTCCTGGGGCAAGGGGTTTGAAGGAAGTTGACTCACAAACACAGCACAGTCCTTGCTTCCGAACGCCCATCAGCATGATGTGGCAGAAGTTGCAGTAGGTGGGCTTCTTGAAGTGCTTCATGGTCCAGGCATGCCTCCCGTCCCCCTTGGAGCCCTGCAGGTATACGAGGGAAGGAGATGCTGAGCGGGCAGCCCCGTGCTAACAGACGCCAGGGGGCGTCTCCTGGAGGTTTCTCTTTTTTCTAAAAAGACTCTTCTCATATATGGAAGACAAGATAGTCATTTATTTAACTGTTTTAGGGGTTCTTTTAGAAGAAGTGCAAATCAAAACAAAGTCCTTTGCTTGTGGAATTAGCAAATATGAAAAATCAGGGATATCTGAGTGGGAACGTATGTATGGGATAAAATGAGACCTCTCCTATGTGGCTGGCGGAAGGGTAAGTCAGAAACTCGTTATCTATCTTCTATCTATCCATCCATCTGTCCATCATTATCCTTTAAATGTTTATAACTTTTGACTTAAAAATTCTCCTTCTTGGGTCTATCTAAAGAAATAATTTTTTTAAGTATACGTTCTGCTGAAGTGAGTACAAGAAATAATTTTTTTAAAGATTGATTTATTTATTTGAGAGAGACAGAGCATGAGCAGGGGTCAGGGGCAGAGGGAAAGGCAGAAGGAGAGGGAGAAGCAGACTCTTGAGCAAAGAGCCCGATGTGGGGCCTGATCCCAGGACCCTAAGATCATGACCTGAGCCGAAATCAAGAGCTGGCTGCTTAACCGACTGAGCTCCCCCAGGAGACCCCCCCCCCCCGCAAAGAAATAATTTTTGGAAGTCAGATGAACATTTTTGTGCTCTGCCAGATGTTTAATCCAACACTGTTTAAAATAATGAAAAATTGCAAATATCCTGAAGTCGCAATGTATTCAAAGTTTAGTTGTGGTACATCTATATGATTTATTGTTAACTGACCATCAAAATATACTAGGAAGATTATCTAATGGCATGGGAATGTGCTCATGATACAATGCTAAGTGAAAACAGTAGAATGCAAATTTGATGATATATTATAATCTCAGTTTCACAGAAGATCTTGGATGGGAAGAAATGTCACTAAACTGTTAACAGAGGTTAGCTACCGTTAGTACCACAGATGTAATTTTAATCTCTAATTTCTCCTCTCTTCGGTGTTTTCCAAATTTTCCACAGTGAGCATGTACCGGGGTTTTGTAATCAGGAAAAAGTCGTTTAGTAAAAACAACATACTTCTCTCAACTTTCTGCACACTGATAAAATGGTAAAGAGACAGAGATAGAGAGAGGTTTAAACCACTTCCTCCTGACTTGACCCAAAGGCCAATTCATCCTTATCCACGAGTTGAGCCAAGCCTCACACAACCACCTATGAGAGGGGGTCCACTCTCATATGGCTGGAGGAGGGAGACAAAGACTATTTCTTCAACATTACCCCCAATGTCTCCCCTAAATGCCAAACCAGCCTCGTAGAAGACAGTAATTTACATCGGTAAAGTGGCAAACAAAAGCAAATGTGAATGTTGTTTGTATTAATTGAAAGTTTTATGCATTTATTTTTAAAATATGCACTAAATTGTAAGTTTTTACATTTAATATTCAAGATTCTAAAGAAAGCATCCCTCAGTGTCTTAAAAATCACATTGCTAAATGTGATTAGATCTTCCAGCTTCTAGCTCTGGGAGCACAGCCTCCCTGGAGGCTGTGGCTTCAGGAACATGCCTCTGTGTATGTTGTCCCTGAACTTTTCTCTTGGGCTCCATCAAAATATTAACATCCTTGGGCCCGTCTTAAGGGCAGTAAGAACTACTGTAATAAGGTGGAGAGGACTGACAGGTACACAGAGTCGGTGTGCTGGACTCACACCCAGGTCCTACTTCTGGGCACCTCTTGTTTGGGCCGGTCACAGCAGCCGGATCCATTCTTGGGCCCAGATTGTGCTCCTTATGGTCTCTAGAGAAGCCCATCTGCTTTTCCAAATGCTGGTCTCCTCCAGGGGGAGGGCTAAGCATTTTCTTTCTCACCACCTCAAAACCCTGCTTCTTTCAAGGTCTGAGTTTTACAGAATAATAGTCTTATCTAATGGTTTCTACTTTAGTAAAAAGATTTACTAATTGATTAAATGGTTCATGAAAAGATTAATTCATCCATTCATTTGATAAACATCCAGAGGATTTCTGTAAGAATTAAATAAAATAATGTAAGTCAAGCTCCTAATCCAGTGCTTACCACATTGTGAATTAAAACTTTTAAGTTTCTCTCCGCGTTAGATACTAGGGAACACAAAATAAGTAGAGGGTTTTCTTACATGTAAGGAGGTAGATTTATACCTATACCAGAAATGAAGAAAGAGGGCCCTGGAGAAGTTATATAAACAGTCCAAAACTATAAAATAACAAGCGACTGATTTCATAACTGGGGGTCTTGCTGGCCTGAATCCATGCTCCTTTCATCCCTCTCCCCTACCTATATATTCTAGGGTTTTCCTTTACGGACAGAAGGGAAGTTACAGCATTCTTTAGCACTGGTTCTTCACATAGCCTGAGGGGCTGTCATTTCACCCGAAAATCCCTTAATTAACTAAATCAGCTGACTCTCCTTTTCTCAGATACTATTTTCACAGATACGGGGGTTAGAAGCAAAAGGGCCCAGATGAAGGCGAAAGTAGTATTTCTGCTTGGGTTATAGCGCCATCATGTGGCTCTTTCATTTCTACACATCGGAGTCTGCAGGGTGTGGGCGTCACCTCCTATGTGCCAGCCAGGTACCAGGGAGGCAGACTGTTTCTCCTATGCATCTGTGCCATTCAGAGATCTCCAGATTTTTTAGCGGCCACATGTGGGTTTTGAAAAAGCTAAAGGGGCAATGTGATTTTTGAGACACTAAGGGATGCTTTCTTTAGAACCTTGAATATTAAATGTAAAAACTTACAATTTAGTGCATATTTAAAAATAAATGCATAAAACTTAATAAAAACTACATTCACATTTGCTTTTGTTTGCCACTTCACTGACGTAAAT
The DNA here is from genome assembly GCF_037043125.1 of Eumetopias jubatus. Lineage (NCBI taxonomy): Eukaryota > Metazoa > Chordata > Mammalia > Carnivora > Otariidae > Eumetopias > Eumetopias jubatus. The sequence continues at coordinate 79,685,801 of NW_028274807.1, read as the reverse complement.
TATGCTCTTCTACAAGGTTGGTTTGGCATTTGGGGAAGACATTGGGGACGTAATGTTGAAGAAATAGTCTCTGTCTCCCTCCTCCAGCCATATGATAGTGGATCCCCTTCCATGCAAAGAGTTGCATGACGCCTTGGACTTAGCAAGTCCAAAACAGAATTGAAAATAGAAATTGCTTCCTTGTGGTTAAAATGTCTCATCTTCATTCCCATGTTTCAGAGGAAAAAACAGGAATGTTGGAACTTCCACTTTGATTCAAGTACCGATAGCAGAAACTATGCCTTCCTTATCTGAGCACACCATGTCCTAGCTCATGTGGGTTCTTACACATGGTAGGTTCTTGGTAAGGAATCACTGAATGAGGCATGTGTCTGGAATATGGAGGTTGGCCTCTGGTACTAACTGGGTGGGTCTTGGGGCAAGTTCCTTTACTTCTCTGGCCCTCAGTTTGTAAAATGAAGAGCCAGTGTGTGGATCACCAAGGTCTTTTCCAGCTCTGACTTTCTGGGTCTTAAGGAGTAAGAAGGCAGGAGTTGTGTAGCTCCTGGTTCCTTGATTTCTACTTAGCACTTGGGAAGAACTGGACACGGTGAGGTGATTGCAGGATTCTTTGTTCTTGAGTGTTGGGAATGGAGGCTCAACTTCTGAATTGCAGTTCTGAATTGCAGAACAGTCAGATGGAGACATTATGGGTGATGGCAGCCAGCTAGAGGCTAACCCAACTGAACTTCCTCTCTATGGCATTTCAGTTATCTCAAAGAGGTGTTGTCCACAACCTGTGTAACAGTCCTGGTAAATGCTTAATATCACTAAATTGTGTTCTTATCTTTCCTGCCTTGCGTATGGAAATTATTTCCCTTGCAAGATAAGCAGACTAGGTCAGATGCAGACATATATTACCATGGATTTCACATTAAGCCTCTATATGTATCCCTACTCTGATCAAACTGGGAGGTTTCTCTAATACACCCTGAACTTTCTTTCATTTAGGTCTTTGACCAAGCTTTTCTCCTAGCCATAAACTTTCTCTTCTATCATCTTCCAACAGCCAGATCATACCCATCCTTGAGAACCAGATCCAACATCCTCTAAGGACCTGACCTTTACACTCAAGAACGAGATATCAGACATGTACCTCAAGCCAGGCCAAATGACCTCCAAGGCTTCTTCCCACTTTCTCACTCCTCAGTGTGGGAGGTTTAGAAAACATGGGATCTTTGGAGTCAAGTGCAAATAAATTTTGGCTCTTCAGAGCCAGAATTTCAGTTTTCCATCTATATAAATTGGGGAAAAATATGTATCTTATCTGGTTGTTTTGATGGTTAAATAAGATAGTCTCTGAAAAACCTCCAACTTACTACAGGTTGGTATCTTTCCTTCCCTTCCTTCTTTTGTCAACACTCTTAGCATATTTTTACCTAATCTGTTGAAAAGATGGGATTCTTCCTTGACTTCCCCCTCCCCCACCTGGTTGAGTCTAAGCTTCTGGTAGGGGAATATTGTATTTGTGTCCCCTTGCTGTGCTCAGAACAGTATCTTTATTTAATTTAGTAAATGTCCTCAGTCAAATGAACGAATATACGCCAGGCACTAACAGGTGGAAAGAGAGGACTCTGGGGCTGGCCTAGAGCCTATGGTGTGCCCATTGGGGAAGTTGGGGCAGAAGCCAAGGCCATATATAGATGTTAATTTCCGCATGGAACCGGATGCTTCTGAAAGACAAGAGCTCTCCGAGCTCAGGCTTGCTGACTTACAGAGTCGTCCATGCCCAGCAGGACCAGCAGTGGGATGGTGGTCATCCCTCCATGGACCCATTCCTCTAGAGACACAAAGCCGTCCCGGTCATAGTCCATCCCCTGCAACATCTCCTTCAGTATCTGCAGAACCCAGAGAGCAACAATTGTCCACTTTCATCCTGCACTTCCCTGCCTCCCTCTGTCCCCTTCTTTCGCTTTTGCTGTGTTATCTGTTTTGTGTTTTACCCCTTTGTCCTCTGATTTACAGGGGGCAGAGCAGTGAGGGAGCAAACAAGGGTGAGGAGGCCAGTCCATGCCCTGCCCTGCCCTGCCCTGACTATGAACCTTGGGCAAGCCACCCCCACTCTCTGGGTTCGGCTTTACTCACCTATAAAATGAAAGTAATATTGCTATGTGTGTAGCAATGTAGTGAGGGTAAGAGAAAAAGTATATAAAATGTCTCATCTAATACCTGACTCATAGGAACCCCCAAATGTAATTATTATTATCTGGTGATTGAGAAAATCTTTAAAATTCTTTCTAGCTTTAAATTCCTTGAACCCCTGTTATAAAAATTTAGCTCTGGTGGAAAGGTTAGAGGGCATTATTAGATATTATTATTATTTGAATTATGTCTTTAATTTTTCCTATCAGAGAAGGTGGAAGTCAAGGTATAGGACCCCAGAGAAGCTGCCTATAAGAGGGTGAGTCTGGGAGAGCATGCACGGTAAACATTTGTATCCTGAGTGTCCTGCTTTCATCTTGGAAGCTCACTTGGACGTCTCCCCTTGCTTCTGGAAACTTACAGGCCTCAGCTCCGTGGGATCCCACTCCAGATACTGGGCAATGTGAAGCATCTGGTTGACAATACGGTCCATCTCCTAGAAAACATCAAGGGATGATGAGAGAGAACCACTGAAGATGTGTTTTCGAGAGCAAGACTCAAAACGAAACCCCGTGGGAAGATGGGCAGGGCAGAGCGTGAGAAGCAGCAATGCAATGTAATGTACTGGTATTTCATAAGGAGCTCATCATTTGTCTTTGCTCTTTATTTCAGCCCTGACTACAAAGCTCTGTGGAGAGTAGATGCTCACAAGAAGCACAGAACATGGATAAGCCAGAGGTATGCAAAATGCTCACTCAACACTGACCTCTTCTCGGACCCCCCTGGACTCGCCTTCCTTCCTCAATTCTGCACTTTGACTCAGCATAGAAGGCACCCCTGTTTTCTTCTTTGTGATTCTTGCTTCCTAAATGCTTATAAACCAAAGCAGCTCTCTCCTTCCTCTTTTATCCCTCCTCATTCCCGCAGCTTTAGCAGCTTGGGATCCATCTATATCCCTCAGGGGTCAGTTACAGGTGGATGTAGGGCCACTGCATTGGTCCTAGCTCATGTCCTAGCTCTATGACTTAGATTCCTTTGGGCATCTCTTTTCCCTTTGCATCTCGTCCAGCCCTGAGCCCAGGACTCTGTAAACAGGAAATTTGTAAGGGCTACATTTGCCTGGTGAGCAAGGCTTTTGTTTAGTACCAAGGTCAGGCTTTATTTAAAACCTCACAGAATTGTTGGATGCGAATGCATCAGTGCACCAAGAGTTGCTCGGAAACACAGTGGACTGAGGAAGCATTTATTTGTATCTCTTGGGCATCATCGAAGATGTTCATAGTAAGATTGATCTGGGGAGACACGTTAGTGAACTGAAGCAACGTTCAAAAATGTTAACCTCCGCCAGGTAGAATGCTGGATCAAAATAAGCAAGCTAAATCCCAGGAGGGATTTTAAAAATTGTATTTTATTTAAATCTTAAAAAATTCATTGCAGAACCACAGATGGGACTATAAATAGGAGGTAAGGTAGTGGGCCAAACAGTGGGGACAGGGCTCAGCAGAATTTCCAACAAAAAAGAGCTTGGTGGATCGAGCTGAGTCTCAGATTCATTGATTAAAACAATGTAATTCGGGAGCTGAGAATCAGACTCAGTCGTGGTCTGTGTGAATGGGTGGGCATTTTCAGGAAGCAGAGGAAGATTTTAGGAAGACCTTATTCCCCGGATGTCTACCCTGGTCAGGCCACATGTGGATACTTGAAGAGTCATGGAGGAATGGGTTCAGTTCTGCGCCATATTTTAAAAATGGCATTGACAAACTAGAGCTTGGTCAGAGTGGTTATTTAAGTCTGCCTTGTGAGAAACAGCGTAGAAATTGGGGGAATTTGAGCTTAGAGACAGTCTTGGAATAGATGTGACAGTACCTTCTAAATCTTAAAGGCCTATTTATACAATAGGATCGGTTTTCGACTGGTCAGCTGTCCTGGTTACCTACACGAGGGATGTAGGGAAGCCTGGCCTATTTTGGTCTCACTGCTGGGCTGGGGGAGGGGGAGGGGAAAACAGAATCCTGTTTTGTGCTGAGAATTTCTCTGGCAGACTAGAGGTACCTTTTGTGTGGGAAGGAAGCCCTCTCTATCAATCTCCCCAGTGGTGGAATGGCTGTCTTAAGGGAGACGGTAAACTCTCCATTCCTGTGAGTGTTCACATAGAGCCTGGACATCCATCTGCCAGAGATCTTCTGTGGAAAATCGAATCAGATACTTCTATCGGGACTCACTTCTGTCTACCGATGTTGTCTTCTAAACAGATCTGAAATTTAACCACTTCTTACCATCTGCAATGCTTCTAGACCCTGGTACACGTTACCGTGGTTTCTTCTCTTGTTTATTCCAATAGCCTTCTAACTGGTAACCCTGCCTGAGTCCCTATGGTCTAGTCTCAACACAGCAGCTAGAATGACCCAGTTACACCGAAGTCCTGTCACCTCTTTGCTCAAAACCTTCAACGGTTCACCGTTCCTCAAGAGTAAAAGACAAACTCTTCCAATCACCTCTACGTCCTGCTATGTTCTGCGAACCCTCCCCACAACCACCCCTGGTCATTATTTCTCTGATATCATCTCCTATTACTTCTTATCTGGACCTCCTCACTGTTCTGTTCCATCATTCCCCCTCATTAATCTGCTAACATTCCAAGCACCCCTCAGGCCCGTTGCACTTGTGGTTGCCTCTGCCTGGAAGGTGCCTCCCCTGGATATCCCCATGACTCACTCCCTCACTTCCTTCCAGTCCCTATTCACATGTCTCCTGAGGGAGACCTTCCTTAGCTCTTCTGTCTACACCTGCAGCTCCCCTGAGCCCTTCCTTTCCCTCCTTTATTCTTCTTCCAGCACGCACCTGTCTCTGACACATATCTTGCTATGCTTTGCAGGGCGTGTGCTTGCACTAGCACAAAAGCTTCACGAGGGCATGGATTTGCGTCTGTTGGCTTCGCTGACATAGCCCCAGCGCTCGGAGTAGTGCTTGACGTGTGGCAGACACTCAGTAAACATGTGTTCATCAAATGCTTGAGAGTCTGTGATTCTCTGGTTGTTCTCTGGCATGATGCAACCCACGGCATTGTCATGAGGCTATAGGGATCCCTGAAAGGAGCCCTGGGGTTTAGAGGATGTTGGGATGATTTAGTTGGTCGAGTGGACTTGTTTCCTTCTTTCCCCATAGGTCTGGTGTGACTCCGTCCCATGCCCCTCGACCTCACAGCCTTTCTGTTAAGGAGCGCCATCTCTGCCATTGCCAGCGATGAGTGCGGGGCCTGTCTGATTCTGTTTGCCTTCTCCCCGCCCTGCCTTCTTCCTTTTCCATACCCCCTTTTACTCCATGATCCCTGTCCTATCCCTGCCTATTCCTGAGGGAGAGTGGGGCGGGAGAGGGGGTGTCAGGCTTTCCCAGGTACAATGGGATGGGACCAGGTGCTCAGAGCAGAAAGAACCAGACTCGCTGAGCTAGTGCCCTGGGTAGGAGAGGAAAGCTGGGAAGTTAAACTAGATAAGATACTAAAGCATCTCCCCTTCTGAAATTGTGTGATCCTGGGCTTCTGGAATGAAAAGCTCAGGTGGAGTTCACTCTCTCCCAGGCTGGCCCTATTGGAAGTAGCCGTGGGGGGTTCTACCATGATTTCTGCAACCCATATTGAGACACTGCTATTTCTAAAAAGAGGGAACTGGGAGTTTTCAGACTCTTACTCTACCTGCTTCCCTCTCCCTCAGATTTTCTTAGTTTCAGGAGGGATGTTTGGAATGTGAGCTTACCGCTTGATCCAGGAGACCGTTCTCATCCGAATCATAGAGACGAAACATGACTGCAAGAGACACAGAGGTGTGGCTTGAGGTGTCCTCGGGGCACCAGGCATGGGCTGTGGCTTTGATGCTGCCAGTCTCTAGCTCAGTTCTGTCACTGGGGCGAAGGCCCCTGCAGCCAGCTCACCCACCCTCCAAGGTGCAGAGTCTGACTTCTCACACAGAGGGTGGAAAAAGGGAGGAGAACCCAGCTGTCCGGCTTCTGGACCTGTCTAACCAATAACTCTGTGGCTGATGAGATCCAGGTCATGGTATGGTTCCTGGTAGAGCGTGCATACCTTGAAACATGCTCTAGTGGATTTAGGCAGACTCACATCTTGGCCTTGGCCTACCACCTCCAAGGCATCAAACAAGTCATTTAACTTCATTGGACCATGTTTCTTTATCTGCAAGATGGAGATTACAACAGTTTCTTTCTCCTAGGTTTTTTTTTTTTTTTTAATGAGGATTAATACGTATAGTATAGGACAATTTTTTCTCTGTAATAATTTTAATTGTCCTATATAAGAGATATAAATAAACATACAATGTACTACAAGATATGTATAAAATAAATATATTAATACCTTTAAAATGTTCATAAAAGAAACATGCCAGGTAAGACTACATACATGGTAAATATTTTTGCTGGCCTTTTTAATACTTAGAAAGGTTTTAGGAGAAGATTTTGACAACCTTGTTCTCTTTAAAAAAAGATATCCAGGGAAGTTTAAGTTGATATGTTCTTTCTCTTAACATCCCCATAGCAAGCAAAGAAGTTCAACATCATTTCATTAACCTCAGGATTTAATGCCAGCTATGATCACTGTAAAAATCGACATTGTGACATCTAAATGTTTTTGGCCTCATTAAAGATTTCAGAAAGATTGAGCTTATATGATACAGACTTCTATTTATGTGCCCTACTCCTTAGTCACATGGTGCCTGGAATGGAGAAAGTACTCAACAGATGTTATTTATTGTTACTTTCTTTCATTAACAAACATTTATATGTGGCAATTAATAAGTACAATGCACTGTCCTATGCACTTTATCATTCCTACTTATGGAATCCTCAACAAGGCTATGAAGTAGTTACCATTATAGAAGCTATTGTATTTGTTTTTCTGAAATGTCAACATGCTATCCTTGATGAACATGGATGCAAAAATTCTCACCAAAATACTAGCCAATAGGATTCAACAGTACATTAAAAGGATTATTCACCACGACCAAGTGGGATTTATCCCTGGGCTGCAAGGTTGGTTCAACATACACAAATCAATCAATGTGATACAATACATTAATAAAAGAAAGAACAAGAACCATATGATCCTCTCAAAAGATGCAGAAAAGCATTTGACAAAGTATAGCAGCCTTTCTTGATCAAAACTCTTCAGAGTATAGGGATACAGGGAACATACCTCAATATCATAAAAGCCATCTATGAAAAACCCACAGCGAATATCATTCTCAATGGGGAAAAACCAAGAGCTTTCCCGCTAAGGTCAGGAACATGGCAGGGATGTCCACTATCACCACTGCTATTCAACATAGTATTAGAAGTCCTAGCCACAGCAATCAGACAACAAAAAGAAATCAAAGGCATCCAAATTGGCAAAGAAGAAATCAAACTCTCACTCTTTGCAGATGATATTGATACTTTATATGGAAAACCCAAAAGACTCCACCCCAAAACTGCTAGAACTCATACAGGAATTCAGTAAAGTGGCAGGATATAAAATCAATGCACAGAAATCAGTGGCATTCCTATACACCAACAACAAGACAGAAGAGAGAGAAATTAAGGAGTCGGTCCCATTTACCATTGCACCCGAAACCACAAGATACCTAGGAATAAATCTAACCAAAGAGGCAAAGGATCTGTACTTAGAAAACTATAAAATACTCATGAAAGAAATTGAAGAAGACACAGAGAAATGGAAAAACATTCCATGCTCATGGACTGGAAGAACAAATATTGTGAAGATGTCAGGGCTACCTAGAGCAATCTACACATTTAAGGCAATCTCTATCAAAATACCATCCACTTTTTTCAAAGAAATGGAACAAATAATCCTAAAATTTGTATGGAACCAGAAGAGACCCTGAATAGCCAGAGGAATGTTGAAAAAGAAGAGCAAAGCCGGCGGCATCACAATTCCGGCTTTCAAGCTCTATTACAAAGCTGTCATCATTAAGACAGTATGGTATTGGCACAAAAACAGACACACAGATCAATGGAACAGAAGAGAGAGCCCAGAAATGGACCCTCAACTCTATGGTCAACTAATCTTCAACAAAGCAGGAAAGAATGTCCAATGGAAAAAAGACAGTCTCTTCAACAAATGGTGTTGGGAACATTGGACAGACACATGCAGAAGAATGAAACTGGACCATTTCCTTACACCACACACAAAAATAGACTCCAAATGGTTGAAAGACCTAAACGTGAGATAGGAGTCCATCAAAATCCTAAAGGAGAACACAGGCAGCAACCTCTTCGACCTCAGCTGCAGCAACTTCTTCCTAGAAACATCGCCAAAGGCAAGGGAAGCAAGGGCAAAGATGAACTATTGGGACTTCATCAAGATAAAAAGTTTTTGCACAGCAGAAGAAACAATCCACAAAACCAAAAGACAACCGACAGAATGGGAGACGAAATCTGCAAATGACAGATCAGATAAAGGGCTAGTATCCAAAATCTATAAAGAACTTATCAAGTCAACACCCAAAGAACAAATAATCCAGTCAAGAAATGGGCAGAAGACACGAACAGACATTTTTCCAAAGAAGACATCCAAATGGCCAACAGACACATGAAAAAGTGCCCAACATCGCTCGGCATCAGGGAAATCCAAATCAAAGCCTCAATGAGATACCACCTCACACCAGTCAGAATGGCTAAAATTAACAAGTCAGGAAACGACAGATGTTGGCGGGATGCGGAGAAAGGGGAACCCTCTTACACTGTTGGTGGGAATGCAAGCTGGTGCAGCCACTCTGGAAAAGAATATGGAGGTTCCTCAAACAGTTGAAAATAGAGCTACCATACGATCCAGCAATTGCACTACTGGGTATTTACCCCAAAGATACAAATGTAGGGATCCAAAGGGGTACGTGCACCCCGATGTTTATAGCAGCAGTGTCCACAATAGCCAAACTATGGAAAGAGCCAAGATGTCCACCGACAGATGAATGGATAAAGAAGATGTGGTGTGTGTGTATACACACACACACACACACACACACACACACACACACACACACACAATGGAATATTATGTAGCCATCAACAGGAATGAAATCTTGCCATTTGCAACGACATGGATGGAACTGGAGGGTATTATACTGAGCAAAATAAGTCAATCAGAGAAAGACATGTATCATATGACCTCACTGATATGAGGAATTCTTAATCTCAGGAAATAAACTGAGGGTTGCTGGAGTGGTGGGGGGTGGGAGGAATGGGGTGGCTGGGTGATAGACATTGGGGAGGGTATGTGCTATGGTGAGCACTGTGAATTGTGTAAGACTGATGAATCACAGACCTGTACCTCTGAAACAAATAATACATTATATTAAAAAAAAAAGAAGATAGCAGGAAGGGAAAAATGAAGGGGGAGCAAATCGGAGGGGGAGACGAACCATGAGACACTATGGACTCTAAGACACACACTGAGGTTTCTAGAGGGGAGGGGGGGTGGGTGTATGGGTTAGCCTGGTGGTGGGTATTAAAGAGGGCATGTACTGAATGAAGCCCTGGGTGTTATATGCAAACAACGAATCATGGAACACTTCATCAAAAACTAATGATGTAATGTATGGTGATTAACACAATAAAAAAAATAAAATGTCAACATGAGCCTGACTTGCCAAACAGATGGCTGAATGACAGAAAGGACAGGCCTTTCCACTACTGCTGTTACCAGACCCTGGGCCCGGGCAACTCTCAACATGGAGCTCTCTTGGTCCTACTATGCAAGATCAGTAGAACTATAAAGAAAGCATTCAGTCTATTAGCAGCAATGTCTTGGGCAAGTCATTTACACTTTCTGTGCTTTCTGACACATAAAATGAGAATAATCACATTGACCTTCTAGGATTATTGTGAGGTTAAAATGAGATATACATTTAAAGTGATTAGCAGATAAAAGGTGTTCAATAATGAGAGTTATTGTTAATGTATGAATGATAGGTAGGATTTCAGGCTATGATTTCCAAAAGGATACATAATTGGTTATTAAAAAAGAAAAGTGTAAGTTGTTTTCAATCATTAAAATCAGGGGAGATTTGAATTCATCTGGTTTAATTAAAAAAAAAAAAGATTAAAAACTCTAGAGAACAAACATAACCAAGTTTCCACAACAAAAAAATTACAAGGAAAAAAATAGCAGAAGATTAAAACAGAAGAAACATAAGAAGCAATGGTAATGTATGGAGTACATTTGGATTCTGATTCAAATAAACAATTAAAAATATGTAAGATAATTGGGAAAATGTGAACACTGACTGAATATCTGATATATAAAAGGTGAAATTAAACGAAGTCACTTATGTCAAGGGGTTTTAAAAGGGAGCTGGGAGGCCATTAAGGAGGTAGGCCTCATGCACGTCCTCACTGGGTGGAGCAGTGAACTCTGAATTGGGCCAAACTGCAAATATTCCAAAGACTCAACCCGAACACCTGCAACTTGCTATGTAAAGAGACTTTGCTTAGTGATAACCTCAATCACCAATTATATGCAGTCAAGATTAGTTTTCTGCCATCAACACCAATCAAAATTTTCTGTAAATAACATATACAAGCATTCCCTTTTGTCTTTAAATACCCTTGACTTTTGTTCCCTGAGAGGGGCACTATTTGGGTTGCTGCCCATATCTGTGTTCCCGGAATTGCTATTCTGAGGCCCTAAACGAATGCTTTTGTTCTTACTTTAGCTCTGCCTCCTTTCTCTGTGAACAGGCAATAGTAGGGAATCATTGTCTTTCAATGTGATAATGGTGCTGGGGTTATATTTAAGAAACAGTCGTATTTTAGAGGTACATACTGAAATATTTACAGGTGAAATTATATGATGTCTGGAATTTGCTTCAAAATATTCTGGGGCAGAGGGAATGCATGGGAAGTATTAATAAAACGTGATTGATTATAAGCAGGTAATTACTGAAGGTGGCTGATGGGAAATAGAAGTTCATTGTGCTTTCTACTTTTATCTATATTGGAAATTTTCTGTAACAAAAAGTATTTTTTTAATGCAGTTTCTTTTTATTGCCATTACAAGACTCAGTCTGAGAGCCACTAATATGAAAAAATCTGCCACATCCTCTTGTAATTATGAACAAATACAATGCCTGAAACTCAAAATCCAGCTGAATTTTGGAAATAATTTGACATTTCACTTTTAACATTAGCCCAAAGAAACAGAAATCTGCTATATTTGCCACCAAATTAGCACTTCAGACTTGCAATTGTTAACACCTCAAAACTATGGGGGAGATTTTAAGCTCAGCTAATGAGCGAACTGTTTCATTTTGGTTTTGGCAAGGGTTAACCTTTGCCAGACATTTCCTTGTTAGTATTTAAGCTTTATTGACTGGAATTTTTACTTTTGCTATGATGTGTTTTTTCCCTTAATACCTACTAAGGTCCCAAGAGGGGCCAAAACAATATATCTTTTTTAACAAGGTCCTTTTATCTCCTGTTTTAAAAAGTCTGCCTGTAGGCTCAGGGAGGTGGGGGAGACCATCCCTGCAGTGAGTCTTCTACAAGACTGAAGGCTCTTTCAGCCACTGTGGGCTTTCCTTTCTGCCACCAGCCATTACTCTCTCTCTCTCTGAAGATATGTTTTTGAAACCTATGTTAGGCACATTATGGAACAAAGCTCAACTCCCTCGCTTAACTAGTCCCTTTTCTCTAGAGGCGAAAAAACCTGGGGTGGGGATGGGTGAAGAAATAGAAGTAAGCTTTAACAACATAGAGGTTGATCAAGAAAAAGGAATTCTTCATAAAGAGTTGCTTGGGTACAGAATAAGAGAGGGAAGATAGATGTTGAATATCCTCTCTTGAAAAATAAGGGAAGGTAGGAACTTTTCTGTTGGAGGCTTTTAGGAAGTCCTGCCAGCAAAAGAAGGGAGTCCTGGCCCCCTGTAGAGACTTCTCCCCTTTCCAAATTCTGATTCTTAATAGCAAGGTCTCAGATGCACTTCCTACTCTCCATACAACTGGTAGTGTGTCCCAATGTGATTGCCAAGAAATGTTCAGACCACTGCTGGTGACAGGACAGAAGCACTTTCTCCAAGCAGGTTTCACCAATACCCACAATCCCAGTATGCTTAAAATGAAGGACAAGGTACTAGATCTTCTTCTAGGAAAAAGTTGAAACCCCTTGACAGGGCGGGCACTTACATTCCAGCTTATCCTGAGGTCTCCCCGTCTCCAGCAGGGACAGGTAACACACGACATCCTTCAGGTACACTGTGGGGGATTCTGAGCCTGGAGATGGAGCAACAGGGTTTCCCAGGGGGGCTGCAGCAACCTGTTCTTTGGCTGGCACTTGCTTCTCGGTGATCTTTGATTCTGTGATAGGCAAAAGGAAACCATCCAAAGGCACTTAATGTTTGGTAAATATTAAACCCCTTTTGTTGCTCCATCATTTTCTTGATAGAGGCAAGAATTTTATACAAGTGTCCCCAAAAGTGTTGGTTACTTAAATATGATCAAATCAGTGGGCCTAGAAATCTAGTTTGTGGAGTTCATACTCTCTGAATGGACCTCATTCTGATCCTTCAAGACTCTATAACCTTGTAAGAAATTCACCTATACCCTGTGAATTTTCAGAAAAGATGACAGTGATTTTTAGTAGTATCAATAGCCAACAGGTAAACGTCATTTAGCCTAACTATCTGGGAACACACTCAGTTTGTAGAATTTTGGCTAGGATTCCAAAATCCAGACTATTGGTCATTTACCGATACACGCTTTCACAATTTTCTTCTCAAATACATTTAAAGATAAATAAAAAGATGAATATTCAAAATAGAAAACTGGGATCAACCATCAACGAGTTTCCAGAAACTAGGAAGAATTCTGACTAGCTGCAAGCCATAAGAAAATGCAGAAAGTGGTTTATCATACCACAGAAATAGAGCAAGTTTTTCCTCTGGAGTTTTCCTTCTCTTAGGTAAGAAAATGCTGTCTTTCTTATACTTTTTGTCCTCTAGTTCAGAAACATGAGGTTATTACTAATGAGAAAACTGGGCACCTATATTTTACTGTGTGAATTATACTTTCTTAAGGTACTTTAAGGACCATCTCTCTTCTCCCAGTCTCTCCAGATCCATGCCCATCAGAAATGATCTCTTAATATCCAGGAAGAGGGTGCAACTCATAGAAAACATGGGGAAAAGTAAGAGGAAGACTGAGAGTGGGAAATCCAGGTAGGTGTTGTACCACTCAATAATGGAGTGCTGAAGGCATGGGCAGAGGGAGAGATAGCCCTGATAGTAAAGCCTGCTGGGGAAGGCAATGTTACCAGTACACTTTTTGTTCAGAGAGCCAAAGTGCCATGCAAAGGAAAACAGTTCGTGTCATGCCAGTAGAGCTGTGCCACATGAAAGCCTACTGGTCCTAGGAGTTTGGTTGTGGTCTGAAAAGGCAGTTAACCATGATCCAGATGGACAGTGGGTGAAACAATTGTCTCACCAACATACTGTGTATGCTACAAGGGGCCCTGTAAAGAGACCAAGATGGAGCTTATGAAACAGAGCTGCAAGAAAAGGAAAGGAAGCTCCATCCTGAAGTCTCCAAAAACCAGACCTTTGGAAACAATTTCCTACAGGACAAGGAGGTTGTAAGAAGATATAACCTCTAGGCAGAAAGCCTCATGGGTGAGCAAGCTGAGATAAAAATATAATAGGATGAGATTAAAAAAAGGATAATGAGATGGGGAAATTGCAATAAAAGTATTGTTGCAAATATGCAACAGAAGTATTAAAATCATCACTGGAGGAAAAGTTAGGAAAAAACATAATAACATAGAAGACAAATGTGAGAGATCCTTTGTACTGGATAGCCCATTATACCTCAAGTTATTGTTACCTCCTCAGATTATCCATCCATTAAAATGCTATTACAATCACTTCTATTTTGACTAAATTGGAATAACGATACCAGATTTACCCTTCTATTGAAACAACTAAAAACTGGACAAAAAATATGAAACAATGGTCCATAGGACACTGAATGTGGTAGCACCAAATGGTGATCCCAAGAGATAAAAAACAAATGAGATGATCCCTGTAATTGTCACATTTTACTGTCCAGAAAGAGTTTCTAGGCTGCAGCACAGGGAAGGGGAACCCAGGAAGATCCTGGAAGTCTCTCTGAATTGAGGAGGCGGAGTTCGGAGTCTGGGGAGTCCCAGGTGGCTAGAGTTCACAGAGCAGTGCACCAAAGAGGAGGAAGCTGCACGAGAGAACTCCAGAGATCTACAGAGGGTGTCCTGTGAGTAATCAGTGAAGAGTTTCCCTCAATTACTCAGCCGAGTAACAATTAGCACAGATGTGTGAAGGAGACTACCTGAGGCTAGGGAAAGAATCAGTATTGGAGGGAACAATCCCTGGAACACAGGAATAGTGTCTATTCTCACCAACCAAGGTAGAAAACCCCCATATCTCAAGAAGCATCGGGTAGAGTACTTGGAAGAGTTTTGCTTTGGTAGTTGGGTGAAATTAGTAAATGCCTCTCTGGTCCTGCCTAACAAAGCTTCAAAAGCTTGACCCAAAAAAGGTTACATATTTCCAGGTAACCTAAATGTGCCCCAAAACAAACCTCAAGAATTTTTATAAGAATACAAAAATATCCAATACCCAATGATGTAAAATTTTTAATGTCTGGCATTTAACAAAAAAATGACAGGTATGCAAGAAGAAAATATGAAAAATAATGAGAAAAAGCAATTGACATGGAGCCAGAAATGACACAGATGATACAATAGATAAAAACTTTACAATAATTGTTACAAGTGTATTCCATCTGTCCAAGAAGCTAGAGGAAAGATTGCATATGTTAAGAAGAGACATAAAAGATATATAAAAAATAACCACAACAATTGTCTAGATATGATGTGTGGGAAATGAAAAAATGCACTGAATAGGATTAGCAGTGGATTAGACATTGCAGAAGAAAATATTAGTGAATTTGAAGCACAGCAATAGAAACTATCCAAAAAGACTAAAAAAAAAAGAGTATCATATCAGTTAGCTGTGGGACAACTTCAAATAGACATGTAATTGGAATACTTGAAGAAGAGAGAAAGAAGTAGAAAAAAATTGAAGACATAATGGCTGAAATTTTTCCAAATTTGTTGATATTTGATAAAAGCTATATAATCTCAGGTCCAAGATGCTCAACGAACCCCAAACAGAAGGAACATGAATAAAACTACACCAAGGAACATTATAATCAAGTTGATTAAATCAATGATAAAGGAAAAAAATCATAAAAGAAGCCAGAGGAAAAGAGACACCTTATATAGAGAGAAACAAAGATGAGAATGACTGTAGTTTTCTCACTGGAAAGAAAGCAAGCTGAAAGCTAATGGAACAATATCTTTAAAGTACTAAAGGAAAAAAAAAATCTGTCAACCTAGAATTCTTTTTTTTTTTAAGATTTTATTTATTTATTTGAGACACAGAGATTAAGAGAGAGAGCATGAACGGAGGGGAGGGGCAGAGAGAGAGGGAGAAGCCGACTCCCTTCTGAGCAGGGAGCCCAATTTGGGGCTCAATCCCAGGATCCCGGGATCATGACCTGAGCTGAAGGCAGACGCGTAACTGACTGAGCCACCCAGATGCCCCTGTCAACCTAGAATTCTTTACTCACAGTGAAATATCTTTAGGAAAAAAAGGCAAAATAAAGAATTTTTCCGATATACAAAACTGTATAGAGCGGCAATACAAGAAATGATAAAGAACATCTTTTTAGTAGAATTATACCATACGGAAACCTAGATTTATACACAAGAATAAAGAGTACTAAAACAGGTAACCACATGGGTAAATACAAAAAGTATTTTTATTAGTTAAATCTCTTTAAAAGATAATTAACTACTGAAGCAAAAATAATAACAATGTGGTTGTACAGTTTATAATTTAACATAAATAGAAGTAAAATGTATGATAACAATAGCACAAAGGCCTAGGTGGAAGAAATGGAGGTATACTGAGGTAAATTTCTTTTCTGAAGATTTATTTATTTATTTATTTGACACAGAGAGAGACACAGCACAAGCAGGGGGAGCAGCAGACAGAGGGAGAGGGAGAAGCAGGCTCCCCACCGAGCAGAGAGCCTGAAGTGGGGCTCGATCCCAGGATCCTGGGATCAAGACCTGAGCCGAAGGCAGACACTTAACCAACTGAGCCACCCAGGCGCCCCTATTGCGGTAAATTTTATATAGTATATGCAAACTGGAATAATATTACTTGAACATAGACTGTGATAGTTAAAACAGTCAATAAAATAATATAACAAAGAGTTATAGCTAATAATATTAAAAAGGAGATAAATGAAATCATAAATAATTCAACTAATTAAAAGAAGACAGAGAAAGAGCAAAAGGGAAAGAAAGGACAGACGGGGGAAAAAACAAATAGCAAGATGGTACTTTTAAACCTAATGATATCAATTATCACAGTAAATGTAAATGTTCTAAAATTCTAACTAAAAGGCAGAGATTGTCAGCTTAGATTAAAAAAAGACCCAACCAACTACATGTTTCCTATTTAAAAAAGTCATTTTAAGTATAAAGACACAAATACATTAAAGGAATGGAGGAAGATACCACTGTAACTCTAGTTAACTAGAGTGGCTACCTTAATTATGAATATAATTATAATAAAATAGATTTCAAAGCAAAGAGTATTACCAGGAATACTGGGAGTCATTTCATAATGAAGAGGTCAAATCATCACAAGAACATAATAATCCTAAACATTCTATTCCTTCATGTTTACCTAAAAGGAATGAAAGCTGTCCACATAAAGACGTGTACTAAGAATATTCATGTTTTATATGTAATAGCCCCAAACTGGAAACAACCCAAATGTCCATCAAAAGGAGAATGGATAAACAAATTCTGGAATATCTACCTATATATTGGAATACTAATCAGCATTAAAAATATGTTAATTATTGATACACACAACAACATGGATAAATTTTAAAACTATTATGCTGAGTAAAAGAAGCCACACCAAAAAATGTATATACTGTATGATTCTATGTATAAGGATAGAAAATTCTGTCTAAACTATAGTGACAGCAAGCAGATCAGTGATAATACAGAGATGCAGGTGGTAGTAGGGAGGGTGGGAGAAAGCGATTATAAGGCAACTTTGGAGATGACAGACATCTTCATTATATCGATGTGGTACTGGTTTATAGGTGTATACATATGTAAAAACTTATTAATTGTACACTTTAAACATGCGCAATTCATTTTATGCCAATTATACCTCACCAAAGCTGTTTTAAAACATTATTACAGCCTTTTCCAAAGATCCTTGGATTACCAGAACTATGACTGGATCTTGAACCACTGTTCTAGTCTACACTGAGATGTACTGTTCACCCCAGTCATGGAAATGCTGGGGTGCAGAAGGACTGAGGGGCACATAGTCCTACTAGTGCTTTTCCTCCTCAAGCTGCCTTATGTAAAACACCCCCAACCCATGGCCATCTAAGTACATCCCTCAGGGACCATCAGTAATAATAGACTAACACCCTCTTCCAGATTACAGAAGTTCTGTCTAGGTGCCAAGTCATAAACTCTTTTGCTTGAGGGTTCTTAGGCAGACCTGACTAGTTCCACCTTCTCTCTTAGTCTCTGTATTACTTGTTGCCTTCTAGTTGGGCAGTGTTGCATAGTGGAAAGAATACCAAGCTAGAGGCAGAGGACTGGTTTTCTAGCTCTGGGTTTGTGTTAAATGGTGTGTGATCTTGCACGAGTGGGCTTACTATATTCAACCTCAGATTTTTCATCTGTGGAAAGAGGGACTGGCATTAAAATTGATCTTTACCAAAGTCTTGAATGACAGGAAAAATGTTTGTGAGTTTAATGTTAAGTGAAAAATAAAGCTGTTTCCAAAATTATATGTATAGTCTGATTCCAATTCTGTAAAAAATATATAGAAAAAATCTACAAGGATACGTGTATGCATGCATGTGTGTAACTTCACTGGTAAATTATGGGTGATTTTGTTGTTTCCTTCTTTTTTTGTACTCTTCAAATTTTTTGCAGTGTAACTGTGTTACTTTTATAATTGGGAAAAACTAAGAAACAATTGAAGGACTTTCCTTGAGAGTTCAATATTCCAAGTTGCTGAAACATCTCAAGAGCCTGAGGAACAAAATAAAAACCAGGAGAATAGAGTTCACATCGTTTATCCCATGTAGACCTGGGCATTGAGGGAAGGGTGCATTCAGGATTTCCTAGCTGACATCCTGACAGTGCTAGATTGCTCAAGGCTCTGAACCTATGTCTGGTCTTAGTGAAAGCCCCTCTCTGCTGTGCCTATGGACCCAACCGTTTACCTACCTGGTTCTGGAAATGAATAACTTGAACTGGGTTGTTCTAGATCTTAGCTTGGAGATTGCTCTCATAGGCCTAAATAGGCCATAGCAAATGAGAATCTCGTTTCCTCTGGCTTCTGCTTGGGCGACAGGAAAAGGTTGGGATTTTTAACAGATGGCTGATCTAAGGTGATACCAGAATTTGGCTCTTCCTTATTGGCAGAGGCCCCTCTCTGTGGTATCCGTCTGTCCCTACATTCCTGTCTCTGGTGAACAGGGGCATCTAATTAAGACATCCATGGAAGGTGGCCTAACAGGAAAAGGATTCTCTACTTTAGATTTCAAGTCACAAAAGATGAAAAAATGCTATATACCTCCCTGGGCCAATACTCAGATCATTACCCTTTTATTATCTGACCACAGGAAACTGATATCCTCCAGACACAAGGAATATGGGACATCACAAATCACTCCTCCAGGAGGAAGTCTCTAGAAGTTGCTCTCAGACCCAGAATGATACAAATGTTGCAAATAAACATGGTGGTCAAATACACCAGCCAAGTGCCATTATCAACATCGATTACCTTTTCTCAAATATCATGTAATGACAGCATCCCCAATAAATCCTTCCTTGGTTACTCAGAAATTTCAGCCACTAAAACAAGTCCTACCCAGACAATTTGGAACCTCAGGGAATGAAGTACAATTTCTCTCATGTTCCTCTTGAAATTCCAGATACTTGGACTAAGAAAGTCTCTGGGTAAAGAATCTGGGTCCAAATGCTTGTCATGGTTGGATTTTCTTGCTCAGAGTTTAGAATCTCAAGGTTCCCAATTTTAGAATCTCAAGGTTCCCAATTTCACCCTTCTCTTCCTATTATGAGAATACTTTAAGTCATAACATGCTTCTGCTATTCCACATATGATTTAAGATTTATTTATAACTTAAATCCATTTACCCAAGGGGCCATGGACCTAGGATGGGTGGGTGGATGCTGGGAAGGGCAGGTGGGTGAGACATACTTTGTAGAGTCTTGCCTTGATGATGCCTCTGAAGGCCTCAGAAAGGCACTGAGGCTCGTAATCCTTGCTTCGTGGAGCTCTATGAGAAGCTTGAAATTTGCTGAGCTTTTGGTCCAGAGGCAACTTTCCTTTCCCAACTGTGCTCTGCTTTTCACCAACCGTAAATTTTTTATCTCACCAGTCCTTCAGTTACACCCTGAAAACTCTATAATCCTTCCAGTTGCCCTTTTTTGCCATGACTAGAAAAAGGATTAGAACTACATCTAGTACCAACTTGAAGATATTCTCTCATCCTTCCAGGTCCCTGGCAAATAGATGAAAATAATGTTAACTGCTTCACCTTGCTCCTCCTCCTGACTTATTAAACCGGTGCATGTAAATACCTCCAATTCTCCCAACCATGCCTTTGTGCTATTGTTCTACATTTCACTCCTACTTATGTTAGAAACTGCACAGCACAATGTCATTTTTTTGCTTCGATAGTTAATTGCCTTTCAAAGAGATTTAGCTAATAAGAAAAATATTCTTTGTATTTCCCCATGTGGTTATCAGTTTCAGCACTCTTCATTCTTGTATGTAAACCCAGGTTTCCATATGGTATAGTTCTACTAAAAAGATTCCCTTTACCATTTCTTGTAGTGCAGCTCTGTAAGTTTTGTCCCATCTGAGCTCACTCTTACCTTTTTGCCCTACTCACCTTCAACCATCCACAGGCAGAGTCATCTGAATCTCAGCCCTAGAGCCACCTCTTTATGTACATGATCTGCCTGTCTCTGCCTCTGCATCTCTCTCTCTCTCTCTCTCTCTCTCTCACACACACACACACACGCACACACACACTCACTCAAACCCCCATCATATGCTTTCTCCCGAGAAGGTTCCCCTTCTCCCCTTTCTGGCCAGGCAGCCCCATCAGAAGTAAATAGCTAATGAGCTGCCCTGTTTCAGGGCAAATGAAGCAAGAGCCTGATCAAACCTCAGAATCCCAGCACATTTGAGCGGTAGAGGCCCCAAAGGCGGAGGCAGACAAGATCTGCTTAAAGGACATACAATGACATGGAGACAAACTGCTGGTTAGATTTACCCCTCCTCCCAAAGATGGGGTATTCTCCACTGCACCCCACCCCGCAAATCTAGTATTATAAAGACTTACCTGTATCAGGGGCACAGGCCTCATCTGCTTTGGCAGCATTATCCACATTCTGTATGGTGGTATCTGGGGAGTAAAAAGAAGGTTTGAGGACCAGCCCATGTTCTCTAGCTTGTTAGAGAGACAGGTAGGGAACCTCCCTATGGGGTCTGGATCACTTGAGTTGTGTGTCTCTGAGTGTCAGCTGGGTTTATGCTGACTTATTGGGGTTGGCTGTGTCTCCCTCATTACAGCCCAAGCTTCAAGAAGACAGTGACCACACCTTACCCTTTCTCTGCCACTCCTGGGCTCATTCCAGCCTGCGTACATGACCTGAAGGTGCTCCCTCCAAAGGCTTCTTGCAGTCTTTGCGGAAGGTTCTCTTCCCCCGCCATACATTTGTTTGGGCTTCCTCTCCTCTCCATTGTCCCCTCTGATCCCGAGGGCAGGAATTTTGCCCCTCTTTATTCCTCTGAGAGAGCCATCAGACAGGGCTTCCTGTGAGGCCCTATGGGGAAAGGAGTCCTGGTGTCCTGATCCCCATTCCCACCCCATAAGGAAGTTACTATGCACAGGGGACCCCCTAGCAATGCAGCTGTGCCTGTGGCAAATGCATCAGAGCTACAAAATCTCCTTTCTATCTTGGGTAACACTGGTCTACATACCTGGGCCACTGGCCTCATTGCTGGCCCCATCCATTGGGTGGTCAGGGGTCTCCCGCCCGGGCTTCTGGCTGAAGGCCAGGAAGAGGTGTGTGCTCAGTGGCTGAGGAAGGTCCACCTCCAGGTATGCCCTCATGAACAGCTTGAAGACATCGTAGCTAATTGGCTGAGAAGAAACAAAGAGGACAGAGAAACTGGGGAGGGGGCAGGCAGGCGAGAGAAATGAAAGGGAAGCAGAAGGAAGTGTGGGACTTGGTGGGTGCAGGAATGAAAAGGCCAGGAAGTGAGGGAGAACAGCAAGCACAAGGAGCAGGGGACAGGATGCAAGAAAGAGACGACACTGGTCGTTGCACGTTGCGGTTTGCCAGAAGCTTCTGTAATAAGAGGTGTCCAAAACTAGGTAGAAAGGGGGTGATGGGGAACGAGCATTGGGAGTGGAGGCCACAGAGGAGGGCTCTGCCTGAGTCAAGGCCCACAAGCCAGACTGCTCTCTAATGAGCAGGATTTGATCCGTGCCCTGGAATCTTAGTGAAGATGAAGAAGGACGTAGTGGAAAACACGATGGAAAGATGGTTCTTCTGTGGTGTCTCCGTTTTCTGCTTGTGCTGTGAGGGATGTGATTCTTGAGTGTTCAGGTCTCAGAAAATAGGAAAAGACAGGCTCCATCCTTCATACTTTCATAACTGATCTTCCTTGGATGAACCTCAAGAGAACAGGAGAGGGTATGTGTCTGGCTCAGCTGCTCTCGAAACATGTCCTTGTGAAGGTTTTAGGCACTGGGAGAAGAGCAGGAAGCCAAGGACAGAAGGTAGAATCAAGAAACATGCCAAAAACTAGAACCTCTCCCTGCTGTATCTCTCCCACTACTGCCTGGCTTCTGGTCCCGGGCTGGGAGCAACCATGCCAGAAAGGGCTGCTGTACTCAGCAAACACTCAACAAAGACGGTTTGCAGTGAGTCATCACTGGCTCATGCTCTGATGGCATCAGATTCTTCATCAAATCAGCAGATGCTCCTGGAAATCACTGAGGAAGCTCTACTCTAAGATCTGCTGTGAAGGCTTTTGTAAATAATAACAGCCATGAGAATAAAATCCCTTTTTGGGAGCCTACTTTGCTCTCCTTCCAAAATGTTGGTAGCATTTAACCCCTTGTCTCTTCTAGAAAATCTGGGAGCCTTCCCAGAACCATGAGCTGGCTTAAATATATACAATAAGGTCTGGGATACAAAGTTTGGGCCCTAAAAACAAGCGATGCCCTCTTGACCCCATTGGGAAGGAGCTCACAAGGCAGTTTCTACTTGCTCCAGGCTGTCCTTTGCAGAGTGGAGGAAGCCCGATTTGGTTGGACAGAGGATAATGCAGGCTCCTAGAAGATTAAGGGATCTCTAAGCAAATGGTGGATTCATATTTCTTGTGATAACTACCACCAATCTGTCTTTATCTCACTGTCTTTTCTGCCCCTGGATCTCTGTGTTTCTCTTTCTGACCCTGTCTCCACAGCCTCATCACCCAAATGTTCTTCCCCACACATCCTCCTCTTTTTTACCAGTCTGCAAGAGCAAAATCTTTTCCTCCTACTTTCCAAGTGGAACCTACCCACTATGACCCTTGATTCCACCCTCCCTCCATCTGAAGGCATCTCCCAGCATCTGCTTCTCTATCTGCAAGCATGTTCAAAGTCACTGTTCCAAAGAAATGGCTGGATACTCGAGTTACTAGCCTGTCCTTCTTCCCTTCCCCTTCTGTGTTCCCTGGCCAGACCCCACTAGCCTGTTACCACTTTAGCCCCATTCAGTCTGGGTTCTAGCCCATCACCTCTGAACCCACTCTCTTGAAAGTCATCAATTCAGTTGTCTCTTTTCTGACTTGCTCATCTTTGGCTTCTCTGTTGCATTCCATCCTCTCTTCTTGAACTTTCTGTTTTCCATGTTGTTGTGCTATTTTGGTTTTCTTCATTCTCTACTTTGATTTGACTATTTGCTGATGGCACTGTTATATTTTAAAAGGCTCTTTTTGCATTGTCTTTTCCTTCACACTATTTAAATTGATAAGCACTGTTTACAATGTACAATTGACTCTTGAACAACATGGGTTTGAACTGTACAAGCCCATTTACTTGTGGAAATTTTCAATACAAGTAAATGTACAGTACAGTACAGTACTGTCAATGTATTTTCTCTTCCTTATGATTTCCTTAATGACATTTTCCTTTCTCTGGCTTCCTTTATTGTATAATATAGTACAGTATATACAATACATATAACACATAAAATATGTGTTAAACAACTGTTTATGTTAAAAGTAAGGCTTCCAGTCAACAGTAGGATATTAGTAATTAAGCTTTTGGGGGGTCAAAAGTTTTATGTGGATTTCTGACTGCGTCAGGGGTCAGCGATCCTAACCCCCATGTTACTCAAGGGTCAACAGTAGTTTCGAGCCCCAAAGTGTCCCATTAATCTTATCAAATTGAGAACTATCAGCAGAAAATATTTCTGGAAAACAGACTGTACTAAATGATTTTTAAAAAGAGCAAGTTTGGTTAAACCAAGTCTAATATAACGCTCTTCAAAAACCAAAGTTGACAGATCGTCAAACCAGAGCAGTGTGGGATTCAGGGGCCCTTGTGACTGGTCTCAGCTCCACCCCGTTTCCCCCTCTTTGTGAACCTCAGTTTCTTCTTCAGCAGATGCTGAGTGGTGAATGAGAAAATCTCAAATTCTCAGCTTCTGTTAGCTCCCTCCCTCAACCAGCTCCTCTTCCCGACCCTGCAGTTTCTGCTAACACTGACAATACCAGGCTCCGTTTTGAACTCCCAGTCATCAGAGACCAGGTGTTGTCCCTTCCTTTTATTCACTGTTCTTTTGCCACGTCTGTCACCTCCAGGTCTTTTCTGTGTGTACACTGTCCAGCTGCCTCCACCTGGATGAGAAGCTATGGAGGCCCAGTGTCCCCTGGTTTCAGATTTCTGTTCTGTACCTCCGACCTGGACCACTGCAATACTTCTCGATGTGCCTCCCCCTGCATCTGTCAGTCCTCCCATCTCATCCATCCTTGCCAGATTGATCTTCCCAAAGCACAATTCTGAACAGATTGCTTCCCTACTCACAAACTTTCCATGCCTTCTAATTGCCCATGGGAGAGGTGAGATCAGTTTTAAATCATATGCCCCTCTATAACATTGTGAGCATGCATTCACATTTATCTTTACTTATAAATTGTATACATGTACTGTGCTCCTCTATTATACACTATAAAACATACACAAGAGAAGAAATTAGAAAATAGAAGAAAGATGAGATAAAAATCAATGTGAATAATGAATCATGGAACACTACATCAAAAACTAATGATGTAATGTATGGTGATTAACATAACATAATAAAAAAAATCAATGTGCAGGGTCTAAAAGGTCTAATTTGCAGTGTTCCCACACACCAGGCGATCATCCTGTGTACTCCTTGAGTCCTCTGGGATTCACAGCCCTCCCATAATCCCACTCCAACCTAGATTTATAACTACTTCAAGCTCTGAGATCATTCTGGTCTTTTCTCCTTTTATTACCTATGTGTACCTCTACCCTGTGTCCACACTGATCTCCATGTTCTTTCCTGGTCAAACCTCCATGCATATCTCATAAACTGCTTCCTTCTCTACCTGTTAAAATTCTAGCTATCCTTTAAGGTCCAGCTCTGATGTCACCTCCTCCAGGAAGCCTAGTATGATCTCTGTACCTGAATTTCTGTACTTTTCCACTTCGATTCATGTCCTATGACACTTTTATCAGCTGCCCTCTTATTAATACAGAGTTGTTTATGATAAATATATCCTTAGTTCCTCAACTACATCTAGAGATCTGGGAAGGTAGTGAAATATCCTATTTTATCTAAGCAACCCCCCCCACCACCACATATGACCGTGTTTCCTGATAGGTATTTTAGAGGCTGTGGGGTTTCTTTGTTGTACACTTGGCTGTCATCAATTACTGTAGGGTCTATTCAGTCATTATATATGTACTGAACCTCCTATGTACAAGAAACACCTTGGGGAACACACCTTGACATACACAGAGGTCTATACCTTCAAGAGACTCAGGTGTTGAAATAATTCCAATACAGGATCAATAATGGTGAGTACAGGAAAAATACTGAAAAACTATTATGAGAACTTAGAAAACGATGATTAGAACCCATGTCCAACCATTCATGACCCTATTCAGGGGAAGCGGATGGCATAGAATAAGCCCAGAAACAAAGGTCATTCACACCAGAAGAGCCCAGACCTCCGCCTGTCACTGAGGTTCTGAAAGTTCAGTCACTTGCCCAGCCATCAAGCAGCAGAGTAAAACCAGAAGCCTGATCTTCTGACTCCCAGTCCAGTGCTCCAGCTCCCGTGTCTGTTCCAGGTCCCAGTGCTAACATATGGCTCCCTGTCACTCTCTACAAGGACCTCAAGTACAGTATGCAAAAAAATGTGACTGTGCCACTCTCAGAGTTATATCTGAGTTATGAGAGAGTCATTCTTTATGAGCACAAGCCAGGCTCAGAGGAGCTGTTAGTGAATGTGGGTAGAAAGTGGTTTACTATGCCCAAACCAGATAAACAAACACTATGAGACACGCTGAGCCATGTCTTTGCTCTGGAATAACATGCTAGGCACCGTCATGATGCAGGCCTGTTTTTTCCCAGAAACTGCCACTTTCATAAAGGAACTGACTGGGCAATTGCTGTTTCTGCAATCTGTTTCAAGTGCGAATTCTTGCACAGGTCAAGAAGGGAGGGGAACCAGATGGACAGCTTACTGTGTATAGGGCAGTTTAAATACATGATCTCATTTAAGTCTTAAAAGAACAGTGTGAGGTGTGACTATTACTGCCATTTGGTGGATGAAAAAAATTCTGAAAACATGAATAACTTGCTCAGAGTCATAAAGCAAGTGGCAGAGCTGGTGGGCTCTGTGCTTAGATGTGTTTGAGTCTAAGATCATAAGACCACCAAGCCACCTTGCCCCTTTTGCTCCACTGTGTTCTGCTTCACTTTCTGGCTGTTGTCTGCTGTACTTGGTTCTCCAGAGAATCACTCAGCACTGATGGGCAGAGGCCTGCTTGTCACGGCCAGATGCACTTGTATTCCTGGCCTCGCTTTCCTAGCTAGTTGCCCCTTCCCACAACTAACTCATTCTTCCTTGAGACATTTTAGCAGCAGTAAGCCATCAAGCTCAAGAGAAATTAAATTCTTTTTGTTTCCCCAACCATGTGCGGGGACATTACACCTACTAGAAGCCAGCCACACTGTGAGAGAGAATACAATCAGAGTGAAAGAGCTTCCCTGGGATACGGCAGTGCCAGGCGTACAAAGAGTGGGGGCCAGTCTGATGGAGGTGGGGGTGGCAGCAGGCTCGTAACAGCCAAGCTGCTCTCTGCTTCTGAAAGCTCCCGAGGCCTTCACACCCTCAGTGACCCTGACCAAATTGTTCCCCTCCTACTCTTCAGCCTCAGGACTGATGGGCTGATTAGCAGCCCCCACCCTTCTTTGTTCCTGTGTTTTTGGACCTGGGGGTGGGGAGGTGGGAGGGGCAGGGAGTCCTTTGCTGGCTCCGCCATCTTCTCTGCATGGCTTCTCCTCAGGAATGTTCTTTGAAATGGTTCATTCTCAGTCTGGCTCTGTATGGGCAACCTTCCTCCTGCTTCATTCTCCTGAGGATTGGTGCATTTGATCCAAAGCCCCTGCTCAGGTAAACCCTGAGGACATGTGCTTTGTTGGTTCGCTGACAGTGCCCAGGAGCAGAGTTGACTCAAGGGTTGTTGAAAGGATGACAATACGAATAAATAAATGACCTGTCTTGTCCCAAGTTTGTCCTGCTGATCATTTTTCTGCCGTTAACCCTCATGAAAGGACCCAGGAGCAGGGAAAAGGAAGTTGAGTTTTAAACATTCTGAGGAAAGGAGCCAGAAGGGGAATAATAGTGGGTACCATTTTTAAAGTGTACTATACATTTTAAAAAATTATCTCATTCCATCCACTCATCTGCAAACTTCCATGTCTTTGTTTGTTGTTATCTTCAGGTCAACGATAAGGCAAGTGAGGCTCATAAAGGTGAAATATTTCAGGCCACATTGCTGGCTGGCAGCAAAGGTAGAAGTCTAACCTAAGGCCATGTAACTCCAGAGCCTGCCAATAGGAAGTAAGTTCTGGAGGGCAAGAACGGTGCTTCTTCACCTTTATACCTTCCACAGTGCCTGGATGTTCAAGAAACATTAGATGACTTGAATCTGAAAGTAGTGGATGTCTTGCATTCATTTATTCAACCAACAAATATTTCTTGAGTGCCTGCTATGAGTCAGATTACTCCTCTGGGCATGGGGGATGCCGAAATGCACAAATATATAGCAGGACAGATGGTGAGGAATACTAAAGAGGACAATAAGGCAGAATAGAGGGACAAGAAGCATCAGGAAAGAGGGCTTAAGATTTTAAATAGAGAAGGTGACATTCACTGAGAAGGTGATTTGAGCAAACGCCTGAAAGAGATGAGGAAATAACAATGTGGATATATGTGGGAGAAACAGTCTAGGAAGAGGCAAAAGCAAATGCAAAGGTACTGAGGTTAGAGAAACCTTGGCTTGTTTGACAGCATCGAGAAGGCTAATAATAGCTGGAAAGGAATGAGGAGGAGAGTAGCAAGAGATGAGGTTAGAGAGTAGAGGGACGTACAGATGGTAATGACCTTGATTTTAACTCTGAGTAGGGGGTGGGGGAACCATGAAGGGATTGTAGAGCAGAGCAATGACATGATCTGACCTAAGTTTTAACAGATTGCTCAGGATGAGCATGAAGAATAGACTTTAAAGATCAAGAGCAGAAACAAGGAGCCCAGTTAGGTGACTATTACAATAATCTGGGCAAAATATGGTGGTGCCTCAGGTAAGGGTGGAAGCGGTGCCTGTGGTAAGATGTGACTAGATTCCGGATATATTCTGAAGGTTGAGGTGGCAGGGTTTGCTGATGAATTGGATGTGGGATGTGAGAGGGAAAACTCAATGATGACTCCATAGTTTTAGACTGAAGAACTTGAAGAATGGAGTTGTCATTTACTGAAATGGGGAAGACTGCTGGAAAAACAGGTTTTACAGGTGAAGATCAAAGGGCTCAGTTTAGCTCATGTTAAGTTTGAGATCGCGACTTGATTTTTTAGTGAAAATGTCAAGTTAGAGGGATGAAAGGAGAATCAGGAGAGTGCAGTGTCCTGAAATCCAAGTGAAGTCAGTAGAGGAGGATCTGACAAACTGTGTCCAATGCTGTTGAGTAAAATGCCTATTGAGTTTAGCTACATGGAGATCCTTGGCTATCTTCACCAGTGGTTTTAGTAGAGAAGTGGGGGTTACGCTCTGATTGAGGGCTTTCAACAAAGAGGGAAGAAGAGAAATTAGAGGCAATGACTATAGACAAATTGTTTGCACAGTTTTGCTATAAGGACAGGAAAGAAATGAGGTAACTGGAAAACTAGAGTCAGGAGAACAACTTTAATATAAGACAAATAACTATATGTTAATATGTTGATGAGAAAAACCTAACAAATAGTGGAAAGCTGATGTGAAGGAGATATATATACAGAGAGAGCAATGCCTGTCAATAGACTAGAAGAGGATGGAAAGGAGTGCATACCTGGAGGGGCTGAACTTACTAGGAACATGGAGAGCTCATTCCTAGTTACAGGAAAGAAGGTACAGAGGTGGGTGAGGATCTTGTGGAAGATCTCTTCTGATTGTTTCTATTTTCTCAGTGAAGTAGAAAGCATGGTTGATAACTGAGAATGAGGACAGGAAAAGGGAAAGATTTGAAGAGAGAGAGGAAGGTATGATGTAGTCTTCTAGGACAGTGAGAGAATCATTAAACTTGGCAAACATAAATGGCTCATTTGAGACTTAGAGGAGAAAATATGTTGAGAAACGAGTTCTTTAAAATGAGCTAAACTTTTAGAAGTGGAACAAATTATGGAAAAGCTAGAATATAGGGCTTTTAAAGGTTTGAAATGGAAACGTTCTTACCTCGTGTGGGTCATATTGTTTGATGCTCCCACCCTCATTAAACTCAGCCAAGACATCCTTTATCTTCTTGGAAGAATCTGGAGAGACATAATGCACATGTGAAATACTGGTGAACAGCTAATGGTAGCTGGGCCAAGTAAATTCTCCCTGTCTAACCTTGGTTATGATGGAGCAACTCCTCATTCCCAGGGCTATGTGGAAAAATGTCACTCTTATCTGCCCTTCTGCCCTCTTATTTCCTTTTTTCAGTATAGTCTCTCTCCTGCTGTATGAACTCTCTTTCTAAAACACAAATGTGATCTGATCGTGTTCCTACTCAGTACACTTCAATGGCTCTCTGTTTTCCCGGGATAAAGCTTAATTCCCTTAGCTTGGTATGTAAGTACGTGGTGATTTGACCTAGCCCATTCCTTATCTCTTACTTTAGCCTACCACTCACCCCACTTTTCAGCCACATCAAATCACATTTCCACAAGTCCCTGAATATACTGTATTCACCCATTCATTCTTTCATGGAGTCTCTTCTCTATGTTGTAAACTTCACTCAATTCTTGGTACCCAGCTCAAATGCCAACTCCTATGTAAAGTCTTCCTTTATCAGGTAGAGTTCCCTCTCCTGGATCCCACATGACTTGTACACAGCTCTGTAACAGCACTTGTCATATAGTGTTATAACTGCTTCCCTTACTCATCTCCTGCCTCAGTTCCACCTTGAGATCTGTAATTGGCTAGTAAGGCTTTGTATATCATATTACGGTCTGACACATAACTAGTGTTCAGAAAACCAATATACTAGGTGACTGTATAACATCTGAGCAGAAATTTTAAAACATTTAAATTTTTGTTGATTAAATAAGAGGAATGGACATTAAGCCCAGAGATGCTCTGTCCTTGGTGCTGAAGCAGGGACTTGGGATTCATGAAGCATGGTGACTTAGAAAATTTTCCTTTCCGGACTGGCATGATATCTTCAGAGCACTAAATGAGAAAAAAATGCAGCCAAGGATACTATATCCAGCTAGACTGTCATTGAAAATTGAAGGAGAGATAAAAAGCTTCCAGGACAAACAAAAACTAAAGGAATTTGCAAACACGAAACCAGCCCTACAAGAAATACTGAAAGGGGTCCTCTTTCAAAGAGAGCAAAGACAGAGCCTAAAAGCAGCATAGACCAGAAAGGAATACAGACAATATACAGTAACAGTCACCTTACAGGCAATACAATGGCACTAAATTCATATCTTTCAATAGTTACCCTGAATGTAAACGGGCTAAATGCCCCAATCAAAAGACACAGGCTATCAGATTGGATAAAAAAAAAAAAAAAGACCTATCAATATGCTGTCTGCAAGAGACTCATTTTAGACCCAAAGACACCCCCAGATTGAAAGTGAGCGGGTGGAAAACCATTTACCATGCTAATGGACACCAAAAGAAAGCTGGGGTGGCAATCCTTATATCAGACAAATTAGATTTTAAAACAAAGACTGTAATAAGAGATGAAGAAGGACACTATATCCTACTTAAAGGGTCTATCCAACAAGAAGATCTAACAATTGTAAATATCTATGCCCCTAACATGGGAGCAGCCAATTATATAAGGCAATTAATAACAAAAGCAAAGAAACACATTGACAACAATACAATAATAGTGGGGGACTTTAACACCCCCTGACTGAAATGGACAGATCATCTAAGCAAAAGATGGAAATAAAGACTTTAAACGACACACTGGACCAAATGGACTTCACAGACATATTCAGAACATTACATCCCAAAGCAACAGAATACACATTCTTCTTTAGTGCCCATGGAACATTCTCCAGAATAGATCACATCCTAGGTCACAAATCAGGTCTCAACCGCTACCAAAAGATTGGGATTATTCCCTGCATATTTTCAGACCACAGTGCTTTGAAACTAGAACACAATCACAAGAGGAAAGTCAGAAAGAACTCAAATACATGGAGGATAAAGAGCATCCTACTAAAGAATGAATGGGTCAACCAGGAAATTAAAGAAGAATTAAAAAAATTCATGGAAACCAATGAAAATGAAAACACAACTGTTCAAAATCTTTGGGATACAGCAAAGGCAGTCCTGAGAGGAAAGTATATAGCAATACAAGCCTTTCTCAAGAAACAAGAAAGGTCTCAAATACACAACCTAACCCTACACCTAAAGGAGCTGGAGAAAAAACAGCAAATAAAGCCTAAACCCAGCAGGAGAAGAGAAATAATAAAGATCAGAGCAGAAATCAATGAAATAGAAACCAAAAGAACAGTAGAACAGATCAACCAAACTAGGAGCTGGTTCTTTGAAAGAATTAACAAGATTGATAAACCCCTGGCCAGACTTACCAAAAAGAAAAGAGAAATGACCCAA
Source organism: Eumetopias jubatus (assembly GCF_037043125.1). Classification (NCBI taxonomy): domain Eukaryota; kingdom Metazoa; phylum Chordata; class Mammalia; order Carnivora; family Otariidae; genus Eumetopias; species Eumetopias jubatus. Next base: position 79,654,085 of record NW_028274807.1, on the reverse strand, counting down.
ATCAACAAAATCATGAATGAAAGAGGAGAGATCACAACCAACACCAAAGACATACAAACAATTATAAGAACATATTATGAGCAACTATATGCCAGCAAATTAGATAACCTGGAAGAAATGAATGCATTCCTAGAGATGTATCAACTACCAAAACTGAACCAGGAAGAAATAGAAAACCTGAACAGACCTATAACCACTAAGGCAATTGAAGCAGTCATCAAAAATCTCCCAACAAACAAAAGCCCAGGGCCAGATGGCTTCCTAGGGGAATTCTACCAAACATTAAAGAAGAATTAATACCTATTCTCCTGAAACTGTTCCAAAAAATAGAAATGGAAGGAAAACTTCCAAACTCATTTTATGAGGCCACCATTACCTTGATCCCAAAACCAGACAAAGACCCCATCAAAAAGGAGAATTACAGACTAATATCCTTGATGAACATGGATGCAAAAATTCTCACCAAAATACTAGCTAATAGGATCCAACAGTACATTAAAAGGATTATTCACCACGACCAAGTGGGATTTATCCCTGGGCTGCAAGGTTGGTTCAACATCCGCAAATCAATCAACGTGATACAATATATTAACAAAAGAAAGAACAAGAATCATACGATCCTCTCAACAGATGCAGAAAAAGCATTTGACAAAGTACAGCACCCTTTCTTGATCAAAACTCTTCAGAGTATAGGGATAGAGGGTACATATCTCAGTACCATAAAAGCCATCTATGAAAAACATACAGTGAATATCATTCTCAATGGGGAAAAGCTGAGAGCTTTCCCCCTAACGTCAGGGACACGGCAGGGATGTCCACTCTCACCACTGCTATTCAACATAGTATTAGAAGTCCTAGCCACAGCAATCAGACAACAAAAAGAAATCAAAGGCATCCAAATCGGCAAAGAGGAAGTCAAACTCTCACTCTTTGCAGATGATATGATACTGTATGTGGAAAACCCAAAACACTCCACCCCAAAACTGCTAGAACTCATACAGGAATTCAGTAAAGTGGCAGGATATAAAATCAATGCACAGAAACCAGTGGCATTCCTATACACCAACAACAAGACAGAAGAGAGACAAATTAAGGAGTCGATCCCATTTACAATTGCACCCAAAACCATAAGATACCTAGGAATAAATCTAACCAAAGAGGCCAAGGATCTGTACTCAGAAAACTATAAAATACTCATGAAAGAAATTGAGGAAGACACAAAGAAATGGAAAAATGCTCCATGCTCATGGATTGGAAGAACAAACATTGTGAAGATGTCAATGCTACCTAGAGCAATCTACACACTCAATGCAATCTCCATCAAAATACCAACCACTTTTTTCAAAGAAATGGAACAAATAATCCTAAAATTTGTATGGAACCAGAAGAGACCCCGAATAGCCAGAGGAATGTTGAAAAAGAAAAGCAAAGCTGGCGGCATCACAATTCCGGACTTCCAGCTCTATTACAAAGCTGTCATCATCAAGACAGTATGGTATTGGCACAAAAACAGACACACAGATCAATGGAACAGAATAGAGAGCCCAGAAATGGACCCTCAACTCTATGGTCAACTCATCTTGACAAAGCAGGAAAGAATGTCCAATGGAAAAAATACAGTCTCTTCAACAAATGGTGTTGGGAACATTGGACAGCCACATGCAGAAGAATGAAACTGGACCATTTCCTTACACCACACACAAAAATAGACTCCAAATGGTTGAAAGACCTAAACGTGAGACAGGAGTCTGTCAAAATCCTAAAGGAGAACACAGGCAGCAACCTCTTCGACCTCAGCTGCAGCAACTTCTTCCTAGAAACATCGCCGAAGGCAAGGGAAGCAAGGGCAAAGATGAACTATTGGGACTTCATCAAGATAAAAAGCTTTTGCACAGCAAAAGAAACAGTCCACAAAACCAAAAGACAACCGACAGAATGGGAGAAAATATTTGCAAAGGACATATCAGATAAAGGGCTAGTATCCAAAATCTATAAAGAACTTATCAAACTCAACACCCAAAGAACAAATAATCCAATCAAGAAATGGGCAGAAGACATGAACAGACATTTTTCCAAAGAAGACATCCAAATGGCCAACAGACACATGAAAAAGTGCCCAACATCGCTTGGCATCAGGGAAATCCAAATCAAAGCCTCAATGAGATACCACCTCACACCAGTCAGAATGGCTAAAATTAACAAGTCAGGAAACGAGATGTTGGCGGGATGCGGAGAAAGGGGAACCCTCTTACACTGTTGGTGGGAATGCAAGCTGGTGCAGCCACTCTGGAAAAGAATATGGAGGTTTCTCAAACAGTTGAAAATAGAGCTACCATACCATCCAGCAATTGCACTACTGGGTATTTACCCCAAAGATACAAATGTAGGGATCCGAAGGGGTACGTGCACCCCAATGTTTATAGCAGCAATGTCCACAATAGCCAAACTGTGGAAAGAGCCAAGATGTCCATTGACAGATGAATGGATAAAGAAGTTGTGGTATATATACACAGTGGAATATTACGCAGCCATCAAAAGGAATGAGATCTTGCCATTTGCAATGATGTGGATGGAACTGGAGGGTGTTATGCTGAGTGAAATAAGTCAATCAGAGAAAGACATGTATCATATGACCTCACTGATATGAGGAAGTCTTAATCTCAGGAAACAAACTGAGGGTTGCTGGAGTGGTGGGGGATGGGAGGGATGGGGTGGCTGGGTGATAGACATCGGGGAGGGTATGTGCTATGGCGAGTGCTGTGAATTGTGCAAGACTGTTGAATCACAGATCTGTACCTTTGAAACAAATAATGTAATATATGTTAAGAAAAAAAAGAAGAAGATAGCAGGAAGGGAAGAATGAAGGGGGGGATATTGGAGGGGGAGACAAACCATGAGAGACGATGGACTCTGAAAAACAAACTGAGGGTTCTAGAGGGGAGGGGGGTGGGGGGATGGGTTAACCTGGTGATGGGTATTAAAGAGGGTACATTCTGCGTGGACCACTGGGTGTTATGCACAAACAATGAAACATGGAACACTACATCCAAAACTAATGATGTAATGTATGGTGATTAACATAACAATAAAAAATTAAAAAAAAAAAAGAAAATTTTCCTTTCCATTGGAAATAATTTGGAAACTACCAGAGAAAATGGTGGCTTCTTCTTCTTCTTTTGAGTTTTATAAGGAAATTGGGAGTCTAGAAAAGGGAGTCAGTAATTTTTATTATAAACACATCCTGAGTGTATCCTGTGTAGTTATCAGAACTCTAGACATCAGAGAAAACCAGGGTCTCTGTGCTCTCCTTGTCTCTTAGTACCGTGGATAATTAAGAGCTTCCCAAGCTCCATTACTGCCATGATTTGAGAACATCTGAGCAAAGGGCAATGTTATTAAAAATTGACATAGTGTTCCTTGGTGTTTTTACAAAGGGCTACTCTTTCTCATTGGCCTGTGTAAAGTAGATGTGCGCATGGGCTGGGCTGTTCTCCATGGCTCTGCTGACTTGGATTCAATCAAGCACAAGTTATAATCATTTCAGGACTGAGACATACTGAAATGCCACAGGAAAATGTTGATGTTGCCTAAAAATGGACATTTCTTCCTGAAATGCAAAACAGATGTTGAGAAAAACTAATAGCTCAGTGAGATCCAGGCAGCAGATGTCATCAATTTGGGCTGCTTCCACTCAATTCAGAAGACACTATGGAGGGTGAGATGCTGCAAGGGACTGTTGAAGAACTAGCTGGAGAGATTATCTGAATAAATGTGGTAATGATGGCTACCTCTTGTTCGGGGTCTTTCCTGCATATGCTTATATACTCTCCCCTGCCAATCCATGCACATTTGGTTATATTTTCTTCAGTTTACAGAAGAAAAAGCTGAAATTCAGAAAAATTAAGCGACTTGCCTAAGAGGGTTTTAATTCAGGTCTAGTTTGGCTCAAAGTCTATATTACCTTCCCTTAAGCACTATTCACTGTTACTTCCCAAACACTTGCTAACACAGGGAAAAAGGTAATTAATACTATAACAATAATACAGAAGCTCTAGGAAGCACAGAGCAGAGAAGTAGAATGAGTAGGAAAGAAGTAAAATTAGGATGACAGTAAGCTTGGGTGGGGGCCAGGGATGTCCTATACAGGAGGTAGACTTTGAGCTGAGGTATAAGAATGAGTGAGGTTTGAAAGGCAGACATAAAGTGGAAGAAGTATTCTAAGAAGGGACAGGGTGAACAAAGATGCAGAGATGGGCATCACAGACATCTAAGAAAGGTCAGAACCAGAGAGTAGTTTGGGGCCAGATTTGTAGGAGTCTTGAGTGCCAAGCTAAGGACATTGATTTGAAATTGTTAAAGATTTCCTGAATAGTGGAGTACCATAATCAAGTCTCCGTTTTCTAAAGGCCACTCCAGGCAACAGAATGGAAGAGAGCTTAGAATTAGGCCAGGGCTCAGTTAACATTACATAAAAATTATATTCAAATCATTCTATGGGCAGCCCAACTGTTTAGAAAAGACTACATTTTAGAATCTATTTTAATGGGATATTTTCAGGCCAGCCAGAGTGGCCAAATCTGGATTGCATTAAAAAGTCAAATTTGGAAGCATGGGTACCCTTGGTGTGGTTTCTGCAAGAGTAGTAAAGAGCCAGCATTTTGACTGAGAACCAGGGGAGTGATTTCACTTGAATTCATACTTTTAATATTACTGTCACATTTTGGAGATTCCACGGTTGATCCTAGCAGAAATCCTATTTTTGTTCTAAGTGACTACATATTTGCAAAATCCTGATTTATATTTAAATGTATGCTATAAATGCATGCTACACACACACATGCACATATATGTATATATACATACACAAGTATGTTCATCCTATGTTCACATTCAAATAAATAGGCTTTAAAAAGAAAAACAGAGCAAGTATTTTAAATTCTCTGATTAATAGCCTAAAATTAAATTAAAAAAAAAAACAATCCAAGAGATTGCTGGTTCCTAGATTTCCATGAGCGGTGTCCTTCACCACACATTTACTTCAATTTGCTTCATCGGCCTTAATGAGCTCATAGTGTCAACATCTGTCCCTTTTTAAAAAAGGGAGAAAATCTAATTCTCAAATTTGAGACCCATTCCTTTCTCCTAGAATGTCCTTTGATATTTTATTAGTTCTATTTTTGACAGGTTTCCAGGTTGGGTTTCTATTTGCCTGAGGAGCAAGTGGGTACTACTCCATTCTGTTTCATCTTATGACAGCTAAGAACAATGAGGGACCTCTTCAGAGCTTTCCTTGATCTTACCCCAGGCACCGCCTGTGGGTCCAATTGCACAGCCTCAGTAGAGAGCAGAAGCCTGTACAGTAGTACCACCACCAGACTCGGAGGAGATCCAGTTCTATTCCTAAGTGTCTACCAGAGGGCATGTCCACAGTTCTTTGTAAGAACTCCTATTTTCTTGAGTGCTTACTGTATGCTAGGCACCATCTTAGTAATCTTATATGTTTTACTTAAATCTCCACAACTACCCTCTAATGTAATAATGGTCCTTATTTTATTTTATTTTTAAAGATTTTCTTAGAGAGAGAGAGGGAGAGAGCACAAGCAGGTGGAAAGGCAGAGAGAGAAGCAGACTCCCTGCTGAGCGGGGACCCGAAGTGGGGCTTGATCCCAGGACACCAGGATCATGACCTGAGCCAAAGGCAGATGCCAACTGACTGAGCCATCCAGGCACCCCAGTGGTCCTTATTTTAGAGAAGAAAAACCCAAGGCTTATGAAATTTAGATGATTCTTTCAAGGGCATGCAACTAATGAGTGGGTGACTCTGATTTTTAGCATATCTAATAATGTAACACAGCTATTAGATTCACTGGATATGTGAACATGGGTAAATCAGAAGATAAGGCCCTTCCTCTATGACAGTGCCTCTCAAACCTGGCTACATGTCAGAACCACCTGAGGAGCCTATGTACATTTGAAACCCAGGTCTCCACTGAGACCAATTAAGTCAGCATCTCTTTTTTTTTAAGAAATCTAATTTTATTATGTTATGTTAATCACCATACATTACATCATTAGTTTTTGACGTAGTGTCCCATGATTCATTGTTTGCATATAACACCCAGTGCTCCATTTAATACATGCCCTCTTTAATACCCATCACGAGGCTAACTCATCCCCCTCTATAGAAACTCAGGAATCAAAATACTTTAAAGCTTCCTGGGGATTCCAATGTATAGTCAAGGTTAAGAACTGCTGTCCCATGAATGTAATTTTATTGTTAGAAATTAAGACTCTCTTAAGAAGCAGCTAAACTTGTTGGATAATTATTGCAAAATGAAGAAAAGTTTATAACTCTGCTAAATCCCAAATCACCACGCTTGGGCAGACATTCTCCATTGCTGAAGTGGACAACACTAAGGAACTTTACCCAACAGGTCAACTTATTCAGCTTCGTGGCAAGGCAGGGATACATTCTGTATTAACTTGCACTGGCTGAACCATTAGCATGCAGTTTTACCCCAAATCAGGAGTCAAGAAGGCTCTTTTCCGTGATCAAGGTCACTAGCAGTAACAACTACCCTCAGAAGTTTCAATCCAAAATTGTCTCTTTATGCTTTATGTGCCAAGAATTCTGGGACCTTAACCAAACACTTGTTCCTAGTGTTTGAGCACATTCAAAGCCTTTTTAAGGAGAAAATTTGGCCCAACTCACAAGCACCTTCACTGCCATGCTTGTGTGGGAAAGGGATGCCCTTCAACTGAACAAGCAGACAAATTAGGATTTTCAGTGTTTATAGCAGAACGTCAGCGGTGCTGCCGGAACCAGAACCCAAAGTTTATGGACCATCTTCTAGTTAAGAACACTGAGTATATGAGCACTAGTCGGGCCATCAAACTCTGAAATAACTATAAATCAACATTTTCAAATGGGAACCTGAAAACCCATAGATGAGAGTGAAATTATAAGGTGCATAATAACTCTCCATGCCTCAAAGTCGCCCAAGAGCATCTCAAACTGAACACGTGTAGGAAATGCCTGAGGATCAGGTTTAAATGGTCTGATTCAACAGGGACTGAGTTGGGGCCTCACATTCTGCATTTCAAACAAGACCCTCGGTGATGCCAATTATGCAGGTGCATGGACCTCACTTTTGATGAGAAGGCCTTAGTAACATTCTTGTATATTTGTGGCTGACTAGTAAGGCTTGCCTGTCACAAAACAGACAAAACCATGATGCTGAGGATAGAGGAACATATTCCATAGATTGAGAAGACCGTAAATGACTCAACCCTTGGAAAGAAAGACACAAAGAGGAGGGGGAAAAGATAAAGTTGGCACATGAAAGGGGGGGGAAAAAACCTAGATTTTCCTTCTTTCTAGGATGGCTGGGATGTATGAGTAAGTTTTGTAAGTATTCCAGGGAGTCAAGAACACAGTGAGGTGCACAAAAGCAAGAGCGCAGTTTCCCAAGGGTTCCAGAAAGATGGAGAATGATATCAGAACAGACATGCCAGATCCAGGAGCAGTGCATCAAAAGGCCCACCTTTTCAGCCAGGAGGAATCAGGCCCCAAAGTGTAATGTGGGAAGCATGTGTAAGGAGCCCAGCTTCATACGCATTGACACATTCTCCCAGCTACACTTCTTTTCCTGTGCAATATTTCTCCCCAGCATAGAGCCCACTGCCTGGCATAAAATCAATGTTCAATAAAGATTCATGGAATAAAGGAGGACTAGAAAAGGGATTTAGGTTATTGTGCTTGTCCCACATGTCCTATATTTCCAGGGGCATCGGGAAAAAAGCTGGACCAGTGGTTGTTAACCTCGGCTGCAAGGTGGAATCACCTGGGGAGCTTTAAACACTACGGAACCCTGGATTCTACACCTATAGATTATGATTAAATGATCCCAGGGGCGGGTGCGGGAAAATGTGTGGACAGGGCATTGGAAGGGTTCAAAGCCTCCCAAGTATTTCTAGTGTGCAGCCAAGGCTGAGGACCACCAAGGTCTACCAAGCTAACTACTGAGGGGAACCAGTGAAAGTGATAACTCTGCTACAGTGTTACATATAGAATAAGGGAAAAAGACTTTACACTGAAAGTAGAGGGTTTGGGGGCTCATA